>NC_092134.1:57456448-57759478 GCF_043159975.1 Macaca nemestrina
AATCAGGAGTGCTGTTTTTTCTTTTTTGGTAGATAAAATAATGGTGTGTCTTATAATAGATGGAATCTTAGATTTGATGAAATACAGTAGTTTATTTTGGCCAGAAATATCTCAATTTGCTTATTTATTTTTCCTTTGGTTCTTGATTTGGAGATTTATTTTTCTAGTTATTTTTTTTTCTATTTGGTGTTAATCATTCAGACTAATCTATGAACTAAATATTTCTATAATCAGCCCATTTTAAAATGTTTCCACATGATAATTTTAAATATATATAGATAGACTTACATAAAGGAAGAAAGGATCCAGGAGTGAGAAAGCCGAGGTTCTAGTCCTGCTTTTGCTTTAACCTTGGATAAGTAATTACCTTTTGAGCTCTTCTTTCTTGGCTATAAAATAATGCGTAAGAATGCAGTGATTGCGAAGACTTTGATTTCATAGTGGCCCCTCTTCCCTGCTGGTTGTTATTCAGAGTCAAAGGCATAAGACGGGTAGCAAATCTGATTAATATCTCCTCAGAGTAAGGTTATGTCATAGTGACTGGTGAGAACCTGTCATGCCAGACTAAATTAGTTTTCTCTGTGAGATAATTATGCCATTGCACGAACAAAGGAGAAGAGCTAATAGTTGAGTGCCAACAGAGTGCCAGGCACTGTGCTATCTGCTTGCTGTGGGTTGACTTGTGTACACCTCCAAAATGTTGAAATCCTAATTCCCAGGGGCTATGGTATTTGGAAATAGGATTGTCTCAGTCTGTTTGTATTGCTATAACAGAATACCTAAGACTGAGTGATTTATAAAGAAAATAGATTTATTTAGCTCGCAGTTCCATAGGCCGGGAAGTTCAAGGGGCAGAGCACTGGCATCCTCTCTGCTACTGGTTGGAGGGGTTTTGTGCTGCTTCCACTCATGGTGGAAAGCAGAAGGGTAGGCACATGCAAAGAGGTTACACGGCAAGAAAGGAGCAAGAGAGAAAAACTGGGGAAACCAAACTCTTTTTAACAAGCTACTCCTGCAAGAGTGAATTCATTCTAGAGAGAACTAATCCAGTCTCAAGAGAGTGAGAACTTACTCACTACCTCAAGAATGGCACCAAGCCATTCATTCTTACCCAAACACCTGCCACTAAGTCCCACCTCCCAACACCACCATGTTGGGGATCAAATTTCTACATGTGTTTTGTTGGGGACAAGCAATATCCAAACCATAGCAGGTCTTTACAGATGATCAAGTTAAAATGATATCATTAGGATTGGCTCTAATCCAATATAATTGTCTTCTTATAAAAAGGGGAAATTTGGACATAGAGACAGACAAACACACAGGGATAGTGCCATGTAAAGATGAAGGCAGAGATTGGGGTGATGTATCTACAAATCCAGAGCACAAAAGATTTCCTGACCACCACCAGAAGCTAGAAGAGATGTGTGGAAGATTCCCCCTCACAGCCCTCAGAAGGAATCAATCTTGTTGACACCTTGGACTTCTGGCCTCTAGAACTGTGAGACAATCCATTTCTGCTGTTTAGCCACCCAGTTAGTGGTGCTTTATTATGGCAACCCTAGGAAACTAATACACTGCTGTAGACCTACTGAATCATTCCATCCTCACAATGATACTATCCATTTATTCCCCAGTGTGCTAGCACTAAGGCAGGAAACAAATGAAAAATGTTTGCTCTCGTGGGGCTTACGTTCTAGTGAGAGAAGCCAGATAAAAAACAAACAAGTAAATATGTCATATATCAGATGATGAGACATGCAATGGAGAAAAATAAGGCACGATGAGGGAGAACAGAGAGTGTGTAGCGTGGAGGTGGTGGTTACTGATTTATATAGGGGAGTCTGCAAAATATTGTGTAGAAAGAATATTGCAACTTCACAGCAAACAACATGAAGGCATGCTCTTGGTGTAGTCACCAAACAAGTTTCTCTTTATTATTTAAAAAAAATTATTTTTTAGAGATGGGTTGCGGTAGCATGATCATAGCTCACTACAACCTTGAACTCCTGGGCTCAAGCGATCCTCCCACCTCAGCCTCTTGAGTAGCTGGGACCACAGGAGCATGCAACCATGCCAGGCAAATTTCTTTATAAATCTGTTTTGTTTTTGTGTTTGTTTTTTTGAGACAGGGTCTCACTCTGTTGTTTAGGCTGGAGTGTGTGGCGCAATCATGGCTCATTGTAGCCTCCACCTCCAAGGCTCAAGTGACCTTCCCAAATCAACATCCTGAGTAGGACCACAGGCATGCACCATCACTCCTGGCTAATTTATTATTTTTTGTAGAGATGGGATCTCACTATGTTGCCCAGGATGGTCTCAAACTCCTGGGCTCAAGCAATCCTTCTGCCTCAGCCTCCCAAAGTGTTGGGATTACAAGCGTGAGCCACTGTGCCTGGCCTATAAATCTGTTTTGTGTGTGAAAAGCTTAGACATGTGGAAATAGTTGCCTAGGGTTATATAGACAGCAAATGGAGGAGTTGGCGTTTAACCCAGATATGTAACCGCAAGCACATACACTCTTAATCACGACAAGGGCATTTTGCTCACCCTGTCTTTATTGATTCCAGTATAATTTATGTTCTGTTTAGCCAGAGTCTAGTTGTAGAGTTTCTATGATTAGGCAAGGAGACTATTTCCCTGATGATTCTTCCAGAAGCGTAGTTTCCAATGACCTGGTATCAGTGTGAGGGGCAAATGTCAAGTGGTCTTATTGCCCTTGGAATCATTGACATCTTGACTAAAGGTGTTGAAGGTATGCTTATTTAGCCTATAGGTGATGTAACATCAAACAGACCAATGTGATATTATTAAATAGCAAGCACAACCCTAGGCAAACAGAATGAAATCCAATTGTATAAGGGTGAGAGTAAGGACTTATATAAACCATAAAAATAATTATAGAATTGGCTAGCCATCATCCTTGCTTTAAAAGACCTGTGGGTCAGGGCTGAACTATGATCAATGATCATGATCCTTGCTTATCATGAATCAGCAATATCATGTCATTGTGGGGCAATAAAGCTAAGACTATCCAGGGCAGATGTAATTCTTCCTCTGTGCTCTGAGTACATCAGCCATGACTGTGCTACAAATAATATTGCTTCCTGAACTTAAAAAGAAAGAGACTCAAATATTAGTATTTTAGTTTAGCCAATAAAATGGGCAAAGTTAAAAACTAATCCTCTGTGTTAGTGCTAGTTCAAAGCAAATATATTTTCATGTACTTCCGATGGCACTCCTAATGATACCACCTTTCTACAAGGCAATTTAACAACATGTATTAAAAACCTTTAGCTGTGAATATTCTTGGAGCAATTCCAATTTCAGTATTTTTTTTTTCTCAAAAGAAATCACTAGAGACAGATGAAAAATTTAGCTACAAAGTGTTTATTGCAATATAATTTATATAGCAAGATTGGTTAATATTGTAAAATGTTGGCCGGGCGCGGTGGCTCAGGCCTGTAATCCCAGCACTTTGGGAGGCCAAGGTGGACGGATCATGAGGTCAGGAGATCAAGACCATCCTGGCCAACATTGTGAAGCCCTGTCTCTACTAAAAATACAAAAATTAGCTGGGTACGGTGGCCCATGCCTGTAGTCCCAGCTACTTGGGAGGGTGAGGGAAGAGACTCGCCTGAACCCAGGAGATGGAGGTT
The DNA here is from genome assembly GCF_043159975.1 of Macaca nemestrina. NCBI lineage: Eukaryota > Metazoa > Chordata > Mammalia > Primates > Cercopithecidae > Macaca > Macaca nemestrina. The sequence goes on from NC_092134.1 coordinate 57,460,108, forward strand.
GCAGTGAGCTGAGATTACACCACTGCACTCCAGCCTGGGGACAGAGTGAGATTCTGTCTCAAAAAAAAAAAAAAAAAAAAAAAAAAAAAAAAGGTAGAATGTTATATGGCTATTAAAATCGTGATGCTAAATAAGAATTTTTAACTGTTTTCAGTTCATACACCCTTTTGGGAATCTGGTAAAAGCAGTGAACTCCCATTGGGAAGAAAGCACTTATGTACCTACATAAAAATTTGTACATAATTTAGTGTATAATTTCATGGACTGTGTAAAGTCTATGCACTGACTCAGGTTGAAGATGCCTACCCTGTAGGGGTAATAATTAGTGACGGGGAAAATAGTCTCCAAAACACATATGTGCATTGGCTTATGGGACTGGAAAGATATACATCAAAATAGTTATTAGCTCTGAGAAGCAGGATTGTGAGTTTTGAACAATTTCTCCTTTGGGCTTTTCCAGATTTCTCAATTTTCCACCATAAAAATGTATTATTTCAATATGATTTTTAAAATATTTTAATATGGAGCAAAGGAAAAAAAAAACCCAAAAATTAAACACAGGAGGCTTAGAGAAATCCTCAAGAAATGTAACAAAAATGATACATAATGAAAAGTACAAAGAAACAATATTGCTTTGCCTGCAGTAATAGGTATTACTATGAGGGCACAAAACAGTTTTCTAAGCTCATGGAACATTCAAAGGAAATGGATTTAATTTAAACTAAATGTTACACTTGGGCAGAAAGTAGAATTGTGTTACTATTGGTGTTGTAAAACACTTCGATGGGGGCACCCAAGGACAAGATGGAAACTTTGTCCCTGGAAATGCAAAAGATGTAGCCAAAAATTATGGATCTCGTGGATTTAGGCATCCATCTCCCTGAAGGCATGAAACGGTATCAGGTCGTTTATCTTGAGCCTTTCTGCTCAGTTTGTTTATGGCTTTGAAGCAGGGCACAGTGGTACACAAAAGGGAAAGACACTGCCGGTACCCAGCCACCTGCTCCATCATCACCTACTTCAGTGATGCCCCCTCCTCACTCAGCATCAGGATGAGGGTGGAGAGTGTTGCTTCTCTGTAAGGTGATTTGGGTCTCCTATTAATCACATTGACAACCAGGGAAATTGGTGATCTGATTTCAACAAAGCTGAAATTCGTTTTTGTTCCTTCGTCTGATCCACAGCACTAAGTGAAATATTCAATAGACAAAGTCCAGCCAAGTAAAATTCTCCTCCATGCTCACGGTTATTAATGTGAATGTCTCCTCTGGGGGAAAGTATTTTGTTTATTGGATAGACCAAATCCTCTGTAGACTCACTGAATCTGCAAGGGAGTTTCTTTAATCTGCACTGTAGGTTTGGCAATTCTTTGACCTTGTTATTTTTTTCTTTTTTATCATGCTTACCATTCTTTTTGTGAATGTTAGGTACTGCTGCTAAAAGTATATGACTTAGGACAGTTCAGTTTCTATGACAATGTGTGGATTGAATATCATTGTAACACACACACACAGACACACACACATGTACACACGTATACTGCATATATGGATGTAGAAAGTCGTGGTTAAGAGCCTCAGGTCTATGGACAGACTTCCTGGGTTGGGCCTCTGGTTCTGCCATAGCTTTGTGAACTCAAGTGATTTATTTATTCTTGAGAAACTTCAGTGTCCTCACCTGTAAAATGGGCATAATAATGATTACTGTCCTCCGAGAGTGGTTGTGATGATTAAATGCATTAATAGTAACACAATGATTCTAACGTTACCTGGACTGTAGTGCATGTTTGTCAATAGTATCAACACTTTTAACTGTTAGAAGGTTTATGAGAGACTCTGATTTCTTAGCCCTCTTAGTCCCAGGACACAAAACTCTTGCATGTTCCTAAGGTCACAGGAACCAGGATCTCCCTTAGATATTATACCCTTTCTCGGTAGTAGCATCTCTAGGGTTGATACTCCCCAAACTGCCTTTACTAATGCAAGGTCATGATGTGGGCAGGCTTACCCAAAGGAGTTCATGAAGTAGATAGAGCTCTCATGGCTCTGGGCACCCACAGGAGTGGAGTCCTGCTAGTTATCTATCCCTAAGTCAGCCTACTTGCCATGACCACCTGAGGAAGAGGTTCCAACTTAGGCTCTTGTGTTTTTACTGGTCTCCCAGGAGGCCACAGACTGGGAATATAGAGTGTCCTTTCTGCTTCACAGCTTAACTGTCTGATTGATTATTTCTTTATGTACTCTCTGCTTTCCAGTGGGGTACCTGAGTCCCTCTTGGGATTCTTGTTCTTTAGGATCCCAGACTTACTGACTTTTCTGGATGAGTCAGGGGAGCTGATTATATTGACATGCTGACAAGGACAGCTTATAGAATCATGGGTGAGTGTATTTCCCTTTCCACAGAGTCAACTTTCTAGATTTGTAACCCAAATATAAACTCAACCTTGTAATAATTTGTTCTTTCTCTGTTAAAGATTCTACCATAGTCTCAAACAATGTATCAAATAAACACATAAAAGTATTCTCTATAGCATATATAAAGCATTATAAATCTTGTGAGGAAGTTATCAGAGAAATCGAAATTTTATTTGTCTCCATAGAGTCTGTGTTTTAATGGGGGAGTCAGGGAAATATCTAAATGAAGATTTTTTTTTTTTAATCAATGTATATGATCCTGTTTTGAATGTTCTACTGTTGTGGGGAGTAGAAATGGTCTCTACCAAACTTCACAAAGGCAAATCTGCAATACTTTTACTATTTTGATTTCCTGAAGGCTGCATACCCTGGGCTTTCTAGGGCAGCATCTACCTCAGGTGATTTTATTCTAGTTAAATAAGTGATTTTTAGAATCTATAACAATGCAACTTGGTTACGTAGTCATACACAACTTTTCATGCAAATAAAAATAAAACAACAACACGCCTTTGATGGACTTCAAGTTCTGGTATTTGGTTCTGAAAAAATATGATCTTTCGGATTCAGACCCCTTTGAGTTTCATGGGCTTTTGAAAAATATTACTGAGACAAGGAAGCCAGAATAGTTTGGTCGTCTGACAGCCTCCACTGAGGTGAGGACAGTGCTTTCCTATTTGTGCAGGACATCTCGGATTTAAGTGCGCTTTTGGCACAGTTAATCATGGGGCATTGTGACCTCTGTACCACAGATAGTGAGCCTGTCAGCCTTTCATCTGTCAGAGAGGACGGAGAACAACGTTCGAGTGACCCTGCAGTTGTTTATCCCCGGCCCCTGCTTCCTCTCCTCTCTGTTTCCCACAGCTGCTCGGTTGTCCTTCACCCGTGAACTTTCTCACCTGTGACACTTTGAAAGCTGGGTAGTACAGGGATGGAGCAAGGCTTATTGAGTATTTCCCCTCCCCCCGACCCAGTTAAAGGGAGATGCAAGAAAGCCTCTGCTCTATTTTCTTTTAAAGGAGATTGAAGAGAGCATTTGTGTGTCATGTGTCATAATGTGAGTTTGGCCTGCAGTGCCTCTATTGTCTAAACTGAGAAGCAGAGAGTTCATTGTTCATCTTTGTGTCTTCGGGCTGACAATTCTTTAGCTGGTTTTGTCCTTTGTCTAGAAGAGTAAATGTTACACATGGAGCTCAAAGGAATTTTCCTGCTTACTATTTAATAGTACAAATAATAACTTTAATGTCATAGAGAAGAGACACTTTAATGACTGACAGAAAATCTTTAGGGCCAACCCATCCCTGGAGTTAGGGGAGAAGAGAGGATTGGGCAGACCTAGTGTTTGAATCACTCTAGATCAGAATTTCTGTTTTGTGGTTTCTCCTTTGGTTCATAAGCTGTATTTGCTACAAAACATTTTAGAAATCCTAGCATAAAACATCCTCTAATATGCCTCAGAGTCGTCTCGAAATAATTTCCCTTAATTAGGTCTAATGGACTGTCTCATGAACTGTATGACTCTCCATTTGGCCTGACAGAAGTAATTCGCCATGAACAATTGTACTTGGCCATTTTTAATTAGACCAGTGTGAGAATTATGCTTTTATTTTTACAGCTGCCAATTGAAGAAACCTAAAGACTTTACTGAAGTAAATATTGTATCTTTTTTTTCTTTTAAAATATCTATTTTAAATCAGGACGCTGACTTTTGAGATCTGCCACATCCCCCTGTTCTAACCCCTAGCACTCACTGGCTGTGTGGTCCTGACAAATCACTTATACTGTCTGTTTTCTCAGCTATACAATGAAGTTAATAATGATTCCCACAGGATTAAATGAAATAGTATTGTGATTGCATTTAATAAATAATGCCATATCATGTTGTTTATATTATAAAAAAGAATAATGAGATGTTCCAGAGGCTTGAATAAGTGATGTTTTTTAAACGGAGGGTTGTATCCCATTATTGGATCCTGAAATGAATTTACTAGGTTGGGATGAGCAGGTAAAAAAGGCGAAACAGTATAGGATAGAACACAGAAGTATGCTTCATAAGTAGTACAGGCAAATGTTGTTTCCTTGAAGGTTTGACGTGTATGTGTATGTGTAGGGTTGTGAGATATACACACACACACGTATGTGTGTGTATATATATGTGTGTATATATATATTTATTTACTGTGGCTCAAAAGCAATATTTGAGAGCTACTGGAGTAGGTGTGACTCATAAATGGAAGCAAAATCCATTGTTGAGCATTTTATCCATTGGAAAACTTTAATACTGTATAACTTTTTTAGGTGCCTTCCTCTGGGTTTTTATTGAAGACAGAATATCAATTTTTTGAAGTCTTAGACCAATAACATCTTTTTTTATATGTATGATAGGGGAATACAGATTAATTGGAAAACAAAATGGATTGTCACCAAAGATACAAATGTTATCATATGGATAGAAGTTTAAAGCTGTAATTGTCTATCAGGAATATAATGTTTGGCCCTAGGGTTTATTTTTATACTATAATTTCAAGAATTTGAAAAGCATATTCTCTATGCAAGTAACAAAATTATTCTTTTTCATATCAAAAATGAATTCTCTTATATGAGTTTTCCACTTCAGCACAAATTGTTTATTGCTAAAGGGCTTTGTAAGATTGCAGAAAATGTGCTTACCTCTTTAATATCCTTTTAGACGAAAGTGGAGTGGAATCCACAGGGAACATTTAGTTATATCAAGAGGGTGGGAAATTTGATTAACTTGGTGTTTTCTTATGAAAATGTTGAGAAAGGAAATTTTCTTTTTCACCCCCATTTCATTTTAGATTTCAGGAAGTAGATGTGCAGGTTTGTTATGAGGGCATATTGGTGTGGCGCTGAGGTTGGGCTTCTATTGATCCCGTCACCCAGATAGTGAACATAGAACTCAATAGGAAGTTTTACAGCCGTTGTCCCTCTCTCTCTCCCTCCTTTTGGAGTCCCGAGTGTCTATTGTTCCCATCTTTATGTCCATGTGAACCCAAGATTTATCTACCACTCAAGTGAGAACATGCAATATTAGGTTTTCAATTTTTGCATTAGTTTGCTTAGGATAACAAGTTCCAGGTGCATCCATGTTGCTGTGAAGGACATGATTTTACTCTTTTTTTTTTTTTTTTTTTTTTGAGATGGAGTCTTGTTCTGTCGCCAGGCTGGAGTGCAGTGGTGCGATCTCGGCTCACTGCAAGCTCAGCCTCCCGGGTTCAAGCGATTCTCCTGCCTCAGCCTCCGGAGTAGCTGGGACTACAGATGCCCGCCACCATGCCCAGCTGATTTTCATATTTTTAGTAGAGACGGGGTTTCGCCATGTTGGCCAGGATGGTCTCAATCTCTTGACTGATTTCATTCTCTTTTATGGCTGCATAGTATTCCATGGTGTATATTTACCACATTTTCATTATTCAGTCCACCATTTATGGGCACCTAGGTTGATTCCATGTCTTCGCTATTGTGAAAAGTGCCATGATGAAGATACAAGTACGTGTGTTAGACCCATAAAATCTTAATTAGATGCATTAAATGACACTTTTGAAAGCACAAATATTTTATTTCTATAGCAGATAATTTTGCTTATCTAATAGCCAGATTCATACAACTTCTTCTTCCTGATTGCCACTTCCCTCTCCCAGAAATCTCATGGAAGATTCCCTCTATCTGCAGGTCTAGGGATAAATCCTGACAAGTCTAAGCCAATTATAATAGTTTCATTTCCTTGCTGCTGATTGGTTTAGGAATGGAAATGTGATACATAGTTCCAGCCAGTGGGATCTGAGGCGAGCTCACCTGGGAAGCTCCTGAGATGGTTTCTTTGCTGATGAAAATGAGTTACATGAAAAACTTACCCCCTCTTCTTCGACTGCATGTGTCATCCAGTAATGTCTGTGCCTGTGACAGACATTTTTTTTTTGAGATGGAACGTCACTCTCTGTCGCCCAGACTGGAGTGCAGTGGCGCGATCTCGGTTCACTGCAAGCTCCGCCTCCCGGGTTCACGCCATTCTCCTGCCTCAGCCTCCCGGGTAGCCGGGACTACAGGCGCCTGTGTGACAGACATTTTAAAACTCAGAGTAACCAGCTGGGCACATCCCAGGGAATGGCAGAGCTGAAAGAAGGAAATAACCTGGCTCATCAATAATGATGTTGAGCACCAAACTTTACCCACATGAAGTTGGTCTACTTCATGTAGACCGATGCAAGACTGCTTGCAATCGGAGATAATACATGTTTGTGGTCAAGCCCCACTGAGTCAGGATTTTCTGTTACTTGGATCTGGAAATGAATACCATCTGGATTATGTTCCTTAGAAAGGTAACCACTGCCACTGTATACCCTTGGACTGTACTGAGCTTTACCATGGGGCTGTTTCCAGCCTGAGAACCAGCTGTGAGCGAGCAGATTCTGCCTTATCCTCTTCTAAATCATGATGCCTCATGTTCTTTGGAGTAAATTGTTTCAGCAGATAGAGATAACACCTATCTCAGGCCAGTCATCTCTCTAGAGGGATTGTTGGTGTTGGCATGTGGGGGAAAAAGACTTAATGCCTGCTACTGGTATTTGTAGTTTGTACTTTTTGAAATAATTTTATGTCTATTTTTACTGAGCATTCATTAATTAAAAATTACTTATTGAACATCCACAAATGCCAGAGTGTTGTCAGGCATTGGAGATACAGTGGTAAATATAATCAATATGGGTTGTCTTCACAGGGAACCTAAAATCAAGTTATTCTTAATAACTTTGTAAAATAGAGGAAGTATTATAAAATTTATTAATTTGTGCATTTACTCATTAATTCACCATGTTTTTTTAAATTTGATTTTATTTTAAGTTCCAGGATACATGTGCAAGACGTGCATGTTTGTCACACAGGTAAACATGTGCTGTGGTGGTTTGCTGCATCTGTCAACCCATCACCTAGGTATTAAGCCCGGCATCCATCAGCTATTTATCCTGACACTCTCCCTCCATTAACTCCCTGACAGGCCCCAGTGTGTGTTGTTCCTCTCCCTGTGTCCATGTATTCTCATTGTTAGGCTCCCGCTTGTAAGTGAGAACATGGGGAATTCACCATGTTTTTGATGAGATTCTGCTATATACCTGGGAATGTGCTGGGGACAGTGGTAACTGACATAGCCATGACTGCTTACTCAACTAGGAGCTTAAAGTCTAGCTCTTTATGATAATCTTACAAGGTAGTATCTATTACTAATTCATTCACTCAACAAATATTTACAGAACAGCTTCTGTGTACTAAATACAGATGAGAAAACTGAAGCCAGAGAGGTGAAATGACTTAACCAACTTAATCCTAGATAGTGAGAAAGCTCAACCTAGAACACAGAAATCTCTTGTATTCTACATAACCTTCTCACCTGATCACAGTGTCTTTTAAACAATACAAAGGATAATTAGAATTACTTCTTAAACATACCTTGCCAAATCTGGGAAAGAGGCAGCATCAACACTATCCCCTCAAATGCAGCATAGAAAGTTTAGTGGACTATTCTTCTGAACTTTAAATGTAACATCTACTTTTATATTCCAGGGGTAAAACCAGCCCAAATATTTTTAGCCCAAAAGACTGGGGCTCAATACAAATGGAAAGTTTGCAAATGAATTAATAGGAGTACTAGGGTGCTAAGAAAAAGTAAAAATTCTGGGATTTATAGGGGAACGACTACAGATCAGTGCCATTGTAGCTGTTCATCCAGAATAGGTATTTCTTTATACATTATACTTTCAGTGTACTGTCCGTAGTATATTTTCCCAAAGAGTTCGTGTATCCTAGGTGTCTGTGTAGTGGGACTTCCTGCAGGTGATTGTTTCGTTGTTTGTGTTTTTCTTCTCATCAGACCTTTCTTTGGATTCCTTACTTTTTCTAAAGTTGTTTTTGACCTTGATATTTTATCCAACTTCTGTCTCATTCTGATTCAGAAGGACAAGAAAGGATGCTTTAGGGCCATCAAATATAGAATATTTAAGGCTTAAGGGGCTATACATTTCTGAATAGCACCAATCCTCAGAATTTGGAGACAGGGTTGAAAAATGTCACTTTCTGAAATGGTAACTAAGAAGCATCACACAATATGACATTAGTCACCTCGTGGAAATAATCCTGGGAAATAGCATACCTTAAGAGAAAGAGGACAGTGATGAAGAGAAAGGTGAGGACAAAAAGTACTGAATTAATTGAAGAAAGAAAGAAAGAGTGGGGGGAAGTGGAGGAGATCAGCAGAGAACATGGATTAAAAAGGTCATCTTTTAGGTCAGCCTAAATGAATTGGTTTCAGGAGTAAAAGTGGCCACAGTCATGTAAGGAGGTCTTGCCTCTCTGATCTGCATAAGGAGGTCTTGCCTTGCTGATCTGCATGTGGATTCCAGGTGGCTATAGGAATGCTAGAGAGCTCTTGGGAGAGAGTAGAAAGGAAGGCTTCCTATCAGATGACGAATTCTCTTGGAGTCACCACTTCTTGTTCAGAATGACAATTCTCATATAGAATTTTGTTCCATGAATGGTATTGATGACATTCTATCTTGCAATATAGTTATAAGTTGAGTGAATGGCCTGCCTGGAATCTTTTAGACAGTGCTGTATTGGTGCTTTGTTAGTTCTATTCACATATTTACAGCTCCAAGCATAATTTCTGGTACATGGCAGAGAGTCAATGAATGTTCTTGAAAGTTCAATCAACTAAATGGAACGTGAGTGTGGCTGTTCATGTATCTCAAGTGGAGAGGTGAAAAGTTGAAATGTGTCATTCTATTTTTATTGTATTTAACTTCCTCAGTAGTTGTTGCTTCTGTTGTTGTGGTGGTTGTTACCTCCCAATTTAGCAAATAGCTCAATATTGGATCAAATAGCTCAATATTGGAAAGCCAATTTCCTAACAGAGGCAGAGAAAAGTGAAAGCAGCAAGATGGTGACAAAATGAGCATCCAAGGAAATGCCATTAATGGAAACTTACTCCGGCCCATGTGACTTACTTGGATTGGAACATGTGTAGGCAGACCAGCCAGCATGAATTTCTTCTTCTTATTATTATTTAATTTTATTTTAAGTTCCAGGATACATGTGCAGGACGTGCATGTTTGTTACATAGGCAAATGTGTGCCATGGTGGTTTGCTGCACCTCTCAACCCATCATCTAGGTGTTAAGCCCCACTTGCATTAGCTATTTATCCTAATGCTCTCCCTCCCCCAACCCCTACAACAGGCCAGTGTGTGTTATTCCCTCCCTTTGTCCGCGTGTTCTCATTGTTCAGCTATTATTATTTTGTTTGAATTTAGTTATCATAGATTTCCTGGTTGTACCTCTGGTTGTATATATGCCAGCATACACACATATATAAAGTTTGTATCTACTTAGAAATATGCTCATTTTTATAGAAAATAAAATGGATGTCAAGGTCACAAATAATGTTTTGGTTAAAAACAGTGACACCAATATACGATTGCAAAGCTGAGTTCTCCACTGATTAAATGTGGAAACAGAGGTCTTGGACCCTGGAACCAGATATCTGAGCTTGGATCCCAGCTCTGCAACTTACCAGCTCTGTGGCAAGTTACATCACCTCTCTGTGCTTCTGTTTCCTAATATATAAATTAGAGATGGTAATAGGTCTACTGTATAGGGTCATGTGAGGATTTAATGAGTATGTGAGTATGTAATATATGTTAAGTCATTAAGTCATTAGAACAGTGCCTGGCACATAATAAATGTTGGCTATTATTATTAACAATAATAAACATTACTAGTAGTAACAGTGTCACAATTCAATTATTAATATTAATATTAAAAATGTAGAACCACAACATGTTATAATAGCAAATGTTGACTGAGAAAATAGACAATGATAAAAGCTTTTATAAATTAAATAACACTTTAAAATATATTTTATTAATAGCCTCTATATAAACAATCTATGTATATTTGAAACATAGCAATATTGCATATATATATATGAATATATGTGGATATATCTGCGTGTGTTTACATAGCATTGTTCACTCAGTCCTCACATGAATCATAACAAGTGCATGAATTTGTGTTCCTTGAGGCCTCCAGGGTATGTGTAGCTCTCGGTTTGTGAACCACTGGCTTCTTGAACCTTTATGTTCACTCTGTATATCAGTCATATAAATTAGCGCAGATTCTTTTCCTGAAAAAAATTCCATTGAATACAAAGAAATTAGGCTCTAGTTGATGAAGAATCAAATACACTTAAATATAGTTAAAAATAATGAACAGAACTCGGATGATATCTCCTTTAGGCTAGCGGGGTTCACTCTGTGATACCAGGGGTCTCATAGATCTCTTGGAAATAAGTGAAGGAGGAACCAAGTGCAATGTTTTTGGATTGCAGTTGTGTAGAGGACAGAATGGTTAAAAGCACATAGTAACCCTGTGAGGAAGGTGGTATTCTTGTCCTCTTTTACAGATTAAAAAAACTAAGGCTCAGTGAGATTCAGTAACTTGCAAAAAGTCTTACAGTAGAGCTAAGATTCAAATCCAAGATTGGTAGATGCCCAAGCTCTGTCCTTCTACGCTATAGTCCTTACAACGATGGCTGTCATTTTAAGATACCCTCTGGATTATGCAGGGTTTCTGTTGTTGTTATTGTTATATTTTTATTTTGTCAAACTCTCAGAACACAGTGCATCCATGTAATAGAGATAGAAATACCAGGACACAGCACATCAATGTAATAGAAATAGAGACACCAGAAAAATAAACATGGCTATTCATCATGGCAGCCCGCAGCAAAAACCTGCGGGTTTTCCATGAAATTCTTTACAGGCCAGAGACTGAAATCTAGGTTATTCAAATCAGTTACTCAGGCATTGCTGGTCAGTAAAGATTAGACCTACTGGGTGTGCTTAAATGCCTATGGCGAGTAAGGTGAAGCAAGATTGGACTTCAGTCCCTGCTGCCAGGGTGGCTGAGGTGGAGCTGACAGAGTGGTGAGGAGGAGGCCATTCTAAGTGGCTGGTTATCTTTCAGAGGATATGGGATAGAGAAGGCCCTATTAAGATCAAAGAATGCATGTCCAGGGGTTATAAAGGAAGAGAAGAGAAACAGGCTCATTGAGATACCAGGGAAGAAAGGAGGCTGACAGATGATATTCATCAAGTCCCTGTGGAGCGAGGGGGACGTGTAGGGTATAATACGGGAGTGAGGTGAGGAACGTGACCCTTACTGATAAAGTCTATTCCTTGTCTTTTGCAGTTGCTTTAAGCTCTGAAATGGTACTTGGGGGCTCTGGGTTTGTCTTAGATCAGTACTTTCTAAGATATTTATCTCTTATTGCTGACACATGGCCCTTGGTTGTTCCCTCTTTTCTATAGTTTCCCCTCCCTGCATCTCATTTTAGGGGTTTCTTCCTTTACGGTTCCCAGGCCTACTCTCCCATTGTCTTATTTTATTCAATGTTATTCCTGTGAGTGAGGTCTATTAAGCTCCTTTCCTTTGTCTCAAGTCCCCTCTGCTGAGTTTCTGAGGACCGTGTAAAAGAGCAACAATACATGATACATGAAGATGGACAATTACTTATTGAGCATCTGCAATGTATAAGGCACCGGGAAAACCATGATAAATAAAATATAGTTATTACTTTAAGGAGGTAACATCCCCTAATGAAGGTGACACTTTAGAGGGGAAAACAGAATTACAAACTAATATATACAATACAGTGTAAGAATATAATACTGAAAATATGTGCCATGCAGAATATCATCCAATTTTTTTCAAGGATCCCCCCTGTACCCTATGCCAGAGGAATCTACTATGTTTGAGGGAAATTCCGTATGTCCAAGAGGTCAGAGTTTATGGCTGGATGTGGTGGCTCATGCCTGTAATTGTAGCACTTTGGCAGGCTAAGGTAGGAGAATTGCTTGAGCCCAGGAGTTGGAGACTAGCCTGGGCAACAAGGGAGACAGACCCCATGTGTACAAAAGAAAACCACACACACACACACATACACACACACACACAAAGCTGAATGTAGTGATATGTGCCTGTGGTCCCAGGTTTTTGGAAGGCTAGGTGGGAGGATCGCTTGAGCCCGGGAGTACTAGGCTGCGGTGAGCTATGATCATGCCACTGCACTCCGGCCTGGGTGACAGAGTGAGACTCTGTCTCAAAAAAAAATGCCAGGTTAGTTTCATTTACCTGGCAGCAGGTCAGTGTAACAGCAGATGAATGACAAAGGAAGATGGAGGGAATGAATGAGGAACTGTAAGCTGACACTCTTCCCTCTATGAACAGAGGACTGTGTGAGCCCAGAGCCGGCTGCTGAGTCGATTCAACCAAGCTCCTTAGCTTTATGGAAGTACAGAAAAAATGAAAGTTACCACAGGTGATATCATGCCTACCCATAATAAAGAGAAAATGTCTTGATACCATCTGTTCCTGTCTGTTAAAGACAAAAACTAGTCAATGATACTTGTTAAAACACAGGAAGGGAGACTTCATTCAGGACCATCTTAATAGGTGTAGAGATCACTGCAATCAGATTTCGCAGTGGAGGAGAGATTGGGCTCAACTGGGAATACAGCATGGACAAGTAGAAGAAGCAGGGTGGGGGTCAGTATATAAAAAAATTACTAAGAGGAAACTTCAGGGGCAAGGGAGGATTCTGGCTAAACTGACCTAACAGGATTCTTACTGAAGACAGTCCAGGGTGAGCAGACATCACCTGGGGGATGGTGGAAGAGGAGGAACCCAGCCAGATACAGAGGGTGCTGGGATATCAAGGGTGAGGGTGCTTGCTAAACGGACTCAGCAGGATTCTTTGTTAAAACTGAACTTTATAAGAAAGTACACAGATGAGCCTATGAGAAGTTTCAGGAGCCTGCCCAAAGTTTGGTCAAGTAAATAAATAATCTTTGTCCTCTCCTTACTTAGATTAAAATTGGGTGGGTTAGCCTCAAAATTTTCATGAAGAAGATTTAAAAAGAGACTGGCTGAAAACTGGTCTAGAAGCTCATTATGAGATTATTTTGAAGAAATGGTGGTTTCTGGAGCCTGGGCCCTGAATGCTGAGGGAAGCATCTTAGAAGCATGGACAATGATCTAGGGACGAGATCTAGGGAACAGAAGAGATGTTTGCCACAGGGTACATTAACAAGAAGTGTTGCTGGGAGCTCTGCGACCCCCTCCACCCTAGGAACAGCTGACATGGGGAAAGGTTGATTTTGCAAACAGGAAGAACCAAAACTTGGCACTAGTTTTTGGAACCACAGGTTAACTGATGCCAATAGACATAAATGAGAATGCCTCAGAATTTTTAAAATGTCTAAGTAATAGGAAGAATCAGCCTACTGTTGGAATGACATCTGTCTAAATGTCATCTATTAAAGAATCTTCATTTATTTCAAAGTTAAGAAATAACACAAAAAGGAGATGTTCAAATATTGTGTAATTACCAAGTTAGAGAAGGATTTCCATAAAAAATAAGCAGGAACATCAATGGAAAATAAATAGTTTTTGAGAAAACTCAGGGTTTTCTTTTTCTTAACTCTTTTTTTTTTTTCCTGGGATAAATACTTCAAGTGGAAATGGGATTTTCTGAAACAGGGACTTGCAAAAATCTCCAGAAACCCCCAAGGAAGAGGGTTGACTCATCCAGAATACTGGGAGATGGAAAAGGGCCACAGAAAGCTGTTGGCTCCCTTGTGTGTGGACAGGAGAGTTGCTTCTGGTCTGTTTTAGTCAGAGACACTCCATATAAAATGAGCCAGGAAAGACACAACCAGCTAGGAGCCAGGCACTGTTTCTATGCTTGTTTTACATCCAGAAAAACTAGAAGAAATTGCAATTTAAAATTTTGGTGGAATTCCCGGAGTTATGAACAATGTCATTTCAGTAAATAAATGCTTATGGAGTGTGTTTCTTTGCCCACCCTGTCTTTGGCACTGTGAAGGTACACCAAAGACTCTAACTGTGATTCTTGCTTGTGTTTCTCAACCACAGCTGGGATGTGATTTGTGCATAGGATTAAATATGTTGAGATTCTTTGATAAATCAAAAAATATTCCCTATAAGACACTGTAATCATAAAATTATTCACAGATCATTGATCGACATTTTTGAGAATCCAGAGCTTGCTTGGTAGCAAATGAAGCATATCTAAGACCCTCAAACTCCATCTCTAAAAGGTTGTGTATTTTTGTTTCTCAAATAGCAACTAGAATTTGAGGGTGGAGTCGGGTAGGGCATTAGCTAGAAGACATGTATTAGGGAGAAAAGCCATTTCCAAATTGAGATTTTTGTTTACTGAATATCTGGCTTTTAGTAAGAGTATTTAATTCAAAGTGAAATTGGTAGATTTCACAGATGTATTTATCCCTCTGTAATTAAAAGATCAGTCCTGTAGAGTTCTTTTCTTGAAAGATTATTCTATAATGTGAATAAACCATTCTCAGAAATGACAGCTTCTCTCTTCTGAAACCTTTCATCTCTTCCTCAGCTGATTGAAAGGGCTGCTCATGGTCTTTTTCAGCTGCTTATAAGGAATATAAAGCAAACCAGTGCAGCAGAAAGAGAGGAATAAAGATTCCTTTGTTCCCGATCACGTGCCTGAAGAGAGAACACCACTGCCCTTGAGGCGCTCTCTTGAGTGAGTTCAGGATCTTCCCTCTTCCTGTAGCACTCCGCGATTCTCTCCCAGGGCTGCAAGAAAAAGCAGCACTGTTCCCTTCGGGTTGAGCCCCGGCCATTGCCATCAGTACTGCCACCGCCACCACCTCTATTCCCCTCCACCCACACAACAGAGTGAACCTGCTAACAGCACAGTGTGTTTGTTTATTCTCTCTGCATAGTGGAAACTTGTTTCAAAGAAAGTAACAGGGATTGCCTGGTGTTAGAAGATTCAAAACATTGAAATACACTTGTAAGATGATTTGGCTGTCTTCTGTGAATGTAAATAGTATGTATTTGGGGGAGTTGCAAAGGAGCCGATCAGCGTATTTGTCAGAGAGGGAAGGAGGCAGAGGAAAAGATTTTTCTCTCTTTGTGAGCTGTCACATGAGTATTGTTTGCCCATCCCATCTGAAAATCTGTTCAAATGATGTGATATTTTTATTTTGATTTCCTGAACTGATAAAATCCTGGAAAAAATAGGGCAGCTGGTCTTTGGAATGTTTTTTCCCTCATAATCCTAAATTTTTGATTTCTGTGATTTCTCACTCTTCCCTTTTCTTAGAAATCCTCATGATCTAGCTTTCTGGGGGACAATTCTTACGGTCTTTTGCTATGTTGATGCTTTATCATCATTTATAGCTCTGGCCCTTACTACAGAACCTTGTACACACTAGATGCACAATAAAAGTTTCCTGAAAAAGTGAGTGAATGGAAAAATGAAAATGAAAATGAAAAATAAATGGAAAAATGAAAAACATTAAGCTGTTTTGTGAAAATCTGATGAGTAAACCTTTCTCCTTAGAAATTCTAGCCTTGGTTCCAAGCTCAAATGTTAGGCTTCTCTGAAAAGAATATACCCAAGCCTGCTTTCCCTTGGGTATACTGAACTGTACCCCCGGAATATAAACTGTGAAGAAACATTTAGTACGATAGTCACTGGTGCTAAGATTAGGGGCAGGACGTCCAGAGTAAATTTGGTCCTACTCTTTCTCTGGACAATTTTTAGGTATTTAGCTATCTACCTGAGATTTGTTAGGCTGTTAATATTTCGTTGAGTATAAAGAAAAAAATAAGGGTGAAACATTGACGGTCTAGTTTAATTTACTGAGAAATGTGCTTCTCTTCTTGTGAAAGTCCTAAATCTGTCCACTTGTATCAGCGGGATTGGGCATGTGGGTGGCGATAGCGGAACACAGTGTGAGCCACCAATATTGTGTGTGGGCTGGAATGAGGTATGCTTTCCACCTTACTCCTCATTCTAGCAGCAGTGGATATGGAGGGCAGCAATGTCATTTTCTCCTTGAAGGTCATAACCAGGAGAGAGGCATCTCTTCTTGTGTTTGTTTTCTAGGGCTGTAATAACAAAGTACCACAATCTGGATGGCTTAAACAAGGCATCTGTTTTCTCATGGTCCTGGAGGCTAGAAGTCTGAGATCAAAGTGTCAGTAGGATTGGTTTCTTCTGAGGTCTTTCTCCTTGGCTTGTAGATGGCTGTCTTCTCTCTGTATCCCCATGTGATCGTCCTTCTGTACGTGTCTGTGTCCAAATTTCTTCCAGTTACAAGAACACCAGTCATATTGGATTGGGCCTGCCCTTGGGACTTTATTTAATCTTAGTTACCTCACTGAAGGCCTTATCTCCAAATACGGGCACATTCTACTGTACTTGGGATTAGGACTTCAGCATATAAATGTTGCGGGGACACAATATAGCCCATAGCAAGACCCTACTGGCCAGATCTTTGTTCTACCATTGGATTTTACATCTGGAGGAAAATGAAACTATAAAAATAGAGAATAGATAACTACTGATTATAGACAAGAGCCACCAGATAGAGTTGGAGATAGTGAAATGGAAAGCTGACTATAAGGTAATAATATAGTTCAGTGTAGTTAATTAAAACAAAACAGCTGGGCACAGTGGCTCACGCCTGTAATCCCAACACTTTGGGAGACCGAGGTGTATGGATCACCTGAGGTCAGAAGTTCACGACCAGCCTGGCCAACATGGTGAAACCCTGTCTCTACTAAAAATACAAAAAAATTAGCCAGGCATGGTGGCACACGCCTGTAATCCCAGCTACTCGGGAGGCTGAGGCAGGAGAATCACTTGAACCTGGGAGGGGGAGGTTGCAGTGAGCCGAGGTTGCAGTGAGCCAAGACCACGCCATTGCACTCCAGCCTGGGTGACAAAAGTCAGACTCCATCTCAAAACAAACAAACAAACAACAAAACAAAGCAAAACAATACCACCACATTTCCCTGCATTGGGGTGAAAAAGTAATTCCTAACATATTGGGAGAACAAGGACATTTTCTACTCAAACGATAAATTAGGTTTCCATATTATTATATTACTTAAAGATGGATAATTTAAAGGCTGAAGAAAATGACAAAGATGTAGGAAAACAAATTATGGAGAAAAATCAAGAAGAATAAAAATTGTTTAGCTCAATGAGAGCTGAGAGGTGAAAGAGGAAGACTTGGAAAGGTCTGAGGATGGTAGCGTTATACTATGGGTTACTGGATATAGTGAATAGAGAGGGTGTTCATTTTCACTGATGTCAAACAACTTCTTACAATAAATTATAAAAGGAACAAGCACTCATATAAATGAGGGTTTTGGTTGATATAGAGCTTGAAGGGCTGATCTTCAGGATGTCCTCAGAAAGAGACAACAATGTTGAATTTTGAGAGTCTTACATTCAAACACATTAGAGATAAAAGGTTTGAGTATAAAATCAAGAATAGGAAATCATTGGCTATTAGGCGAGAAAAAATACTGTGATCTTCTGGTCTAACTTTCTTCTTTTATAAGGACCCACGGGGGTTTGGATTCCAACCCAAGGTCACTCAGCTAGTATGCAGAATTGCTGTGGCAAGTCTCATTTTTGTTCTTTTACTAACTTATTAAATGGGCTTAGGCAAGTTATTTAAATGCATAATATTAAATATAGATAGGTAATGCATGAACTGCAGGAAGGTGTAATGAGAATGTAATGATTTAAAATATTGATTCCTATGTAATTGAAAATGTACATGAGTCCCATGTGGCTCAAAAATCTTAGCATTTTAAAAAGGTAATTAAACTGAAAATGTGAACATGTGGCACTTTATTTAATGTCCTTTTTTGTAGAATCAGACCTGAGGGGGAAAATCTGTGATTTAAATGCTCTGCAGGCCCCCAGAGCACCCCATGTAATTGTGCTTTTATTGCAGCTATCTGATTTTCCAGCAAGAAAGCAAAAACCATAGGGTTATTTATTGTAAAAGGGCCTCCTATTGTTTCCTACCCCTTCTTCTTCATACGTAGCTTGGTTTTGCCTTTGTGAGAAAGTTTTATAATGAGAAAAATTTTGGGCTGGGTGCAGTGGCTCACGCCTGTAATCCCAGCACTATGGGAGGACGAGGCGGGCGGATCATGAGGTCAGGAGTTTGAGACCAGCCCAACCACCATGCTGAAATCCTGTCTCTACTAAAAATACAAAAATTAGGCCGGGCGCGGTGGCTCAAGCCTGTAATCCCAGCACTTTGGGAGGCCAAGACGGGCGGATCACAAGGTCAGGAGATTGAGACCATTCTGGGTAACACGGTGAAACCCCATCTCTACTAAAAAATACAAAAAAAAGCTAGCCGGGTGAGGTGGCGGGCGCCTGTAATCCCAGCTACTCGGGAGGCTGAGGCAGGAGAATGGCGT
Organism: Macaca nemestrina; assembly: GCF_043159975.1. NCBI lineage: Eukaryota > Metazoa > Chordata > Mammalia > Primates > Cercopithecidae > Macaca > Macaca nemestrina. The sequence continues at coordinate 57,478,888 of NC_092134.1, forward strand.
AAACCTGGGAGGTGGAGCTTGCAGTGAGCTGAGATCAGGCCACTGCACTCCAGTCTGGGTGACAGAGCAAAGACTCCATCTCAAAAAAAAAAAAAAAAAAAAAAAATGCAAAAGTTAGCCAGGCATGGTGGCGGGCACCTGTAATCCCAGCTACTTGGGAGGGTGAGGCAGGAGAATCGCTTGAACCCAGGAGGCAGAGGTTGCAGTGAGCTGAGATTGCACCACTGGACTGTAACCTGGGCAACAGAGCAAGACTCCATCTCCAAAAAAAAAAAAAAAAGAAAAGATTATTTTGTTATTTCATGCAGAAGGGCGAGTATTTAAACTATAGAAAGGAAACCTTTTTGCCATATAATTTTCTCTATTTTAATAATTTGTTCTTGTTGTCTTTCCCTTCTTCCTCAAATCTTGTTGTTGAACAACAGAATTATTATGTTCTGTGACTTGCTGTATCTTAAAAATAGAGAAAGCTATGTTATTGGTACATAAATTGAAAATATACAATAATACCTTTATCCAGTTAACTTTTTGAACCATAATTTAAAAAGTAAGCTTATTAACTTAGATGTAAGAGAAATTTTTGAAAGGCACATACTGAAATTGATTTGCTGAGCTTTGATAATGGTTCAAACTTTTTTTTTTTTTTTACCTTAGACATAGTGGAAAAAATCAAACTAAATCTTTAAAAATAGCACCCCAATTTCAGCAGAGCACAATCTTTTTAGCACATCAATTCATATGTAATTTGTTTTTATATTTCTCTTCGCATTTGGGAGAGCTTCTTTTAATTTGTACTCTTTTTTTAAAACGGTTGGATTCTGAAGATTTTATCCCTTTTTGTTTCCTTCAATCACTTTGTCACATCTCCTTAGCAACTTATAATTACCTACTGAGGAAGATAGTGCTTCAGTTTCCTAGTGAGAAAGTTGAGTATCTGAAAATTTGAGCTTAGTGTTAATCAAGGCTATTGATTTTTAAATTTGAGGGTTAAGTGTAAGGTTAAGTGAAAAAGTTTACTTTCTTCATCCTTTCTTCTTGTATGTGTAATGTATTTTCCAAGGTAGTCAGTCCTAAGGCAGGAGATTTGAGCTGACTAGGGGTCTTATCACCATGAAGAACTGACAAGTGGCCTAGGAGAGCACAGGAAGAGGATGGTGACTGAAAGGTGAACACCAGAACAGTGAAGGTAAGACTCAAACAACCAGCTCCCTCAGCTTCTACGGGATTACCCTTTAAGGCAAGGAATTCAACCTGAGGTTAGAGATTAGAGGAACCCAGACTGCATTCTAGGATGCTGGTTTATTGTCTTTGAGAGTAACTCTCCAAGTTGTGGCAATCTGAGACACTCTTCCAGTTTTTTCTGCATGAGAAAGATAAGAATAAAGAGGGCAAGGACATTCTTTTGTAAGCCAAATAAGGATTTTAATTCTGATGGGGAGAGGAGCCTCTTTCACCTCAGGAATGTTCATTAGTTCATTTTTATTCATTCATACACACATAACGCTATGTGGCAGGCATTATTTGAGACACTAGAAAACTTAGCAGAACAAAACTTCAGCCCTCATGAAACTTGCATTCTAATAAGGGAGGCAGAAAATAAGCATATATCATACAGCAAGAAGGGTTACAGACAAAAATAAAGTGGGGCTAGGACTGGCAGTGTGGTAGTGAGCAAGGGGCATGAATTATTGTAGAGATCAGGGAAGACCCCTAGGATAAGATGACCTGAAAGAAGTGTGGGAATGAGTCACAGACACCTGGGGAAGAGGATCTCAGCATGTGAGAAGAGGGCCATGTTTACTGTGTGCAAGGAGGAATATGGAAGCCAGTTTTGCTGAATCCTAATGACTGGGGGTGGTGGTGGTGTGGAAGATGATAAAAGAAAGATGGGGTTGTGGGGCAGTCAGTGAAGGATCTTGTAGATTCTTATAGGAAATTTTGCTTTGACATCTCCCAAAGGTGCTTCAACAGGAGCAGTTCCCGTGAGGATTAGCCATGCTGGGGTCTCTTGGACAAAAGGCTGGTTCTGATTGAAAAATTGCCTGAGTATATCTAGAAGTGTCAGGCTCCTCTGAAATCAGTTACAGTGGGATTGGCTGCTTAGGTATAATCTTTATAAGACTAAAAATTATAGGTTATTTGGTAGCTTGTTTAAAAGTGTTGGTCCCAAGAAAAAGTTTTGCCGTGTGTTATGGCAGAATTATTAAAAAACAAACATACATCCTCAAGTTGAGGTTTCTAAGCAGGCTTTTGTAAAAACAGGCAATTACTTGCTGGAGGCAGTTAATTGCATGCACAGATGGGTACTTGTATTACAAATTCCTCATTTGCACTTGTGATTACCCATTTGCAATAATTCATGAAATCTAGGGAATTCTTAGGTAAAAGGAAAGGTTTTAGGCATTTAAAAAACATATCACTACCATCAGAGGAGATGGGGAAAACAAGGAGCTAAATATAAAGCATTATTCCAAATGCTAAGTTTAGAGAACGTTTTCTGAAGCTCGTGGTTGTTGAGGGTAAGAAGTTTACCAAGTTGTTGTTTCCATAGACTCTCTCAGCTTTAAAAAAAAGAAAGAAAGAGAGAGAAAACAGTATTTCAGCATTTCTTATTTTATTTTATTTTTCATATAACTTTCTGCTAATGGTGGTCTCTGTCAAAATATTTCTAGTTTGATCATAAGTCTGGTTAGAAGAGTTTTTTCCTGAAAGAAATGCACTCAAAGTTCTTTGAAATTACATAAAATCATACATCTGAGTGAAAAGTGGATAAAGATCCCCAGTCTTCCAAGGTTGTGGTAAAATGTCAAGGAGTCTTGTTTTTAGAAGCTGTTATCATGGCAACCCAGTGCTATGATAAATGAACAGTGAGTATCAACAGAAAATGAAAGAAATTCCCCTTCCCATCAAAATATGAGCACTGCCTTGAAGAAATATTTCTTCTTAAAATATTTAATTTTTATAGAAGTAATTCTGAATAATTGAAGAGCCTAAAATAAATGCTTTGTGAGGAAAACTGTCCTATACCAAGATGTTCCCATGTGCTATGTCAGCCTTTAGTACTGAAAAAGGAATGAACCTGTCAAACTTTCTATCCTATGGAAGCTACAAACAACTTTTACTCTAATTCCCTCAAGATACTGCACATGATTTGTTACTTTATTTTGACAGTTGGATTGAATGTCCAAAACATTTTGGGGAAAGAAGGCAGGGAATAACCCATCTCATGGAAGCAATTTAATTGGGGGTACAATAGCTTGAAAGCCTACAGACCCTGAATTTCCTTTTGGCTTTAGAGTACTGCTTAGGGATGTGAGATTGAGGAGCTAGGGTCTTCAGCCTGAGAGATCTAGCATAATCCTTGATTTGGGGAATTCCCAGTGAAGATCGGGTCAGTTCTTGGAGTCTTTTGTGGTCGTCTATTCTTGTGTACATTACTCATGCACCAAGAAGATCCAAACTTACAAAGCATTGTATTGGTCAAGATAAGCTAAGCAGTGCTGCAGTAACAAATTATCCCCAGATCTCAGCAGCCTAAAGCAACATAGGCTTAATTATCTTGTGCTATGTGTTCATTATGTGTCCATACCTGGGAGCTAGACTCACTCTGGGACCTAGACAGATAAAACACTATCCATCATTAATACTGAGCAGTGGGTCATGCCTTTAATCCCAGCGGTTTGGGAGGCTGAGATGGGAGGATTGCTTGAGCTCAGGAATTAGAGACTAGCCTGGGCAACACAGCAAGATTTCATCTCTACAAAAACAAAAACAAAAACAAAAAAAGCCAGGCTTGGTGGCACATGCCTGTGGTCCAAACTACTTGGGAGGCTGAGGCAGGAGGATCACTTGAGCCCAGGAGGTTGAGGCTGCAGTGAGCTGTGATTGCACCACTGCACTCCAGCTTGCGTAACAGAGCAAGACCCTGTCTCAAACGAACAAACAAACAAGCAAACAAACAAAAGCCTACTTCTGGTCACTGGGCTGGAGGAATGGAGAGAGCCCTTAAAAGTCTTGAATTATCAAGTAAATGCTCTAAGAAGAAATTTATTTCCCTTCGGCTCACAAGTCATTGGCTATAAGTAGTTATGTGGTTCCACACAACCATGAGGGGGCCAGAAAAGGCAATCCTATCCTGTGCCTGGAAATAGGGAGAACCAGAAATATTTGGCAAACAGCACTAACAACTATCACAAGTGGTTTTAGATGGAAATGAACCCCATAGGATGCTCTTTCATTGATCTCAGGAGCCACAGGCTCATTGCTTGATATAGCCAAACTGGTGTCCATGAACTGTCTGCTTTTGAAGTGATTTTTCTTTCATCACATGATTTCCTAGAAGGAGGATTGTACTATGGTACTGAACGCTACAAGGTGCACATTTAAAAATTTTAACTTCCATGATGGGTAGTAGATTTTAAATAACTTTAGTGCCACCTCTGAGGAATTTCTGTAACATTTGAAAAAGAAATCTAATTGTGCTATTTGTGATTGTATATAAGATGATCAGAATTCTAAAGTCCCCCCTTAAAGCATTCAAAATTATTTAAACACTGGAGTATTTGGGCTGTTTCTCTTTGGTGGGAAACCTCATTTTATATTTTATCCTAGTTTTGAGGCATTTGACCATTTTGTTTTGGAAAATGTCAATAGATCAAGAATTGTGTTAAATCTAAAGACTCAGAATAGACTTGAATTGTTCAATTTTGTTAGCCAAACCAGCTCACAAAGTAGAAAAATTAAAGCAAAAATAGATAGTAGAAAAAGGAGACCCAGATAAGTATTTATTCTTGATGACTTCTTGATTTTTAAAAGCTGCATTCTAGCTTTGGTGACAGTGTTTCTTCAAAAAGGTAGATAGACAATGGCATCAAAAAATATTTGAGCTGTTGCCAATATCGATCTCTGGTTTCTTCTCACAGCGGACCTAGTGATAACACCAACTGGTATGGCTAAGGTAACAGTCTCTATTGTAGTCCAATATGGTTCATTTCTTTTTATTGCTGTGGTCAACTCTAAAAGATCTGCTTCTTGCTTTATGATCTTTATTGCTAAGTGCTAGTCTTTGATTAAGTATTGCTTAAAGTGCATTTTGACTACTGGGTTTTCATTCATTAATTTTTATGGTAGCCTTCGCTCCGTCCCAATGTGAATTGTCAGTTCTGACTGTGGGTGTGTAACGCTGCAGATCTCTATTTTCCCAACCTGAACTCGGTATTTCACCTCCTCCCCAGCAGCTGCTTGCTCTTGGAATTTATATCATGTGTTCTGGGGGATTAATGTTCTTTCCTGTGCCTGTGGTAATAGGTGGTATTTAGATGCCCTTTTCCCGGGAAAATTCACTTCCTACTTGCAATGGATGTTGAAATCTGTTTATTTGCATAGAGCCATGATAGTTTCTTGCTTGGCACTGTGGGGAACCATTAATATCCCGTGGCAACAGTGATTCCAGATGAAACTGTTTAATTGCTTCTTGACCATTATGGTTTGTGTTACAAAAGCATTTTCAAATATATTATTCATTTTTATCACTGCCTCTGCTACTTAACAGCTATACTATATTGAAAGAATTATCGGGATTTCTCATTTCCAAAATCTATAAAATCATTCAGCCTCTCCAATTTAAAACAAAGCCTGTACACTTTGCTTGTGCTGAAAAGTAACCCACATGCATGAATGAATGCTTAATAAATTCATATTTTTGATGGTGAAGGTGATCATATTGGAAAAAACCATCATGCATGAACCAGTTTTCCATTTTGTATAGTGGTCTACATTAATGAGCTCATGTACTGCAGGAAATTGAGGCTACCTGTGATCACAGAGAAAAGCCACAGAATTATGGAAGGTGAGAATTGGAAAGGACAGAGATGTTTTTTCAAACGTATAAAACTATGAAACCCTTTCTCTGTGGAAATCCAGTATGTAAACAGATAAGAACTGACCTGTTGTGGCTGAAGTATGTGGTGGGAATGGGGTCCTGGAGACCCATGTTTCCTTTCCCAAATTTATACCCTAAATACATGGTGTACAATTTGAAAACCACTGATGCTCAGTCAACTTTTGTAGATAGAAAATCTTAACCTAAAGAAGGTATGTGAATTCCCCAGGGCCAAGACAGACCCAATATCATACCCAGGTCTTCTCAGCTGCCTAATTTTGTCCTTTTCTATTATACTATGCGGTCTCTTAGCAATAAGAGAGTGTTTTGTGTAAACAAGAAGAGAATGAACATTTTGTGTTATTGTTACTCAAAGAAAAATGTGAAAACGTGAAAACAAAATCTTTTAGGATCATTAAATACATATTTTTTTTTGTCCTGGGAAGTTATCTCAGTTACGAAAAAGAAGCAAGCTGGCTTCAGCGAAGTCCCTGTAAAAGCAAGGAGAGGGAGAGCGTTCTGTGCAATCAGCCTCAACCTTTTTGCTCACCCTGAAGTCCTGCTTACGCTGTTCTTCTGATTGTGTGTGACCCGGTGTGAAATTGGAATGGAAATTTGTCAGAACAAGTCGGTGGAGCTTTCCTGCTCAGAAAGAGGTTATCTCAGTTCTTGGGGGAAAGGAAAAAAATAAAATGAAAAATATAAAGCAAAACAACCAACACTCCCAATGTCACCATATCCAAAACATGAAACCTGAAGCTGTTAATGCATTTTAACAGCTCCTCATCTGGAGAAAATTATATGTATTCTGATTTACACACAAATCAATAGTTGTCTGCTGTGATTGAACTATGCACTAGAGAACTGTACTCTAATTATATTCATGCCAGGCATCAAGGACAAATCCCCTGGGTTTTGAGTAGGTGTGAGACAGGAAAAAATTACCAGCCCAGCCATAGAAGATTAAAAAAAAAAAAAGTACCCACAAAGCTTTTCTTTCAGACCGGTGGGTTTAATTACATAGTCTTCATCTAACAAATAACAGTTCTCAAACCCTTGCTAAAATCATTGCATTTAAAATACATGTGTTTGCGGGGAGAGCAGGAAGGTTGAGGCTAATTGCACAGAACGCTTCCCCACTCCTTGCTTTTGCAGGGACTTTGCTGAAGCCAGCTTGCTTCTGTTTCATGACTGAGATGACTTCCCAGTACAAAATCTTTGTAAAACAGTTTCATTCACATCTCTGTAGATTCTCAGTTGTTTTACTTCTTTCTAATGGGATTAGATTTGTCTCCTGCTTCTTAAAATAAACTATTTTAAACTATTTTAATTTTAATCTGTTTTCTTCCATTGTGACATTTTAAAGTAGAACAATACAGCTTGTGATTCTGAAATTGCAAACCATACCCCTGCCCTGAAATGTTAAATTTCACATTGCAGTTTTCTGGAGAAGTTTTGGAACCACTGATTGAGGGTTGGACCAGGAATTTTTTCTTTACTTTGTCATGTAATACAAAAACAGCTCTGCTTACTCCAACACCTGGCCTACTATGTGCCAGGTGCGGTGACTGATTCTCTGAATACATAGATGAATAAGATATAGTCCAGCTTTTGAGAGGCTCTCGGTTTACTAAGTGATTTGGGCAATAATTAACCATATTAATTATTATTGTGTTCTTTTCACGCCAATAAGCTGTCCCCTCCCTCCTTCTCTGGCAGACACAGAATCCTCATTTTCTCCCTTGCTGTTGCTGGGAATTTCTCTACCATTCTCACTGTTGTCAGCCTCTACCATTGCAGGCACCAAGGACACTTGGGATCCTGTGAAGGGACAGTGAATGTCACCTGGGGTGGAGGCTGGTGTGAAAGGAAAATAGAAACTTAGGCCGGGCGCGGTGGCTCACGCCTGTAATCCCAGCACTTTGGGAGGCCGAGGCGGGCGGATCACAAGGTCAGGAGATCGAGACCATGGTGAAACCCCGTCTCTACTAAAAATACAAAAAATTAGCCGGGCGCGGTGGCGGGCGCCTGTAGTCCTAGCTACTCAGGAGGCTGAGGCAGGAGAATGGCGTGAACCCAGGAGGCGGAGCTTGCAGTGAGCCGAGATCGCGCCACTGCACTCCAGCCTGGGTGACAGAGCGAGACTCCGTCTCAAAAAAAAAAAAAAAAAAAAAAAGAAACTCAGGACCCCATTCGCTATGCCAAAAGGAAAAAATTAAGCTGAAAGCTGAGTCATGCCAGAAACTGCTTTTCCTTTTGTTCCTAAGCAGATAGCTATAGATAAAAGGTTAAATATCGCCACAGGTAGCTACTCTATGTTCATCTTATCTTGAGATGAATACATAATTGACTACTACCAAACCTGCTCCTTTTCTCTCGCAACATGTGGGTTACCATACCCTCCCTTTTCCCCCTTCAGTTCACTTTTTCCCTTTAAATATGGAAGCCCTTAAAATCATCTTTGGAGAAAGGCACAGACCACGCACTGTTTCTGTGATTCTGTGTTCTTTTCTCCTGGGCATGTCGTCCTTATCCTGGGAAAAATAAACTTCTAAGTTGATTGAGACCTATCTCAGATAGTTTTTGGCTCACAGCAGGCTCCCCACTTGCTCTGTCCAGCAAGTTGAGAGTTGGGACATGCTCACATGTGTGTAAAGTTTTAAGACGTGAGTAGTAAGTACATTTTAACTTAGTTTTCTGAGCTGCGCGTGAAGACCATGGAGAGTATTTTCTATGAAGGTAAAATTTATTTTTTATTTTTTATTTTAGTATTATTGTTATTTCCATAGTTTTGGGGGAACAGGTGGTGTTTGGTTACATGGATAAGTTCTTTAGGTGTGATTTCTGAGATTTTGGGGCACCCATCACCCGAACAGTGTACACTGCACCCAATGTGCAGTCTTTTATCTCTCAACCCCCCTCCCACCTATCCCCACAAGACACCAGAGTTTATTATATCATTCTTATGCCTTTGTGTCCTCATAGCTTAGCTCGCACTTATAAGTGAGAACATACAATGTTTGATTTTCCATTCCTGAGTTACTTCACTTAGAATAATGTTCTCCAACTCCATCCAGGTTGCTGCAAATGACATTATTTTGTTCCTTTTTATGGCCGAATAGTATTCCATGGCATATATGTACCACTTTTTCTTTATCCACTTGTTGGTTGATGGGCATTTAGGCTTGTTCCATATTTTTGCAATCATGAATTGTCCTGCTATAAACATGACTGTGTAAGTATCTTTTCCGTATAATGACTCCTTGTCCTCTGGGTAGGTACCCAGGAATGGAATTGCTGGATCAAATGGTAGTTCTACTTTTAGGTTTTTTGAGGAATCTCCATACTGTTTTTCACAGTGGTTGTACTAGTTTACATTCCCACCAGCAGTATAAATGTGTTCCCATTTTATCACATTCCCACCAATATCTATTGTTCTTTGATTTTCAAATTATGGCCATTCTTGAAGGAGTAAGGTGGTATGGTATTGTAGCTTTAATTTGCATTTCCCTGATCATTAGTGATGTTGAGCATGTTTTTTCATCTGTTTGTTGGCCATTTGTATATCTTCTTTTGAGAGTTGTCTGTTCATGTCCATGGCGCACTTTTTTATGGGATTGTTTATTTTTTTTCTTGCTGATTTGAGTTTCTTGTAGATTCTTGATATTAGTCCTTTGTTGGATGCATAGTTTGCAAATATTTCCTCCCGCTCTGTGGGTTGTCTGTTTACTCGGCTGATTATTTCTTTTGCTGTGCAGAAGCTTCTTAGTTTAATTAAGTCTCGTCTATTTATCTTTGTTTTTGTTGCATTTGCTTTTGGGTTCTTGGCCATGAACTCTTTGCTGAGGTCAATGTCTAGAAGAGTTTTTCTGATGTTATCCTCTAGAATTTGTATGGTTTCAGGTCTTAGATTTAAGTCTATGATTCATCTTGGGTTGATTTTTATTTAAGGTGAGGGATGAGGATCCAGTTTCATTCTTTTACATGGAGCTTACCAATTATCCTGGCACCATTTGTTGAATAGGGTGACCTCTCCCTGACTTTATGTTTTTGTTTGCTTTGTGGAAGATCAGTTGGCTGTATGTATATGGCTTTATTTCTGGGTTCTTCATTCTGTTCCATTGGTCTGTGTGCCTGTTTTTATACCAGTATTATGCTGTTTGGGTAACTATAACCTTATAGTATAACTTAAAGTTAGGTAATGTGATGCTTCCAGATTTATTCTTTTTGCTTTGTCTTGCTGTGGCTATGTGGGCTTTTTTTTTGTTCCATATGAATTTTAGGATTTTTTTTTTTCTATTTCAGTGAAGAATGATGGTGTTATTTTGAGGGGTATTGCACTGAATTTATAGATTGATTTTGGCAGTATGGTCATTTTCACAATATTGATTCTGCCCATCCATGAGCATGGGATGTGTTTCCATTTGTTTGTGTTGTCTATGATTTCTTTCAGCAGTGTTTTGTAGTTTTCCTCGTAGAGATCTTTGACCTCTTTGGATAGGTATATTCCTGATGATTTTAATTGTTTTGCAGCTGTTGTAAAAGTGGTTGAGTTCTTGATTTAATTCTCAGCTAGGTCGCTGTTGGTGCACAGCAGTACTATTAATTTTTGTACATTGATTTTGTATTCTGAAACTTAACTGAATTCATTGATCAGATCTAGGAGCTTTTTGAACAAATCTTTAGGGTTTTCTAGGTATACCATTATATCATTGGCAAACAGCAACAGTTTGACTTCCTCTTTACCAATTTGGATGCCTTTTATTTCCTTCACTTGCCTGATTGCTCTGGCTAGGACTATGAGGAAGAAATTTAACAGAAGACTAAAACAGATAGGAGTTTGATTATATGGGTTTAGTCTTCTCAGAATGGGGTTTAGCTTTCATCAGCGTATAAGGCAAAGGTTGAGTCCTAGCTGAACGTGGTTAGAAGCTATTTTGTTTGTCCCACAGAATATGGCAGTGTTGCTATTTATAAATTTGAGTAAGAGCTGGCTGGGTGTGGTAGATCATACCTGTAATCCCAGCACTTTGGGGGGGCCGAGGCAAGTAGATCACCTGAGGTTCAGAGTTCAAGATCAGCCTGGCCAACATGGTGAAACCCTGTCTCCAATAATAATACAAAAAAATTAATGGGGCATGGTGGCGCATGCCTGTAATCCCAGCTACTTGGGAGGCTGAGGCAGGAGAATCACTTGATCCTGGGAGGTGGAGGTTGCAGTGAGCTGAGGTCACACCACTGCACTACAGCCTGGGCAATGAGAGCAAAACTCCATCCATCTCAAACAAACAAACAAACAAACAAACAAACAAACAAACAAAAAACCCAAGAAAATTGAGTAAGAGGACAACTTTTTACATTTGAGGAATTTCACATGAAATCTAAAGTCTGGCTTTTCTTGAAAAATCAGAAGATCTGGTTATGTGCATAACACATGTCAGCTAGTAGCAGTTGTCTGGTAGAAGGACTATGCTGTTTCCAGTTTACTACCAGGGCCTCAGTGATTTGTGTTATTTGAATAACACAAAGACTTTTCAGATTCACCTTTGTAGGCTAGTGGTAGGTTCCATTCTAGTCAATAATCAGTGGAGAAATTGTTGCTCCTGATTTGCTCTGAAATTGTTGAACTGATTTGCTCTGAAAAGTTTCCACTGTCCTTAGGCATGTGTAGTTCTGATTGGGTGCTCATTATTTCTGCATAAAGCTGCTGTGGTTTTTTCCAGCTGATATAAAGCATCCAGAGCCATTTAGACAGATCACATGTGAGCCAAAGCACCGTCCATCTCCCACCCAACTCCTCTTTGCCACAGTTACTCTTCTATTTTCATGGTCTGAAATGTCCACTAGGAAAATAATAGTATGTTTGGGCTGGACATGGTGTGTCATGCCTGTAATCTCAGTACTTTAGGAGGCTGAGGTAGGATCATTGCTTGAGGCCAGGAGTTCAAGACCAGCCTGAGTAACATAGCAAGACCTCATCTAAAAAAAAAAAAAGAGAAAAAGAAAAAAGAAAATTACAAATATAAAAAGAATAGCATGTTTGGCAAGGTGTAAATTTAATAGTAGAAGACATTGTCCCTGGTGTTACGGTGAAGATAGCTGGAAGCTCTTTCATATATATATATTTTTTTGAGAATTAATATTTGTTGAGCCCATACTTGTTGCTAAACCCTGAAGATAGAGTCATGAATTAAAGTGATAAAAATATCTGCCCTTCTGCTTTCTACATTCTAGAAAGGGAGACAGGTGATAAATAGCATTATGTCAGATTACACTAAGTATATAGGGGACTAGGTATAGTGTTGAAGGGGGTAGGAGGATAAGGCAGGAATGAGGAAAGGACATATCAGGAGTGGGGAGTTGCAATTTTATATAAAGTTGCCAGAGAACTTTATTCAAATATCTTTACTCAAATGCCCCTTTCTGAGTAAGACTGGAAAAAAAGTGAGGGAAACTTCCATGCAGATATTGCAGGGAAGAAAGTGCCGAGAGCAAAGTACAAAGTCCCAAAGAAGGAGCAGATCTGGTGGTGGGAGGCTAGAAAGTTCACGGGAGTCCTTGTTGTCCACAAAAAGAGTCAATCTCTGTAAAATGTTTGAAGAGATTTATTCCAAGACAATGAGGACCAATGGCCTGTGACACAGCCCCAAGAGATCCCAAGAATACATGCCCAGGGTGGTCAGGCCACGTCTTGGTTTTGTACATTTTAGGGAGACATACAACATCAATCAATACATGTAAGATGTACATTGGGTTGGTACGGAAAGGCAGGACAACTGAAGTGGTGGGGCAGGGAGTAGTTCCGGGTCATAGGGGGATTTGAAGATTTTCTGATTGGCAAATGATTGAAAGAATTTTATCTAAAGACCTGAAATTCATAGATGGGAGTATCTCGGTTAAGATAAGGGGTTATAATCCCAAGGCTCTTATTATAACAGATGAAGCCTCCAGGTAGGCTTCAGAGAAAATAAAATTGTAAATGTTTCTTATCAGACTTAGAAAGATGCCAGACTCTTAGCTAATTCTCTCCTGGATCAGGGAAAAGACCTGGAAGGGGAAAGGGATTCTCTACAGAATGTAGATTTTCCCCACAAGAGACGAAGAGCTTTGCAGGGTCGTTTCAAAATATGTAAAAGAAACACATTTTAGGGTAAAATACTCTGATTTTTTTCAGGGCCTGCTATCTGTCCTGTGATGCTATACTAGAGTCAGGTCAGAATTTAGTGTCTTATTGCTACAAAAAGTCTTAAGATCTCTGTTTTAATGTTAATAAAATAATGGTCAGTTGTACCTGAATTCCAAAGGGAGGAGGTTATAATGAGGCCTTCACTTCCCATGGAGGCCTGAACTAGTTTTTCAGATTAACTTTGGAATGCCCATGGCCAAGAGGAGGGGTCCATTCAGATGGTTTGGGGGGCTTAGAATTTTATTTTTGTTTTACATTGTCATCACGGTCTGGATTTCTGCTTTTGTTCCAAGTAGCTGAGCAGCCTTGGTGGGTGGGGGCAGCGGAGGAGGACATCTTCTAATGTAGGCTGCTCAGCAGGCTCACTATGGCGGCTGTGCTGAGAATAGACTGAAGCAGCGGGAGTGGGAAGAGGGAGGGCAGTCATCAGGGGCTGCAGTGATTCAGGTGAGGGACAGCAGCCAGTAGGACTAAGCTGGCAGCACATTTGGAGTATATTTAGACAGCTGGAGTATATTTAGACAGCAGAGCTGATGGGCTTTGTTAGTGGGCTGAATGTGAAGTGTGAGACGAAGAAAGGAGTCAAGGATGACCCAAGGTTTTGACCCAAACAGTTGAAAGAATGGAGTCGCCATTAACTGAATTGGGGAAGACTGCAGGAGGAGCAGGTTGGGAAGGGGTGAATATCAGGAAAGTTAGTTTTTTTTTTGTTTGTTTTTTTGATAAATTTGAGGTACTTCTTTTTATTATTATTATTTTTTTTTTCTGTCCTCACAATCTGTTCCCATGAAATGCTTATTAGATATTCAAGAGGATGTTGAGAAGGCAGTACATCCTGGTTACTTCAATTAAGGTACTTTGCCTGTATAAATGTACTGTAGAAATTCTAAATAATAATTAAGTATAACCTTATTCTCATGCAATTAGGGAAAGATATGGTAAAAAAAAAAAAAAGATATTTTCAACATTCAGAAAACTTGCAAGGGGGGCCAATGTTAATAACTTTCAATTTAACACTAGATTCTTCTATTATTAATGAAAAATTTAAAAATCATCATAAAAACTAAATAGTCATTAGAAATCACCTTGGGCTGGGAGAATAATTTTTTACTTCAATAGACTTTAAATAAATATTGAATGCTGATAATAGAGACATACAGAAAGTCAGTGGGAAATGTGCATGACTCACAAAGTAAGCAGGGAGGGCTTTTTAATCAAATTAAGTCCTTTTACAATAAAAGTTCTTTGCATGTTCCTATGATTTTTTGAAATGAAAGGGTTTCTTAGAAATAACCTCATTAAGCTGTAGTGAGACTAGCCAGGACACATAATATTATTTCTAATTTATAGATCTGGCTGGGGAGGAAGAGACGATTCACAATAGAGTTGCTATGTTTCTGGCGACTCAATGGCTAAACAAGGTTTAGAAACTGCATTTTTTCATTTCAGATAAGTTACTTTCTAGCTTAACTAAATTGTTTTCTTTCTTTTCTCTTCTGTAACAAACAGAAAAATGCCTTGTTTTGTTTCTTTTAATGTCTCCTACCCTTTTAGCTATAAAGGGTCATATACAAGAGAGTTTCACATTAAAGGAAAGATTTGAGCTCTGAGTATAACTTAGTTTTCATTCTCTAAGTTTCAAATTGTGGACAGACTTATGCATTCTCCCCTCAAAATGTGTGTGAAGGACAGTTCCTTCCTCTAAAGATTCAAATAGCAGGCTGGGCACAGTGGCTCACGCCTGTAATCCCAGCACTTCGGGAGGCCGAGGCGGGTAGATCACCTAAGGTCAAGAGTTCGAGACCAGCCTGGCCAACATAGTGAAACCCTGGGTCTCTACTAAAAATACAAAAATTAGCCGGGCATGATGGCGCACGTCTGCCGTCCCAGCTACTCAGGAGGCTGAGGCAGGAGAATCGCTTGAATCCAGGAGACGGAGGTTGCAGTGAGCCGAGTTCGCGCCTTTGCATTCCAGCCTAGGCGACAGAGTGAAACTCTATGTCAAAAAAAAAAAAAAAAAAAAAAAGATTCAAATAGCTAAAGTGAGTCTATTCCTGTTGTCAATTTATGGCAAGAATATCATACTATTTTTAATACTGATATAATATAAAATGTGGCCAGAGGTGTAATTAGTTTGTGTCCAATTTTTGGTATTATGTATATCTGAATGCAAGAGATTAATTGTTAACAACAATGAATGTTATAACGAATGGGCACAAACATTCATTGTTGACTGAATCTCTTGTTAAACAGAAAACTCCAGTCGGAGAGGCAATGGCCTTTGATAGAGGTAAGGCCAATGTGTTCTAAAAATATATCAAAATTCTTTGGTTCCATGGTGGAAAATGTGCCTGTAAATAACCCCTGTGCCACATCCTTCTATTTACATGATCCCAGAGACAAAAACAAAACAAACAAACAAACAAAAAACCAACAAAAAAACCCCACCTTCTTTGCTTGCCCTAGTTAGAACAATCAAAGGGAGGGCAAGGACTCTTATTGGCTAAATTTGTGTCACATGCCCACTTCTTGGACCAATCACTATCACAAGGGCCACGGGATTCTGTGATTCATTGGATCTAGCTTCTGTGGCTGGAGGGCAGCAACTGTAATTAAAGACACTGCAGACTCACACAGAGCAGGTAGTATGATAAGAGCCGTTTCTCAAATGAAAGAGGAGTGAGGCTGTTAAGGGAAGGGAGGCTGAGAAGGCCATAGTAATTGATGTTTGCTAACCAGTGACCAGAGTCAGTGCGCCTAGAGGGGGAGTCAGAGATGGTTTCCTGAAGGAGGTGTTACTCAAACTGAAGAGTTTTTTTTTTCTTTTTTTTGAGATGGAGTCTCACTCTGTTGCCCAGGCTGGAGTGCAGTGGTGCAATCTTGGCTCACTGCAACCTCTGCCTCCAGGGTTCAAGCGATTCTCCTGCCTCAGTCTCCCTAGTAGCTGGGACTACAGGAGTGCACCACGACGCCCGGCTAAGTTTTTGCAGTTTTAATAGAGATGGGGTTCCACCATGTTGGCCAGGCTGATTTTGAACTCCTGATCTCAAGTGATCCACCCACCTCGGCCTCCTAAAGTGCTAGGATTGCAGGCGTGAGCCACCGTGCCTGGCCAAACTGAGGAGTTTTAAAAATATGTGCTAAGTATTGAGGAAAGAGTAGGCATTCTCCAGGTGTTTGTGTGTATATTCGTATGCAGACACAGAAGAGGCTAGTGTGGACCAGGCAAAGGGAACAGCGTATGTAAAAATATAAAGGTGGGCGAAAAGAAAGTGCCTTTTTAGAGAACTAAGGGATTTGGTATGGCTGGAGCAGAAAGTAAGATTATCAGGTAGCAAGAAATGGAGAGCTTTGATATCTTGGGATGGGAAATCACCTATTGAATTTAAATCAGTGAATATTTATGGAATGGAGTACTTCTCAGTGCCAGTGCTCTTCTATGCATTCACATGTATTAGCTCATTTAATCCTTACACCAACTCTATGGAATAAGGAAGGGTGAGTTAAAAATATTTACCAACTGGCGTGGACTGGTCCTCATTGGCAGCCATCCTAGCAGGATGGATGCCAGCTGTGAAGCACTGCTACCCACCACTGCCACTGTGCGTATCGGCAACTGCTGGCCCTGGATGTGGGCACTCTCATGATTCTTGTTTTGCAAATGAGAAAGCTAAAGCACAGGCTTGTTAACTTGACCAAGCATGCATGGTCTAATAGAAGAACTGGGCTTCAAACCAAAGGCATCTGGCTCCAGACCACATGTCTGCAAGGAGTGAATATCAAATTCATTTGTTAGAAAAAGAACTTGAGAGAGTGTAAGTCTCAGGGAGACAGGGACTGTGTCTGTGTTTGTTTTTCATTATATCCCAGCACTGTTCCTGACACATAGTAGACACCCAACAATATTTATTGAATATTATTTACTTATGATAGAAAGCTCACTGCGAGAAAGAAAGTTCTGAGAAGGGTGGCTGGGCGCTGTGGCTCATGCCTGTAATCCCAGCACTTTGGGAGGCTGAGGCAGGTGGATCACCAGAGGTCGGGAGTTCGAGACCAGCCTGACCAACATGGAGAAACCCTATCTCTACTAAAAATACAAAATTAGCCGGGTATGGTGGTAGGCTGTAATCCCACCTACTTGGGAGGCTGAGGCAGGAGAATCGCTTGAACTGGGGAGGTGGAGGTTGCGGAGAGCCGAGATCGCACCATTGCACTCCAGCCTGGGCAAAAACAGTGAAACTCCATCTCAAAAATAATAATAATAATAATAATAAAAGTTCTGAGAAGGGCAAATAAGGCTAAGGCATTAGCCCAGACGAGAAAATAATAAAGGCTTGAAGTAAAGAAACAATATCACCTGTATACCAATTGGAAGATATAAAAGGGGTATTAATATTGCAGAATTTAGTTACTGGATGTGGGAGTGAGCCCCAGGTTTCTATTTTGAACAACCAGGTGGGTGATATTGCCATTCACTGAGATAGGAAATACAAAAATAATAGATTGTTAATGGTGGTTAAGGTGAAGGTGCTAAGAGCTCCTTTTTCAGATGTGGAGTTTGAGTGTTGATAACTGCCTAGGAGGCAGTTGTATGTGGAATTCAGAGAGAGACCAGCACTGGTGATGTAGATCAGTAAAAAGTTAGGATATGGTTGAAGGTTTAAAGGCATAGGGGTGGATAAGATCATCCAAAAAGGGTAGGCAATTGACCCTTGAACAACATGGGTTTGAACTGCCGGTTCACTTACACGTGAATTTTTTACATGTAAGTAAAAAATAGAAAATACAGCATTCAAGGGATGTGAAACCCACTTTTCCTATTCGAGGGTTCCTGGGCCTACATTTCCTATTCGAGGGTTCCTGCAGGGCCAACTGTGGGACTTAAGTAGGTGCAGATTCTGGTACAGGATGGGGAGTGGGTGGCCGTGGGGTGGTGGCTGGGAGGAGGCATGAGGAGGCTGGTTCTCGAACTCCCTACACAGTGGATAATTCCCCACATATCCACTGTGTAGACAGAAGGGGCTGGAGGATGGACCCTTGGGGCCAGTGAAAGAAGAAGAATCCCAAACAGAGAACGAGAATGAATGTCTAGCGATAGAAGAGGAGAAACCAGAGAGTGTGTTGTCAGTGAAGCTGAAATTTGTAGGGGCATCAGCATGTGTGGTTTTCTGATTTCCTCCAACAGCACTGAGCACTCTGGATCTAAATGTGGAAAAAGTGGACAGGCAGTGGGATTGATTCAGAGTTTGGGATTTTCTGGGCAGAAGTGGCTGACTATAGGCAAGGGAGTTGCAAATATTAAGAGACACTGAGTGTTGGATCTGAGGCCAAGGCAGGTAGGGCAGGATGTGAGTACAGGAGGAGTTTAAGTTGGTCAAAGATGGGAGGTCAAAGAGAGGGTGTGGTGGATTTAAAGGGCCCAAGGATCTGAAGGGATAGGAAGTTGTGGTCAGAGTTGGGTAGAGGGGTGCTAAATTTCGGATCCAGGTGGTAACAAGGTCCAAAGGTGTGGTCGTGGGTCATGGGTGTGAGGGGCTGAAGTGCAAGGGAAGTATATTAGGGGTATCCAGAGAAACAGAACCAATAGGGTGTGTGTGTGTGTGTGTGTGTGTGTGTGTGTGTGTATCTCTCTGGACAGAGAGAGAGAGACCCAGAGAGAGAGAGAGAGAGAGAGAAATGGAAATTGGTTGTCTGATTATAAGGAATTGGCTTATGCATGTATAGAGGTAGGAAACTCCCAAGATCTGTAGCATCAGTCAGCAAGTTGGAGACCCAGGAGAGCTGATGGTGTAGTTCAACTCTGAAGACCAGCAGCCTTGAGACCCAGGAAGAGCCAATATTTCAGTTTGAGTCTGAAAGCAGGAGACTTCTCTTTTACTAGGAGGAAAGTTTGCCTTTTTGCTCAATTCAAGCCTTCAGAGGATTGGATGAGGCCAACCCACATTAGGGAGGGCAAACTGCTTTACTCAGTCAACTGGTTTAAATGTTAGTTTCATCTAAAAATACTCTAACTGAAATACCCAGAATAATCGTTGATCAAATATCTGGGCACCTTGAGACTCAGTCAAGTTGACAGATAAAAGTAACCATGCCTGGAAATAACTTGTCTGCTCCAGAGTTTCTGTACTTGCTTTGGTCTTTTTGTCCTTGGCTTTCTAGATCCAGGTTCCCACTTTAGCTCCTGCCTTTGTCTATGGACTGCAGAAACCTAGTCTACCCATTAGAATTGTACTGGGAAGCTTCTGTTAAGATTGAAGTTGAGACATGGGAGTGGAGTCTGAGTTGTGACCCAACTCTATGAGGAATGCTTATAGGTCTGCTATTACAAGGGACATCTAGAAGCATTGCTACTTGTAATTGTTTTGTCTGTGCCCAATACACAATTCCCATAGGAAAATCAGGGCTACACTATTTCCTCAGAGCAGTTAAGGACCAAAGAAAAAATTGCAGGTACATTACTTTGTGTCACCTGTGATATTTTATAACAGATATATATATATAACAAATATATATATATTTATATATGGATGAAAAAATGTTTATATATAAAAGAAAACAAACGAATGAAAACATATGGTTTATATATATGAATGAAAACATGTATATGGTTTATATATATGAATGTCATGGTTCCTGGCTTATAGCTTTCCTCAGTCCTTTTATAGTCCTTCGTTATAATGATGGGGCACTTTAGGTCTCAGGAGCGGGCCCCAGGAAACAGAATCTCTCTCTGACCTTCTCCTTCCACCTGCCCAAGGCAGGACTCAAATCTACTTGTGGATCATAAGAACTTCCATTCCAGTGAGGGTCCTGACTCATACCCTAGAGAAAGGAAGGCTGCACAAAGAGGCCAAGAAGAATCTGAACAGATGGGCCTTGCTGGGTTTAGATCATATCTTTTTTGTCCATTCACATTTCTATATGGTTTCTATGCTTCAATCATACCTATCCAGTGGAATCTGCATAAAAGGCCCTGGAGGACTGGATTTGGGGAGCTTCCAGAGAGCTGAACACGAGGAGGTTCCTAGAGGGCAGTGCACCTTAGGGAGCTCTGTGCCCCTTCCTCCACACCTCACCTGCTTTGTCTCTTCATCTGTATCTTTTGTGATATCCTCTATAGTAAACCAGTAAACATGTTTCCCTGAATTCTATGAGCCACCCCATGAAATTAATTGAACCCAAAGAGGTGGGTCATGGAAACCCTAACATAAAGCTGGTCAAAGTTCTGAATACCTGGGCTTGTGGCTGGTGGCTGAAGTAGGGGCCAGTTTTCATGACTGAGCCCTCTACTTGTGGGATCTGACGCTGTCTGCAGGCAGGTAAAGCTGGAATCGAATTGGAGGACACCCAGCTGGCGTCTGCTGCAGAATGGATTCCTTGTTTGCTAGTGGGGAGAAATCTTCACATGTTTTGGGGTCACAGAAGTCTTCTGTGTTGATTGTTGTGGTGTTGATGTGAGAGCAGAGGAAAAACATGGTTTGAGTTCCTGAACACCACCCCTTGGGTAAGCCTGATGGAACAGATAACAGATGCTATTGGCTATATCTACGTGCACACTGAATTACCCTCCTGAAGGCTGGGGGCTGTTAAACACATTTCACCTGCTGAAGGCTACCCGAAGGATAGGTTATGATTAGGCCTCTTGCTTTGTGAGCAGAGCAGTGTTATTGGAAATAATGGGAATTCTATTTAGCTGGAGGATTTGGATTAGCAGGTGAATCATGGGTAAAAGATCTGTCTTTATTTAGTGATTCTCATGATTTCAAAATGTGTTAAGATTAGTAAGTAAGATACCTATTTCCAGGAGCTAATAATATTTTTAAAAGGTTCCCTATTCTGAGCCTCCAGTGATTTGTTTTATAGATGTGACCCTTAAGAGAAAGTTTAAAAAATTGGACAATATTTTTTTTTGGGGGGGGGACACATAGTATTCTGGATCTGGACCCAGTTTTCTTTCCTCTTTTTAATTCAAATTGGTTGCATTCCCAACCACACCTACCACTTTGGGACCATCTCCTTTCCTGTCTGAACTGCATAGAAGTGGAAATCCTACTTGTATGTCAGACTCCCTTAACCCCAAAATAACTTTTAAAGGTGTTCACTGATTTTTCTCTGCTTCTTGACTCAGATGTTAAATGATTGGCTTCGATTTTTACCTTTTTATCTCTCTGGGATTAAATCCTGGCCCCTCTTTTCTATAGTGTGTTATCTTGGGGAAGTTATTTGACTTCTGTGTATGTCAGCTTTCGTATTTATAAAATGGTGATAATAATAGTCTTTACCTCTTGGGTTAGTGTAGAGATTTAAAATATATATTCTGTATTAGTCAGAGATCTCCAGAGAAAGAGAACCAATAGGATATATATATAGATTTAAGAGGGAATTTATTAAGGGAATAGGGTCATGTGATTATAGAGGCTGAGAAATCCTGATATGCTGTCTGCAAGCTGGAGAACCAGAGAAGCTGGTAGTGTAATTCTGTCTGAGTCCAAAGGCCTGGGAACAGGGCAGCCAACGATGTAACTCTCAGTCCAAGGCTGAAGGCCTGAGAACCTGGAGTTCTGATGTCTGAGGACAGGTCACAATGGCTATCCCCAACCCAGAAGAGAATGAATTCACTCTCCCTCTGGCTTTTTATCCAGAGGATGTAGGTGGTCATCATCCAGTCGGTTGAAAGCCCGGATGGAGGTCTACTGATTACTGTCTACTGATTCAAATGCTTATCTCTTCCAGAAGCACCCTGACAGACACACCCGGGAATAATGTTTTGCTAGCTACCTGGATATTCCCCACCCAGTCCAGTGGACACCTAAAATTAACTGTCCTATATTCCGTATTGTTAGTGCAATGTTTGAGGAACAGCAAAATGTTCAATAGACGTTAGCTCTAATTTTTATTTTGTTATCCTATGCCTCAAATTCTTTCAGGTTGTCTTTATAAGTATACAACTGATTCATGTTTATTGACTCACTAACAATAGAGTATTTACCTAACTGTGAATCATGTTTTATTTCCTATAGGTGGCTATTTTATATTTGAAAGTGGAAACGGGAAAATCTTGCTTTATGTAGTCGGCCTGAGTAATGTGACTTCAATTGAGTGCATGCATTTACGGGGGGTAAGGTGATAGAAGGAATATTTGGACTATAAAGCTCAATTCCCAAATCCTGTTTCTCAGCCTTCAATGGTGCAGGAAATCAGTCACTGCATTTCTGATACTGATGACCTCTTTGGTCCTGACTCATCTGAGATGATGCCATACGGAAACCATGGCTCTGACAAATGGACATGTAATTTGTTTCTTGGACTTAGTAGTGTACAAAATTGGGATATTCTGAGCACTAATATCCCTAACAAGGACAATTCCTGGTTGCAAATTATTTAGTCTACATACAATTTGGGAACTTGGGAATGTTTAGATATTCAGTTGTTTCACAAGCCAGACTATTCACGTTCAGAGAATTTCTGCTGAATCCTCTGATTTGGTTCAACTTATATACAAGCGTAGGCAATTCTTTTGTGGAAGGTACTGAACAACAAGGCAATGAATCATATGGCTTGGTGAACTCTGTCTTAGGTTATGCAGTCATTCATCAAACATTCACTGTACAACTACTGTGTGTCAGCCCTTGGACTCAGTACTGAGGACACACACAAATGAATGTGCTACCCTGTCTGTTCTCTGGGGCCTCAAGGGTGGATAGTACCTTTGTAGGAAATATTCTGTGGAAAAGCAGGGAATGATTATCCACCCATCCATCCATTCTTCAATTCAACAAATATTTATGAAACATTTATGTGAGCCAGGCATCAAGTTAGGTATAGGTGATTCAGCAATAGACAATACAGATGCTCCCTGTCCTAGACCTGTTGTAACTCATGGTAGAGATAAACAATTAAATAATTAAACATAAATTTATAGTACTTTGGGATAAATGCAAGATAAGGGAGCCATTTATAGTACATTGTGATATAGGGAATATCACATATCACATTTAGCCTAAATTAAAGGCTAAATGCTCAATTTAGAAGTGATTTCTCTCTGTGTCTCACCTGAGAAAAGATCTGAAACTTTGAGCAGAACAGTTTCATTTGAAAGCAGTCATATGAGAGTATTGTATCTTTAGAGGTTTCTTTGGTTAATAGGCTTGTACAAAAGCAATTAGGAGTAAAGATTGGAACAATACTAGAAATACAGTTGATGACTTAAATAGAAGAAAACCTGTGTATTAGGCATTGGGCTTTGAGTCATTGTAGACATAAAAAACTGAAAGTTCTTTGCAATGAGCATGTTAGCACTGACAACAGGAAAGAGCCAAAAAAGACCTTCATGGATGAAAACTATAAAAGAAGATGCAGATTTGGACTCAGATAAGGACAGAGTTTCTCTCCCAAGCGGTCCTGGCTAAGGGCTTCGCCAATGTTCTAGAGAGGAGGGCATTTAAACCTGTGATTATTTATATTTTACCATACATTATTTTTGCTTACAATAACAATAAGTAAGGTATATGGATTCGATTCATTTATTATAGGAGGTTGTATTTCCTTATATATTGTCTCGTTTTTCTCATCAGGTCCTGTGTTGAAAAAAAGTTTTCTCTTACTGTTGGGAAGTACCTGAATCAAATAGAACAAACCAAAACTACTGTCCTAGTACCCTAAGCAGGTAGCTGGGTAAAAAGCTCTCACTAATTTTTGGTACAAGGCCCCGAACACAGAGTGTCTACAAAGTCAGAAGTTCTCAGGTCTACTTGTATGTCAGAAACACCCAAGGATCTTTAAAAAATAGAGATAACCAGACCCATCCTACAAAACTGTGATATAACAGGTCTGGGGGAAATAACTGGGAATATATTTTTAAAAAAACTTCTTGGCCGGGTGCAGTGGCTCACGCCTGTAATCCCAGCACTTTGGGAGGCCGAGGTGGGCGGATCACAAGGTCAGGAGTTTGAGACCAGCCTGGCCAATATGGTGAAACCCCATCTCTGCTAAAAGTACAAAAATTAGCTGGGCAGGGTGGTGGGCACCTGTAGTCCCAGCTACTAGGGAGGCTGAGGCAGGAGAATCTCTTGAACTCAGGAGGCAGAGGTTGCAGTGAGCTGAGATTATATCACTGCACTCCAGCCTGGGTGACAGAGCGAGACTCCCTCTCAAACAACAACAACAACAACAACAACAATAACAACAACAACAACAACAACAAAAACGACAAAAAAAGACTTCTCAGGTGATTCTGATGTACCTAGTCCACATGGATTGCTGTTTCAGAACCTCTGTACTAGGTTAACAGTATGATTTTTATGTATTCCCACTTTTAGATGAGCTACTCATATTAAAACTGAAAAAAATAATTTTTATCAATGGCAATTAAAATTTTTTTTTTTTTTGAGACAGAGTCCCTTGCTGTGTTGCCCGGGCTGGAGTGCAATGGTGCAATCTTGGGTCACTGCAACCTCTGCCTCCTAGGTTCAAGTGATTCTCGTGCCTCAGCATCCTGACTAGTTGGGACTACAGGCATGCACCACCACGCCTGGTTAATTTTTGTAGTTTTGGTAGAGATGGGGTTTCACCATATTGGCCAGGGTGTTCTCGAATGCCTGACCTTGTGATCCACCTGCCTTGGCCTCCCAAAGTGCTAGGATTACAGGTATGAGCCACTGCATCCAGCCAAAAAAATTCTTAGTCCCTTTCTTTGTCCCACCCTCTTTTTATTCATCTCTTCCATGTTTTTCACAGAATTCTAAAATACATTGTGATTACCTTATCCAAACTCTGTTTTGAGATAAGAGGGGATAGCTACCATTTACCATTTAGAGAAATCATTTTATTTATTTATTTATTTATTTATGTTTTTGAGACGAGTCTCGCTCTGTCACCCAGGCTGGAGTTTGGTGGTGTGATCTTGGCTCGCAGCAACCTCTGCCTCCCAGGTTCAAGCAACTCTCCTGCCTCAGCCTCCCTAGTAGCTGGGATTACAGGCATGTGCCACCATGCCCAGCTAATTTTTTTTTTTTTACATTTTTAGTAGAGATGGGGTTTCTACATGTTGGCCAGTCTGGTCTCGAACCCCTCAGGTGATTTGTGGGCCTCTGCCTCCCAAAGTGCTAGGATTACAGGTGTGAGCCACCGCCACTGGCCAATCATGCACCTATTTAGCCCAATAAATTTTCCTGGAAGAGTCTTGGTATGAGCTAACAATTCACAAATAGGACTGCTTTACAATGAACTGCATGGCTGCAAGCACATAGCAGTTGATAATCTGCTGAGATCCACACATTGCCCAGCTGGCTTTTTCAGACCCTGCCTTCTTGCCTTTGGTATGCTGTTGCGGGGTGTTATGCCCCGACCCATGACTCATGACTTGGCTTTTTGACCAGGCAACCTTCTCACTGTGGTTCCTTGGCTTGGCATTTGGTTGTGGCTTTCCTTCTAGGGCAGGGCACTCATCTAGGCCACACTCTGCCAACTTGGATTTAGCCTATCAGCCTCTTTGTCCCTTTCCTGGCTTCCTCATACTTCAGTTCCCTCCCTAGGCAGATGGCCTTGTGGAGTCACAGTACCCAACAAACTCTTTTCCAGCATTTGATCGGCTTGATAGCCAAATAATTTCTCTTTATTTTCAGCTGAGATCTCATACAGATCCGCTGAGATTACATTTGTCCTAATGTAAACCATTATCGCCATCTCTGGTCCAATATCCTCATGGGGTCAGTTTTCCATTCCTTTAATCTTTTCTTTCACTCATCTCTTTTACGCTGTTTTATTAATTGAATTAATAAGTATAAACCAAGAAACGACAGGCTGAACAGCTGTCCGCAGCCGGAGAGGGCGGGGATGCGGGCCGGATGGACACAGAGGAGGCCAGGCCGGCGAAGAGGCCCGTCTTCCCACCCCTCTGTGGGGACGGGCTCCTGAGTGGGAAAGAACAAACAAGGAAAATTCCAGTCCCAGCTAACAGATACACACTATTGAAAGAAAACTGGATGAAGATACTTACTCCTATTGTGGAACACTTGGGACTTCAGATACGCTTTAACTTGAAATCAAGGAATGTAGAAATCAGGACTTGTAAAGAAACCAAGGATGTTAGTGCTCTGACAACAGCAGCTGATTTTGTGAAAGCTTTTATTCTAGGCTTTCAGGTGGAGGATGCACTTGCCCTCATCAGGTTAGATGACCTCTTCCTAGAGTCTTTTGAAATTACAGATGTTAAACCCCTAAAGGGAGACCATTTATCCAGGGCAATAGGAAGAATTGCTGGCAAAGGAGGAAAAACCAAATTCACCATAGAGAATGTGACACAGACGCGGATAGTTTGGCATGATGTTAAAGTTCACATCCTTGGCTCCTTCCAAAACATCAAGATGGCAAGAACTGCCATTTGCAAACTAATCTTGGGAAATCCTGCTTCCCAGGTTTATGGCAATATTCGAGCTGTGGCTAGCAGATCAGCAGATTGATTCTGATTTCAAGTCAGAGACTTTTTATCTTGCCTTTGGACTCTGGAGAAAAATACTTTATGAGTGGTCGGTCACAAGAAACCATCTGAAGAATTTCAGTCATTTGAAGCCTCCGTCCCTTCTTCCATTCTCAGCCAGAAGCATAAACAGAAAAGAAAGATTTAAGAGTATTCACACTCAACAGGTTTTAGAATAATTTAAATATCAAAAATTGATTCTATTATACTTACACATTAGGTATAATTTATTGTTTATCTGAAATCACATGTAGCAGATTGCATAGTCTGTAATCCTCTCAGAGGGAAACTTCTTTAAACAAGAAGTTAAAACAGCTCTATATGAATAAGTTTAAACAGCTCTATATGAATTTATACTTTTATATTTATAAATTTATAACTTCATAAAAATTTATAAACATTTCTTCTTTATAATTGTAATTTAATAGATTATCTCAGAAAAACCTCTCTGAATGATAACCCTTCCTTACTACTGGGTGATGTGTAAATATTTTTTGGGGGACAGGGTCTCACTTTGTCACCCAGGCTGGGGTGCAGTGGTGTGATCTCAGCTCACTGCAGCCTCTACCTCCTGGGTTCAAGTGATCCTCCTGCCTCAGCCTCCCTAGTAGGTGAGACTACAGGTGTCCACCACCATGCCTGGCTAATTTTTTGTATTTTTTGTAGAGATGGGGTTTCACCATGTTGACCAGGTTGGTCTCGAACTCCTGACCTCAAGTGATCCATCCACCTCGGCCTCCCAGAGTGCTGGGATTACAGGCATAAGCCACTGTGCCTGGCCTTGATGTGTGAGTATTTGAGAGGTCATAAGCAGTGGTTTTGGCTATACTGTACTACACCATATACATCAGTAAGAGCTCATCTTGGAACCTGTTTTGCAGTTTTAAAAATTAAAGACCTACATCACACACACACACACACACACACACACACACACACACACAAAGAGACATTGGAAAGGCCCCTTAAGCTCTCAGAGCCCAAGTTTCCTCATTGGCTCAGTGGAGATAATTACACCTAACAGGATTAGCATGAAATGTCAAAGTGCTTAGAAAATTTCATTTGCTCAATAAATGTTCATTTTCTTTTCTACCTGGAATGCTCAGAGTTCTGTTTAATCAAATATTCTCATAATATAAAGTTAGCAATAAATTATGTTTATCATTAAAAATGAACCTAATACCATGCAGGCATAAAGGAACTTTCCGGATGATAGAAATAGTCTATATCTTGATCTGGATGGTGGTAACATGGGTGTTTACGTATGTAAATATTCAAGCTGTGTACTTAATAGTTATATATCTTACTGTGTGTAAGTTATTCTTCACCTAAGAAAAGTACTTTGAACATAAAAGTCTTCTAAAATTGATTTATATAATTTTTTAAGGGTGAAGGGGGCTCATGGAAATCTATTGCTAATCAATTAAGTAGGGCACAAATACCATTTATTAGAGTGTTACTGATTAAAATGTTAGCTAATCTTGATATTATGATTCATACTACTATATATAGATATGTGTGTGTGTGTACATATGTATGTATATGTGTATGTAAATGTTTACAGAATGATGGGTCCGGCTGTGTTCTGTGTGCAGTGAGGAGAAATGACACTCACTCCAGGTCTAAATCAGTTGCATTTTGTATTCCCCATGGAATACATGGCAAAACTGTGCTTTTTTTTCAGTTTTGCTATTTGGCTTTCCGGGGAGCCTCAGCTAACCAAACTTTTGTGATAGCGTATTTATTATCTAATATTTGAATTTGAGGAAAGGAGCCAAAGTCCGTACTCCATAGAGCAACGGCCTCATCAGTGATTTTAGAAAATGGATTTGGAAAAAGGTTTTGGGCACTGGGCCTACACAGAACTCACTCACAGACCCGTGGTGATATCATTTAGCACAAAGCAATTGGCTTGAAAAAGAGAAAAACACTGGGATTTTGAAACTAATTTTTATATCATGCCATTTATTACAGTCTGTCTCTCTTTTTCTGGCATCCTGGGTTTAAGGAAATAATGTTATCATCTATTTCCAGAAATGGTTTGGATAACAACTTCTTGGAAACCCTTCACACACATTTGTATTTTGGTATGTCTCCATTATTTCCCATTCAGACATACTGGCCACAGGGGCACTGGGAGGCTCTCAGGTTCTGGAATACACCAGCGCCCTACTTTCACATGCCCAGGACACGTGTAGGATCATCTAAGAAGAGCAGCGGGTAGTCAGAATGTGGAGGGGAATCTCTGGCCCAACTGTGGGAAAACATAACTATTACCACCACCACCACCGCCACCACCACCACCACCACTACTACCACCACTACCACCACCACCACCACCACTACCACCACCACCACCACCTCATGGGGAGAGGAGATTCAAGGGAGTGCCCAGGAACATTTCATGAGATACAATGTCCAAGTCCCTGGCTGGTGTTAGCAGGTTATCTCAGAATGGTAGCTGGGCAGTAAGTCCAGAGAGCAAACATATTTCTTGGAGATACCTTCAGGTGAATGGTCGCTCCCCTAGAGCAAAACATATCTCTCAGTAGCATATTTTCTTGGAGATACTTTCAGGAGAGTGGCTGTTCCCCCAGAGCAAAACATACCTCTTGGTTTTATATTTTCTTGGAGACACCTTCAGGAGAGTCACTCTCCTGAAGGTGTCTCCAAGAAAATATAATACCAAGAGATATGTTTCAGCCTATTGAAAGGAGATTGATTGTTCCTTATGGTAGAAAGGTTGCCAATGACTTAGTGATTACTGAAAATTTAAGAAAGGGGGAAAAAGATAAGAAAAACAAAAAAGTTTATAAGAAAAGAAATACGGTAACAGAAAACTATATGATGCAGCTGTGAATAAATGTCATATGATCATAATAATGTAATACTGAATACTGACTTAACTCAAAACATTATTTTAGGAGGTTGAATGAAAAGCCGAGTTGTATGCTTGTGTATGTGTGTGTGTTGAATGATAAGAAAGCAAAGTCCTCATTTTTCATAATGGACAGTCAATACCTAACATCTAAATGGAAAAATCAAGAACTAGCAGTATAAGCATAATATTGAGAAATATGGAGTCAAGAAAGAGTTATAAGTATTGGAAGTAATTGCCCTCAGGATATAAGTATAGAATGTAACTGCAATCATTGAAATTAAGTTAAAAATTAACTCAAATTTTTCTTGTCATTTCAGCTAATTCAGTCATTAAAATTAAAGCCGTTCCTCAAGAAATTAGAGTAAGCAGAAAAGTGCTTTTAGTGGGTTAGGAAGCCAGCAGGTAGGAATTTTCATTGAGAGTGGAAAATAGAGCCCAGGGTTCTTTTACCAATAATTAAAACTGTTGGTGCATAGGATTCTCACAAGGGACTCTGGTAAGAACAGGAAGGGCTGGAAAGAGACTTCAGCTGTACGTTCCTTTCCTTCCGGAGACTGTTGAAACTTTGAATCTGCAAAAAAGTACTTGGCCAGCTTGAGAATATTAGCCAGGGTGCAAAATAGTGGCCAAAATATTCCATCTGTAGTTTTGGTTCATCAGCTGCTTCCATTAAAGTATAGCCATGCCTTCCCCCTTATCGAGTTTTCAGTAGTGGATTATAACTACCTCCACACATTTTCCTAACTTCCAGATTGCTGTAGTGATATCCCTGACTATGCCTTTGGGCAATGTAGATTCATTCTTGCTCTATTCTATGACTTCCTTTTATTACAGGGCTAGTAGCCTGGGAAATACATTTTCAGAATTCTTTGCCAATAGTGGTCCCACGTAGATTCTGTCACTAGAAGGCACTTGTGAGAGAGCTGGACCCAGAAGAGGAGCAGATTGATACACATTTTTTTCCTCCAGCAGCAGAGGGTAGATGTAAAGGCTTTACGGGATGTGAGGTTTTGTAGCAATCTCTAGGTAATCCCCTGGAAATCATTTGCTGTGGTGTGGCAGGCAGCTGGAATCACTGGTGGTAGTGATTTGTGATTCATTCAGCTTCTTGATTCTCGGAAAGCAGTGGCAAACTTGAGTGCTAGTGATGGTTTCCCCTAAACCTTAGATTCATAAAGACCTGGGTTTGAATCTTGACTCTTATATTAGCTATGCAACTCTGAGCTAGGTATTTTAATCCTCTATTAGTTTTTTCAACTGTGCAATAAGGATAACACCATTTATCGTATAGATTATGAGGGAAAAATATGATAATACATGTAAAAATGTCCAGTGAAAGACCTGTTCTCACAGTACGCATTAAACAAATGGTAGCTATTGTTATTTATTTATTTATTTATTTATTTATTTATTTATTTATTTATTTATTTTGAGACAGAGTTTCACTCTTGTTACCCAGGCTGGAGTGTAATGGCTAGATCTCGGCTCACCGCAACCTCTGCCTCCCAGGTTCAAGCGATTCTTCTGCCTCAGCCTCCCAAGTAGCTGGGATTATAGGCATGTGCCACCACGCCCAGCTAATTTTTGTATTTTTTGTAGAGACAGTTTCTCCATGTTGGTCAGGCTGGTCTCAAACTCCCGACCTCCGGTGATTCGCCCGCCTTGACCTCCCAGAGTACTGGAATTACAGGCGTGAGCCCCATGCCCGGCCCTATTGTTATTTTAATCCTCTGTTTGCCACCTGCTACTGTTGTTATTTATGCTGTAGCTGCTGTGCAATTGCTAGGCAGGAAACTCATGTGCAGGGTGCTGGACTGAGCAGCTGGGATTACTCTCCCACTCTCTCTTGCATTGGCTTTTCCTTTTACAGCGGGGAAATGCCCACAACCTCCCTTCTCCCTACTTCAAAGCAGAAGCCTGAGTCTGCCAGACACCCAGACCTGTCTGGCTGTGAAAAGCAGGACTGATCAGATCAGCTGTGACCTTGGCACATGTGTTTTGGTTTTCTTGTGTTTTTACCAGTTTGCTTCTTTCAATAACCTAGGGGTAAAGGACAACCTTTTTCTCCAGGCAGCAAGAAAACTTTTGATGGAGATCTTTGGTTCTGCTTTTTAAGGGGCCAATCACTCCTTCCTACTTCCTGAGGTTTCCATGCTTGAGCAGGTTCATTCTTAACCTCTGGGGGCTTCCATAACAAACTTCATTGCAAGGCAAAACCCCATCTAGGCAAAGTTGTAGAGTTTGGATATTTTGGGGCTTGGGTATTTCTTTCCTAGTCCCCCTTTTATATGTGAAACACAAATGTTCCAGCTGATAAGCCCTATAAGTGATTTTTCCCCTCATTGATTTAAAAAATTGTACTCTGTCTCTATATGGCACATGATCAAGCACTTTAAAATATATAATTAATTAAAGGATTTTTCTGAAACTGACATGCAGGCAAAATAAATGCAAATGAAGTAGGGAATCTATAGAAATAGCCCAGGAACAACCATCTCTGCATAGACTGACTGATAGGATACCCTGAATGCTAAGTAACTGGGGTCCTTGTAGATCAGGGAGGTAGCGAGTCCAGACATGGAGGTTGCCACACTTGGTATGCAGTTTCTGCTTTCTTCTTGCTTAAACTACAGGTTCCTAGTAGAAACTTCTGGTCTCTCCCTGTCAAAAAAGATGGAGAACAGGGATGGAGAAAACAATGAATGTGTAGAGTGAACAGTTGTGATATCACTGCTGTATTCAATTTCCCTATCATTTCTAGTTTCTTCTCTGTTTGTACTGAATTGCTAAGGGGCTCATGTAGGAACTAGGAGAAGGCAAGGTGCTGTGGGAGGAAAGCACCCTGAGTGTCCAGGTCTCTTCTCTCTTCTTCATCAGAGACCCTAAAACTAGGATGATGGCATGTGATGCTCTAATAAACAGAATCTGCTTTCTCTCCTGCATACCTGGGTTTGAATTCTGGCTCTGCCATTATTAGCTGTGTGGCTTTGGGCAAGTTACTTAACCTCTCTGTGTCTCTGTGCTCTTGCTTTTAAAATGTAGATGATAATAGTACTTACCTCTAGGGTTGTTGTGAGGATTAATTAAGATGAGGCAAGCAGAGACTTAACACTGACAGTGGCATGTAAGTTATTATGTTTATATTCTCCTCTCAAATAAGGTAAGCAGCCCCACCAGAATCTTAATTTCCTGTACTTGTTTCTCAAAATCTCCCCTTAATTTGCCTGAGATGTCAAAGGTGGGTTCTTTGGCTGGGTCATGTGAAAACCCTCCTCTGATTAGGGAGAGATGTGAGCTTTACAGAAACGAGAGTCCCAGTGGCAGAGAGTACCCTGCAATTATTTGAGCTAGCTACTCACATCCTGGCAGCCGTTCTTTCTGGAAGAGAGTCATGTGAGTCACAGAGGGAACGAGACCATCTCACTGTGTTACTGAACCGTGACCAATGGCTTGCCAATCACAAGAATGGTTCTCTGTCTTTGTTCAATACAAGTTTTTACCTGCTTTATTATTCTTCTGACTCGGGCTTGTCTTTAATTCCTTCATCTGGAAAAATCTCTGACAAGAGGAGATATTAAGCTGCTCCCTTAGTTGGTATGAGGTTAATTCTACCAGAGTTGGACTATTTTGCTGTAATTGTCTGTGTATGAGGCAGTGCCCATTGGTATTTTTGCATCTGTACTTCAATTATTTTCAGATCTTCCTTGGGTTACCTTTCATCACCTTCTTTTGCTAAAAGTACAGATGTTAGAATTCAAAAGAGCTCAGCTAGCTCATTGCTTTTGGAATGATCAATTCATTGCTTTTTGGAATTTTAGGTTCCAACTAAAATTCTTCCATTGGCTATTCACATATCCTCTTTCAACCTCCTTTTTCTTATATGTTAAATGGAAATAATAAACACTCATCTAATTATCGTTGTCTCTCTGGACTCATTTATTATCATTACTCATCCTCTTCCCCAGCCCTCTTCATGCAGTACACATGTATCTGGATAAATGGAAATATTTTGTAGTCCTGTGATCATTTCAGGGTTGCTGTGGAGTTTATATCAGATCAAATATATGAAGACACTTATTACTGTGTCTGGCATAGTATGGATATTTCTCGGATCTCTATATTTAAATTCCAAAGCCTGCTATAGGTCACAGAACACAGAAGCTTTAGAAGACTTGTGGTAGTCCCACCTCTGTCACTTAGTAGCTGTGACACTTCGAGCACATACATCGTTTACTTCCCCAAACTTCAGTTTTTCATTGATAACATGATAACAAAAAATTGCCCTGGGTTATTAGATCAAATGTGTGCAAAAGTGCTTTCTAAACTGTAAAGGATAATACAAATGTAAGATGCTGTGTAGGTACTTGTAACAATTACAGTAGCTTTCAGTTGGAAATAACAAT
Source organism: Macaca nemestrina (assembly GCF_043159975.1). NCBI lineage: Eukaryota > Metazoa > Chordata > Mammalia > Primates > Cercopithecidae > Macaca > Macaca nemestrina. Next base: position 57,512,716 of record NC_092134.1, read on the forward strand.
AAAAAGCTAAATGATACTTCTTAGTTTTAATTCAGCTTCACTCCATGGCTCCAGGACACTCATCTAAACATTAATAAAACAGGAACACTCTAGACCTTGCTTTACAGTCAAAGCAAAACACACACAAGTCTATATACACAGCTGTGAAATGCACTCAGTGCTTCCGGACTTGTGCTGGGGAAAAGGTGGATATGGCATCCCAGTAGGTAGGAGGATGGCCTGGTTTATTCCATTAATGCCCTGGGGCCAAGTGTTGACAGTGAAAAGCTAAGAGAGGAGTCAAGGTTGGCACCAGTATCGGCCAGAGAGGAGAGGCTGGTTAAGTGCCTGTCCTGGACGTCCTTTCCTGTTGCCTAACTTAAAAGGGGTTAATTACTCAAATTACTCAAATGTGTTCCCTGAGTCTCACCTCGTTGCAGTAAGGGGAGTGGTTGGTAGATGGGAGATCTGCTGCTGCTGTTCCTCATTCTCTTCTTCCTCTAATCCAGGGAAATTGGAGAGAGAGAGTGGAATGTAGTATGAATCATCTGTAAGAGATACTTACTTCCCCCAGGGCTTGCTTCCCAGTACATAGGGGAGACAACTCCAAAGTCGTGAACTCTGGAGGAAAAAAAGTGAATCATTTTCATCCTCTCAGGCATCAAATTTATTTGGCTTCTTTTTCTAGCCTATGGTTTGGAGACCTGAGGTCAGCACAGGATTCCAGAGATAGAGAGAGAGAGAGAGAAGAAAAAAAAGAGAGAGAGAGAAAGGATACATAGTAGAGAACGTGGTATGCTAAGAAGAGTACGTGGTCAGGGAGGTTAGATGTCTCAGTGGTAAGAAGAATCTCTGAAAGGACCTGATGGTTTAGGAAAGGCTAAGCCTTGTGTGGTTCCAGATGAAACAGCTGAGTGTCATTGATTAGTGTAAGAAATTGGGTTTAAAAAAGTTACTCTGATTAGTTGGGTGTGTTGGCTCGCATACTTGTTTCCAGGTACTCGGGAGCCTGAGGCAGGAGAATCACTTGAACCCGAGAGGCGGAGGTTGCGGTGAGCCAAGAACGTGCCATTGCACTCCAGCCTGAGCGACAAAAGTGAAACTCTGTCTCAAAAACAAACAAAGACAAAAACAACAAAAAAATCAATGAAGTAAGTCCATTAAATTTGAAATTGTGTAGATGTTTTAAGTGGGGGATAGTTTCTGAAAAGTAGGAGGTCAGTGACTATTGGTTTGCTTGAACTGTCATAACAAAATACCACAGACTGGGAGGCTTAAACAACAGAAATTTATTTCCTCATGGTTCTGGAGGCTAGGTGTCCAAGATTAATGTGTCGGCAGGGTTGGTTTCTTCTGAAGTCTCTCTCCTTGGCTTGTAGATGGCTGTCTTCGCCCTATGTCTTTATATTGTCTTCTCATACGTCTGTGTCAAATCATCTGGCCTTAGGAAAACACCAGTCATACTGAATTTGGACTCATTCTAATGACCTCATTTAACCTTAACTATCTCTTTAAAGACCATATCTCAAAACACAGTCACATTTTGAGGTTCTAGAGATTAGGACTTAAACATATGAATTTTAAGGGAACACAATTTAGCCCATAACCACTATGGAACCATATCTAGTACATAATATACACTCAAAAAAGATTTTTGAATGTGTTTTGCCTCAAGCAAGGTATTTCCTATATAGTCTGCTCAGTCAGGAATCAACCCAAGGCTCTGGTGAGAGGGCCTAAACAGACCCTTCCACAGGGCAACTGTATTGTTTCAATCTTTACTGATCCCCTAACTGTACACCAAAACGAGCCTGGATGGGGAAGATCCTATAATTACAAGGAGGGCACTCCTAGTCCTATTTTAATAGTTCAGAAAACTGGAGCTTAGAGATGTGAAGTGACATCTCCTAGGTCACACAACCAATGCATGTCAAAACTGGGAATTACGTCTGAGAATTTCAAGCACCTGGAATTTTCTTCCCATTAGGTCCGAGTTAATGGAATTTAACAGAGATTGAGCTTTGAAGGAAGGAGTGTGTACTAGTTCTCAGAGAAGACTTGCAGCATGCAATGAGAAAAGAGGTCATTCCGGGTGAGTGAAGGAACATGAGCAAAGCAGAATCAGGAATAGTAAAAGGGGCTACTTATTTTAAGCTACTGTCCACTCTCCAGTCTGTACAATGGCATATATTACCATTGACATTGAAGTTAGGCTGACAGTGCCTCTCTAAAGAATCCAGGAAATAATCAGGCATCTCAGATGTGTCATCAATTTATTTACTGGCTCATTGGGAAAGACATTACAGTTATTCATCAACTGCTTTATATTTGCAAAATGGTTTGCCATAATTTTGATCTGATTTCTCCCTAGCAGGCTAGCTCAGGGTGGTCACTGCAAGCTGCTCAACTCACTAAGGAAACATTTAAAGATATAAAGACATTAAATTGGCCAAAACCCGCTAAGAGCAAGAGCTAGGATTAAGAATTAGAAACTTCAGAGACCTCCTCTGTTTTGCCTTGGGGCCGGCTTTTTCCATAAACAGGCTTCTGGGAAGCAGCATGATGAGGGGATTCCATGAAGAGCATGGCATTTTCTATAACCATTTATTGAAAATGCAAGTCATCAAATTAGAAGAAAGGCATACCAGGGAAGCAGAGAGGCCCACACTCTGGGCCAGGGTTTTAGAGCAAGGGTCCTGGACTGGGTTCTGTGTAACACATTTGTATTGACGACCATGAAAGGATTCAGCGTCTTGAATGAGACAGCTGCTTGTACAGAGGCGTTTTTTATGAGCTGACAAGTTATCCAGAAACAAAGCATGTTTGTAGGAAGTAAATCATTGCCAGTTTTAAGCTGAGCTTTTCATTCAGCTGTAACTGGAGACAATTGAGTTTTTAATGTTCCGCATGAAGTTCCTCGATTCGGATTTTGGTCAGAATGAGGTCTGGGATTTGGTTTGGCTTTAGGTGTTCCATTTTCAAAATGTCACCAATATCAATGAAAACAAAAGCAATGCTGGTTGTTTTCATTTCCTGCTGATCATAACTATTCCAGGGGACAGGGTCTGGACAAACAAAGCTGCCTCGTGAAGAATGTTTATGTTTCTAGCTCGAAGACTGAGATTAAAGAGGGTAGATAAACAGTTGACGTGTTACGATGTGAAAATGATTTAAAGTCCACACTAAGATGAGAATTAAACTGAGATCCTCATTGGGGTCTTGAGGAGTCAGAGGAAGTTGCTTTGAGTCACATCAATGAGAGTGAAGAATTGCCTCTTTGATCGGGTTTCTTCAGGGGAGCTGTTTCTCCTAAGAAAAATTTCCAGATAGCTGAAAAAAAAAATTCTTTTAAAAACACTAAAAAAAAAAGTGTGTCTGTGGAAAATTATTTAAAAATGCATTATACACTTTCCTGCCTTATCAACAAGAGTGTAGACCACAATATGCCCTGTTCTTGATGACTCGGGGTAGTCATTACCTTCACCAGCTCAAAAGCAGTGACACCTGTGGGCCCTGGAGATGCTCTCCTGCACCAGTTCACTAGAGGAACCTGCAGGGTGAATGGATGATGGCTGGGTGCCACTGAGGATTTATATTTTTATTGTGGACCATGAATGGTGTTCTTTCACTAGAACATTAAAAATAAATCTAGTAACTAAGTATACCTAAATCTTGCTAAGAGAAAGATAACTAGATTTACTAAGCCAACCAAGTAAACGTTTCAACTAATTACATGTTGATTGGGTTGGTTTGACCAGCAGTGCCTTCTCATAAGAGAGTTGTTCCCGAACCTCAGAGTTCTGTGGCCTGAAGTTTTTCACTGTCTCTTCATGTACATGTAAGCAGGGACCTTAAAAACTACCTCTGGGTTTGCATCATGTCAGTTATTGGAGCACAACTCAATCCTGTACAACTCGAACTCTAAAAACTAGAATTTTGCTGCTTTTTAGACCACACTCCCCAATGATCTTTCATCTGTTTTAAAACTGTATTCAGACTTTAGGCAATCTTCTTTGGGATTCCACCTTTGTAAGGATGCACCTTCTTAGGGATTCTGTCTTAGCCTCCTGAACAGACAGTCAATAACCCCAGTGGCTGAGTTTTTCTCTGGTCATGCTGAGGTCCAAACTACACTAAACAACACAGTTGACCTGTGGTCTACCTGGCCTGAATTGTCTTACCACTTTCCTAAAGGGAATGGATATTATCTCTACCTGCAGTTTTAGGTGGGAAAAGATTGGTTTTGTGGCTGAATACCACTAGCAAGACTCTCTTCCCTGGGAAAAAAATTAATCTGAATTTATGGTCTTCCCAGGTATCCTACTTCAAAATAGTCTTCTTTTAATCCTGAGAGACATGTTAAAAAAATAATACGCTTTTAACTTATTTCAAACTATTGCTTTCCCAATAGTGAATCCTTCTGAAAAATTTTAACCCTAGGATGTCTCTCCTACTGGCAGACTCTGTGATATCTATTTTGCATTATTTTCTGATTCTTAGCTGTTGTATATTTAAATTTCCTGGATAAGAGATCCCTGGATAAGAGAGAGACTATTCTTCATGATTTTAATTGACTTTGTTTGGTCGTTTGCTACAGATTTATTAAATCAAAAGTCCTAAATCTAAGGCTGAATAATGGGCCCCAAAGAAATCAGGCCTTAATCCCAGGAACCTGTAAATGATACTGTACAAGGAAAGAGGGCCTTTGCCAGTGTGATTAATTTAAAGATTTCGAGATGCGGAGATTATCCTGGATCATCTAGGTGGACCCTAAATGCAATCACAGGTATCCTTATGAGAGAGAGGCAGAGGGAGGTTTGACATAGACAAAAGAGGAGAAGGCAACATGACCATAGAGGCCAAGCTTGAATGACATGGCCACAAGCCAAAGAATGCAGATAGCCAGCAGAAGCTGGAGGAGGCAAGAAACAAATTCTCCCTTAGAGCTTCATGAAGGAGTATGGCCATGTTGACACCCTGATTTTGGCCCAATGATACTGATTTCAGACTCTGGCCTCCACAACAATGAGAGAATACATTCCTGTGTTTTTAAGTCACCAAGTTTGTGACTTAAAAAGTCATTTTAAGTTACATTTGTTACAGCAGCCATAGGGAACTAATACAAAGGGCTAATGAACTACTCTTAAATTCCATGTTTAAAGTAATCATCAGCAATACATTCTTAAAATGCACCAAGTTTTGTGTTAGTCCATAAGGAAGGCAGAGAAGAAATAAAGGACATGGTTTCTTCCCTCAAGGGCTTTATGGCCTCACTGGGGAGACAAGGTTCATGAGACAAGGGTAGGTGACACAGGGAAGTGTATCATTAAATGCTGCATTACTTTTATAGGCTCATAAGAGCTGATGAGGTTCAGAGAAGTTGATGAATTGGTGATATATGGGGAAGGATTATTGGAAGAGAAGGAATGTGGAGTATTTCCAGGCAGGGAGAAGGAGGGTAAGCATTTCTTCAGAGAAGAATATGAGTGATGGCAGAAGTAGAACTGAACCTGGTATGCATTAATAGGGCAGGGACCATGATTGTGTCATTCACTATTGATTCTCATCACCCAGTATAGTGTCTGGCACATAATATGTACTCTATAAATATTTAATAAATAAACACATGTTGTCTTTGTAGGATATCACCATTCTAACTGGCCTGCAGGAGCAGAGAACATACTTTAGGAATAATGGGGTATTAGTTTGGGTCTGTAGGGTAGGACCCATGAAAACCAGGGAGAAGAAAGTCAATATTTTAAAGCACCAACATACTAGAGGTGGATTATTCCTTTAGAGGGTCTGAAAGGCATTTAAGGAACATGCGTCCATGACTCGCTCCCTTCCTTCCTTTTTTGTCCACTAGATTTCCAGTCTTCCTATGAGACTGGGTTTGAAAATACAGAAAATTAATTTGACCATCATTTGTGCCATCTGAATTTGCCTTAGTCTCATCTGGAAAGAGGAGGTATTGATGGGCTTTCAGAATCCAGGACCAGTCATCAGCCCAAGAGTCATTTCCCTCATGCCATGACTTCTGAAATCTACAGACTGTCTGTGGCTCTCTTTTGCCTCCCCTCTCTTTACTGAGCCAAGCTGGACGACAAGAACTGGCAGCTTTACCAGGACAATTGGACACATTCTGGCTTTATTTTCTTGGCACACTGAAGACATTAACCAGTCTCCAAATGATAAGAAACTTGGGAATTGTTAGTACCAAATCCAAGTTCCTTCTCACAGAAGGGGGGTTGCATTGTTTGAAAAGAGGGGTGCTAGCTGCTCAGTGACATGTTCTTTATCCATGATGACAGTCCCCGTTGGCACATCACAAGCACTTGTTTCAATAATAAAATTATTCTGGCTGCCAGCGGGGCCAGCTTCTTTACAAAATGAAGTAACAATAGCATGTTTCATACGATTGTCACTTCTTGTTGATCAATTAATTCTAAATAGTACTTAACAACGATTTTTAATCAAAAAATGCATACTGACACCAACACAATAAAACAAACCTTTGTTATGTTAGCTTGCACCCCTTTTCATGCTACTTCAAATCTCTTTCTCATTAGGCTATCTTTCCTGTTAGCCAATAAAATCATTAGCCTATCTTTCCTGTTAGCCAATAAAAATGCTCAGTTCTTCCTAATCCTAAAACAAACCAAAAGCCTTTCCCCCAATTCTACTATTCTGGCAAATCACCATTCTACCTTCTCATTTTTTCGTTGTTAAACTTAATGGAGTCATAGTGAATTCAGTAGGTCTTAGACTGGCAGGCAGTGAGCTAGATTATGCCTGAAAACCTGTTTTTTTGGCCTATGTCATGTTTTCTTTCCAATGTTTAAAATTTAGGAGATTTGCATAAAAATCTAAATTTCTCTTTCTCTGGACACATTGGGGAACTGGTAACACTGGGCCCGCATTCTCACACGACACAACAGTCTGTTGGAGCTGAGTTTCTGCTTTTGCCTTCAGATGGGGCATACATTCTCTAGCTCACCACAGACCCCACCATTCCCTATTGTCTTCGATACTGAGACGAAGTGTCAGTTGCCATTTATCATTGCCTTGCACCCTTGTTTTTCTTAGATACAGAATTATTTCCCTGTACTGATGCCTCTGTCAAATGTGGGAAGTGAAAGACCCAGAGTGCTGCATGATCGTCATGCACTCAGCCTGCTTTATCCTTGTGTGCTATCTGTCTGGCCCCATCTGGGTTTGCAACCCCCGACCTGTATTACACTTTTATCGGTTTCCAGCATTCTTCACCTCCTTGTTAGTTGACTTTTTCCTTTTCATCTACCATGACCTGTCTTAATAGTTGCTTCTCATTTAATAGATTAGATGGCCTTTTGTCAGTTCTCTTTCTCAATGCCCTCCCTGCCTGCCTTTCCTCCCCTCACTTTCCCTTCATCTTAAGATGTCTTTCTTCTTGGCTTCATTTCTACCACCTGGCATTTTCTGTTTCCCCTTCTTCTCCTCACACCTTACACTGTGTTTCTCCATATTTTACCTTGATGTACTTGGTCTTGGAAATTTTCTTCATGTCATGGTTTTTGTGATTTCCTCTATGTGGATGACTTCTAATTCCATCGTTTTTCCCCCTGACCTCTCTCCTGACTTCATCCTATAGACCAGCTCCATGAGGTTCCTGCTAGCCTCTGAATCTCTTCTCCTACACCCCTACCACATGCTTCTTTCTCACGTCGCCGTCCTTTCTGTTGCTCCAGAGCATGACGTTATTCCATGTCTGATCATTCTCCCATGTTTGTTCTTTCTTTTCTCTCTCATTGTCCCATTCAGGCCTTTGTTACCTGGTTTTGTTTTTTTGTTGTTGTTGTTTGTTTTTTAAAAAATCCGTTGGTTTCATTTTTTCAATATCTCTTTCCTTCAATCTATTATTATGCTGATGCTTGATTAATTTACCCTAAACATTCTTTTGTTGATTCACTTAGTAATTCTTTCATTAATCTAAAAGTGCCTGCAAAATTTATCATTTTTTTCTCCTCTTAAAAATTCTTCAGTGGCTCTGCACTGCTAACAGAATGAAAGTCACAGTTCTTATATTGGCCTTGAAGGCCTTTGCCATCCAACCTCAACCTGTCTTTCTGGTCTCATCTCCTGCTCCCAGGTATAAATCTTTGCTTCTTGAATAAGTGTCTGGGAGGGCTTAAGTGTAAAGCCCTAGAGTCTGCCTCGATTGGGTCTCAGCTCTGGCACATGTAGCTGTGTGACCTTGGGCAAGTCATGTAACTTCTAAGGCTCAGTTTCTTTATCTGTTTAGCCCATAGGGTTATTTGAAGACCAAAAACATAATAAGCCATGTAATGTAATGCCTGGTGCATACATTACACCAGGAATTATATTAAATGAGAGTTCGATAAGTATTAGATAGTCTTATCCAGCCAACCCAGAGTTTGCCATATATTCTTATGTAAAAAAAGCTAGACAGAGGCAGACATTCTAAGACCAAGGCTTTTTTACATGTCTAAATCTTATGTGTCGTTTAAGGCCCAGGTCAGACTGTATGACCTCAGTGAAGCCTTCTCGGACTCTACCAGGTAGAAATCCATTCTCTTCTTGCATTCTTAGTATAGACATGATCACTTTACAATTGGCAAGATTGTGTTTATATACAAGTCTCCTCTAACCTACCCCACAGTAAGCTCTTTGATTGCTAGGATGTCAATTATGTCTTCGTTGTTCATGTCACCAGGATGCCTTGTACAAAGTAGGTGCTCAGTAACTATTTGCTAAGTGAATAAGCTTTCATCTGAGTGGGTATTTCCTCACAGTTATTTATTTTCATTCATTAAAGAAAACATGAAGAAGTATTAATCATTTGATTTGAGAAACATAGCATATTTTTCAGTAATTTTCCCCCCTTACTCTTATGCTATCCCAACACAGGTGTCTTTTGAGGAACTCTGTATCTAATGATTTATTCAGAACTTATATCCCACCTTCTTTCAAAAGGATGTGAAAGAACGTACTAAATTAAACCTAATGTGAAATAGGACAATTATGGCAAAAAAGAGAACAGAGACCATCTCAAAGAAACAGGGAGCAGATGTTACCAGGCACCTGGGATGAGCTAATTACTATACTTGGTAACTGAATTTGGCTCTGCGTTTCTTGGCAGCGAGAGCTGAAAGGAAACACATTGGGTTATTCATTCAGCAAACATTTGTTGACTATCTTTGATAAATGGGGCACTGTGCTAACCCTGGGGATTCTAAAGTGAATAAGCCTGGGTCCCTGGCTTCAGCACATCACTTAGCCTGAGTTAAGTGACTGGAGATAGGTATGAGGGGCAATGGAAATACAGGGAAAGACACTGACTATGTTTGTAAGGAGAGCCAGGGAATGCTTAGGGAAGAGCAGATGATTTCACCACACAGTTCGTTGGGGGAAATGCATTTCTGGTGTAAGGAATAGAATATCCAGGGACCAGGAGGCCTCAAAGATGTGTTTGTGGAATGATGCATTAGGGGAAGGAGTAGCAGAAGGTGACTTTAGAGGGTTGAGTAGGGGTCAGATTATGCTAGACTTCCTATGCCACATGGAGGAATTTGTTGTTAACCTCTTGGCCAGTGTCTCCCAACATGGCTGCACACAGGAATCACTGCGGAGCTTCCTGAATCAGAACCTTTGCAAGCAAAGACTGGGAATCTCTATTCCCATAGCTTGCCTTGGTTGATACATGCAGGTCTATGCAAACCTAACCTCAAAGACTGAGGGAGTTGAGAGGCTGAAGAAAGAGGCTGACAGATGCAGTTTCTTTGAGAGGAATATTTAAGAGAAACTGAGGAACATTTAAGAGAAACTTAGGAACAGAAACCATGTCTTGGGATGGCTTCTAGACAGTGGATCCCCATACTTTCCCTCCAGAGAGTATTCCTTATTTAGCAAGCTTTTTTGGTAAAATGTGCAACTGGTCATGTCTTCAACCCTCTTGTGAAACTCATCACTGGGGAAGTTAGTTAAGTATTTTTATGAGGGATTATCTGTGCTACAGGCATTGCTTCTTTATGAGGGGTTATTTATGCTACAGGCATTGTTTCTTTATGAGGGGTTATCTATACTATAGGTGTTTCTTAACCTTGCTACAGGAGTCGGACATCAGTCATTATGGTGGTTTTGCTTCAAGATGGCATTACTCTTGCCATGCGATAAGCTGTTTTCCTATACTATATAGCAAACGATACCAAATTTAGAAGTATAAAACAATAGCCATTTTATTCTACTCATAGATTATGTGGGTCAGAAATTCAAACAGTGCAAAGTAGTGATGACTTTGTCTCTGCCCTATTATATTTGGGGCCTCAGCTGGGAAGAATGGTATGACTGGAGACTGGAATTATCTAGAGTGCCCTGGTGGGGATGACATGAAGGCTAGATCCAGACAGGACTATCAGTTGGAACCCCTGCTCACGTCTGAACTCTACATGTGAGTTAGGCTTCCCCCACAGTTTGGAGGCTTCAGGATATTTAAATGTCTTACATGGTGGGACAGGGCTTTAAGAGTTAATGTGTGTTCTGCCTTACACTGTCACAATCGCCATTATTAAAAAGTCAAAAAACAATAGATGTCGGCATGGATGTGGTGAAAAGGGAATGTTTATATATTGCTGGTGGGAATGTAAATTAGTACAGCCTCTATGGAAAACAGTATGTCTCAAAGAACTAAAAGAAGGTCTACCATTTGACCCAGCAGTCCCACTCCTGTGTATCTATCCAGACGAAAATAAGTCATTGTATCAAAAAACAAAAAAAAAAAAAAAAGAAAAGAAAAAAGAAAGAAAGAAAAAAAAACCTGCACACATATGTTTATTGCAGTCTAAGTTGCAATTGCAAAGATATGGAGCCAGCCTAAGTTCCCATCAACCAATGACTACATAAAGAAAATGTGGCATATATACACCAGGGAATACTACTCAGCTATAAAAAAATAATAAAAGAATGTGTTTTGCAGCAGAGGCATACAGAATGGTTATAACCATCATTGGAGACTCTGGGTGGGGGATAAGGAACAACATAATGGGTACAATGTATACTACTTGAGTGACACTAAAATTTCAGACTTTACCACTATACAATCTATCCAGGTAACTGAAAACCACTTATACTCCTAAAGCTATTGAAATTGAATAAAAACGAATAAGTGTGTTTAGAAATAAGGTGGAAGCTGCATGGCCTTTTATAATCTAGCCTCTGAAGTCATATAGTATCACTTCTACCTTACTTCGTTAGGTTGAGTAATCACAAGGCCGCCCATAACTATGATAATACATAGACCTGACCTTTTATCAAAATAAATATCAAAGAATCTGAAGCCATATTTTAAAAGCACTACCTCTTTATCTGAGCATGTTTTTAAAAAGACACTTGAAAGTCTAGTAGTTTTTAGGTAATTGTCCTTGTATTTGTTTGCAGAAACCAAACAAGAAAGGTATGATTCTTTCTTTTTAAAAATAATGAATTAATTTTTAATTGACAAATAAAAATTATGTATATGTATTGTGTACAAAATGATGTTTTAAAATAGATACACATTGAGGATTGGCTATATTGAGCTAACTGACATATAAATTACCTCACACTTTTTTGTAGTGGAAACACTTAAACATCTACTCTCTCAGTGATTTTCAAGAATATAATATGTTGTTATTAACTGTAATCTCCACATTGTTTAGTAGATCTCTTGAGTTCATTCCTCCTATCTAACTGAATTTTTCTGTCTTTCCACCATTATCTCCCTCCTACCACACCACAACCCCTGGTAACCAACCACCAGTCTACTCTCGACTTCTATGAGTTAGACTTTTTTAGATTCTACATGAATGAGGTCATACAATATCTGTCTTTCTGTGCCTGGCTTTTTTCACTTAACACAATATCTTCCAGGTTCATCCATCTTGTGGCAAATGGCAGAATTTCCTTCTTTTTTAAAGCTAAAAAGTATTCCATTGTGTATGTATGGGACATTTTCTTTATCCATTCATCCACTGATGGGTACTTAGGTGGATTCCATATTTTGGCTATTATGAATAATGCTGCTATGAACATGGGTGTGCAAATATCACTTCGACATACTGATTTCATTTCCTTAAATACTCAGAAGTGAGATAACTGAGTCATATAGTAATTCTGTTTTTGATTTTTTTGAGCAACCTTTATGCTCTTTCCCAGAAGGGCTGTAATAATTGACATTCAACAGCGTGCAAGGGTTCCCGTTTCTCCACACCCTTGCCAACACTTGTTATGTCTTGGTATGCTTCTCTCTTAACTGTGTTCTCTGTTGTTACAATTCTGTCTATCCCAAATAGTTGGTCTTGCTCACCCTTGTTTTTCTACTTTTCTCAGGTATATTTAAAGCAAACCCTGTCTTTATGTTGCATTAGGCACTATTTACAAACCTTCAGTCTTTCTGGGATTCTTTATAAAGAGAATGTAAAATATGTTTTCAAAAGAACTTAAACTCTTCAAAAGGAAAGGAAACAAATAAACGGAACTCTTCCTGGGATTTGCTAGAGACCATGGCACGAAGACTTCTGATTTATTTGGCCTCAGTTTCTCTAAGTGCTGAAGAGAATTAGAGGATTTGAAATAAAATGGGAGGATCATTGTGTCTGCTTAGAGCTCATCACAAAAAAGTGATGCATAGTTAATGACCTTTTGTGACAACCTTATTCTTGCAAACTAGTGGGACCATATGTGCCCTACAGTGACAGATGGTTCCAATCTGCTGTTGCCAGATAATGGCTCGTTTAGAGGCTCAGGGTGACTGTGTGACAAGTCCCGGCTGGACCAGCTGTTTCCGTTGCAACTAATGCCTGGTCTGGCTGAATGAATGCAGGCCACAAACTTTAAAAGACATGCTTCTACTACATGAAAGTATCCACAATTTCCCTGGCAGGAGAATTGATTAATATATTTTTTTGAAAATTTTTACACCATTCCCCCCCACAAGAGCATTGGTCCAGGGGTCAAGGAACCTGGGTTTTAATCTCATCCTGTTGTTAACAAGCTATGTAACTATGGATGCATCATGTAGATTCCCTGAGCTCCTATTTCCTAAAGTGGGTCTGAGCTGGATAATACTTGAAGTGTTCTAGTCTTTTGCTTTTTTTTTTAATCTTTCAATCCAAATCGTGGACCATAAAAGTTAGTGTAGTAAGTATTAAATAGTATTTACAAACTTACCAAATATTGGGTTCTATGCTTAACTCATAATAATATTGTTTCTTAACAATCCTGGTGGCCCAATTGCCCAATATTATTATTCACTATGTGAAAGATGGGCAAACTAAGTAACAGAGAATCACATAACTTTCCTAGAGTCAAATGTGTGGGACAAGGCAAAGCTGGGATTTGAACTAGCTCCTCCTCTTTATCCTCGTGCTATACTGTATACCTGTGTGAGATGGAAAATTAGGCAAAGCAATAGAGAATCCAGATGCAAACAGATGATATTGTGGCACCTCTGTTTCCTCTGCCTGCATGCTATCATTGGTATTTCTATATTTGTAATAACTCAGGGCAGATGTCCTAATCTATTTCAAGACCCCACCAAACCTACCAGGGACTTGGCTCCCCTAAGGCACGAAGAAAGCCCTGGGGAACCAGCCCATTGGTGTTCCCATGTGGTTTGTTTGGAAAAGCCCTACTGTTGTGTAACAGTAGGGGACCCTTTGGTATGGGGTGGGCTGGGCATGGGAGGATATGCTTTCCTAGAAAAAAAGCAAAGGATTCACGGTATACTGTTAATGTATCTCTGGGCTTAAGTCACATGTACAGATTTATATCTTAAGTCTACTTTATTTAGTTCACATTTCTGAAACCTCTCATTATATTGGTCTTGTGTTTCCTGGTCATATGAATTTTGAGACAGTGATCCCTTTCTCTGAAGAATGACCTCATTCTCCTCATGGAAAAATTACTTTGGCATTTGAGCAAATAAGAATTAAATTGAAACCTAAGCCATAGCTTCTCCACCCAGCAGCTCTTTGGTGTTTTGCTATGGACATTGGGTTATATTTTTTTTTCCCCTAGGTTCAAGCTTATTTTAAGAATATAATATAAATATTGTTTAAATAAATCCCTCCCTGCCAAACACAAGATGTAAAACTTGATCATGCTGTGAAAAAAGACTAGATATTTAGCTGACCTTGAGGTTAGTGGATAGGCTCTTCACTGCCAGCTAAATTTTCAACTGGGATTGGAGTCTCAAGAGGCATTTTTCTTTTTTTAAAGAAAGCCTGTGGGTATTTTCAAATATTGCAACATTGGGTTCAGGAAAGAAGAGGATATTATGGCTCCCATATGATGATACCAGCCCTTTTGTATATTTGTTGATAATTTTACTTGGATCACTTGTTCTCTTATCTGGCATTATTGGGTTAGCTCCCACTGTACCTGGCATGGGGAGGGTAGAAGAGTCCTTGGAGGTCTGCAGAAAGGAATGATGGGATTTAATTGATGGCAAGATCTTTAGCCCTGTGGTCACTCATACATAAAACCTGCTTGCAGACCTCAGGCATGCAGGTAATATCAGAGACCATTTGAATTAGGAAGAAGGAAATTGAGTCCAGGAGGTGAGGCCAGTACTTCCATTTAGTGAGGTTTGAGTGGAGCTAGGACAGAGGGATATATATTAAGTTGACATTTTAAATCTAAAAAATGATTTTCTGTGGACATCAGCAAGCATAGGCAGCTGGGTAAATTAGCAAAGTATATCATTGCCTGCATCTCACATCTACAGTTCATAGCGCTCCTGTGATTACAGTATAGATCAGTTACATTGACAGATGTGGTCTGGCCAATAAAGTTACTGTGTTACATGCACTGTCCATGCCATATTCAGTTCGGTTGGTGTTCTCTGCCCTACCACTGTGATGTCAAGGTTTCTCAAGCTTGTCCCTCTTGATATTTCAGGTTAGGAAAACCTTTGTTGTGGGGAGCTGCCCTGTGCCCTGTAAAAGCAACATCCCTGGCCGTGACCCACTAGATGCCAGTAGTATTCTCCATTATGACAACCAAACATGTCCCCAGACAGTGCAAAATATCTATCCACTAGGGTGGCAAAAGTGCCCTCCTCCCCATATAAGAACCACCATATCAGATTCACAATGACCCATAGGATTAAACGAATATATGAGTTTGTGCATGTTTATGTGCACACATACATATATACACATACACACATCCCCAAATTGGGCTGATATGTTGAATAGGGTCTTTAAGCATCTGTGTATCATGTTCTAAGGTTTCTCCTTTAGTTATTTTCCATTAGTATAAATATAAGAGTGAATCGGCTGGGCACGGTGGCTCACACCTGTAATCTCAGCACTTTGGGAGACCAAGGCAGGTGGATCACGAGGTCAGGAGTTCAAGACCAGCCTGACCAACATAGCGAAACCCCATCTCTACTGAAAATACAAAAATTAGCAGGAATGGTGGTGCATGCCTGTAATTCCAGCTACTCAGGAGGCTGAGGCAGGACAATTGCTTAAACCCAGGAGGCAGAGGTTGCAGGTAGCCGAGATCACGCCACTGCACTCCCGCCTGGGCGACAGAGCAAGACTCCGTATCAAAAAAAAGAAAAAAAGAATGAATCGATCCTTATTGGCTCAGATTTCTAGAATGAGTCCTTTGTTTCTCCGTTTTTAAAACAAAAAACTCACAGTGCATCTATTCTCCATGCATCATATTTGCATAGAGGAACAGTCACAAGGAACAGGACATTTACTCCATGCCCTAGGAAGGCAGATATGGGAAGGAATACTTCCAGGTTCTCTTGGCCTCTTTAGTCATGCTCATTGGAGCAGGACTTTGATGATTAATGAGTTTGATTAATGAACATCCTCAGTTACGCTCCTGCATGTCTGTTTATTCCTGTCTGTCTGCCCACTAAAAGGATGCATTCTCATCCCCTCTCTGCCATGAAGCAAGCTGCTGCTCTGGGCAATGTCTGTGGACAGCGAGTGATGACAGTGATTGGGGGTAAGGCTGTGTGATGGGGTGGCACATAAGGAAGCTACTGAGGCTGCAAAGTGGAGATACACCCTTCAGTTTCACTTTGATCAACAATACATGTGTTATGATCTTCAGTGGGCTCAGATTCAGGTCTGTCTGTTGGTTCTGAGCTTGGTTAGGGCAGAAAGCAGTTATTTATTAAAGGGCCTTCTATCTACCTTTAAACTCCAAGTAAAAGGACTGACTGTCTCATATACATCAATGTAAAATATGCCAATTGATTTTTTTTTTTTTTTAGACAGGGTCTTGCTCTATTGCCTAAGCTGGAGTGCAGTGGTGTGATCACAGCTCACTGCAGCCTCGACTTCACAGGCTCAAGTGATCCTCTCACCTCAGCCTCCTGAGTAGCTGGGACTGCAGGTATGCACCACCATGCCTGGCTGATTTTCATATTTTTTTGTAGAGACAGGGTTTCACCATGTTGTCCAGGCTGGTCTCGAACTCCTGGGCTCAAGCAGTCCTCCCATTTGGCCTCCCAAAATGCTGAGATTATAGGTGGGAGTCACCATGCCCAGCCAAGATTTTAATATAACAAATATTCAAAGAGTTTCTGAATCCTGACAGCTAGAACTTTTAACCATAAATTCAAACTTTCAGGTAATTTTGTACACTGACAACTGATGTTCCAAAAAGACAGCAGAGTGGTGATATAAAGATTATGAGCTTTGAAATCAATAAGACATGACAACAGTTCCCAGCTTGACCCTTTATGAATAGCTTTGGGTTAATTACTCAAGTAGCTTTGGGTAAGGTGAGGTCATGTACATGAAGTGCTTGCATGGTGCCTGGCACATAGTGGGTGCGCAATAGAAGCTAGCTGCCATTTACCTTCCCCATGCCACATGACTCCAAGTTAGCCAGAGTGGTCAGTCCCTCATAACAGCCACCTATTATGGCCATTAACATTTGTATTATTCTTTATACCTGTTGAATGCATTTGCATATACAGTTTGATTACTCTAAATCACTATGTGAGCACGTGAGGTAGGTGCATAGGTGGAAGTGATCCTATGTCACAGATGAGCAAAGGTGGCTCAGATGGTTGACTGATTTGCCCAGGGTCGGTAGAGTCAGGTCTCAAACTCAGGTAGGATTCTAAATCCAGCACTCTTTCCATCATGTCTTACAATCTTGCGTACTTCTGTTTGAGAAGAATGTTGGCATTTACTGGCTATTCTGACAGATAGGGAAATTGGAAGACAGAGTATATGCATATAAAATCCAAAGTAAGTGTTAACTTTTGGATAAGTGTCCTTGCATTATTTAAATATTGCTTCCCCACTAGGGCCTTTCCCTATAATGTTTTCTTTTCCTAAATGTTTACTTTCTACATTCACTCATTCATTCATTCATTCACTCATTTATCACGAACATTTCTTGAATCTCTGTTATGTATATCAAGCAGCATAACAGGGTCTGAGAGTACAAAAAACCCAAGATGGGATCTCTGCCCTCTTAGCATTGCTGGGGAGAAAGCTGTTCAAACCAATAATCATAATTACTGTGTGATGGTTTCCATGGAGGAGGAACATACCAGATGCAATGCAGCTCAGAGGAAGGAGTGATGGAGGAAGCCTGGAGTAGGTGAGGTCAGAGGCAGAGGCTTCTCAGAGAAGATGCTCGAATCAGGCACTGACAAGGGAGGAAGAGCTGGCTACTCCTCTGAGCCTCATTCACTCATCTGTGAAAGTGATAATATTAGTAACTACCTTATATGGTTTTTAATGTCTGTAAAGTGCTTAGATCCATGCATGGCAAATAGTAAGCCCTCTATTAATTGATAAATGGTGGTTGTTATTACTATCACAATTCCATTCAGGAAAAACATTCTATTTATTTATTTTTTAAAAAATTATTTGCTTTTTGAGACAGAGTCTTACTTTGCTGCTCAGGCTGGAAGGTAGTGGCAGAATCATGGCTTACTCTATCCTTGACCTCCTGGGCTCAAGCGATCCTCCCATCTCAGCCTCCTAGGTAGCTGGGACCACAGATGTGTGCCACCACACCCAGCTAATTTATAAGTGTTTTTGTAGAGATGGGTGTCTCACCATCTTGCCCAGGCTGGTCTTGAACTCCAGGGCTCAAGCAGTCCACCTGCCTCAGTCTCCCAAAGTGTTGGGATTACAGGCATGAGCCACCTCACCCAGCCAAGCCATTTCATTTTATAAATCAGACTTCACACAGAACAGTAGGATAAAGCAAATACCTTCGAATTCTTTACATGTTGTTTCCAGAGATGAGCTTAAAATAGCACATGTATTAGAGCCCCAATACTACGTAGTACTAAGGAGAATAATCTTTAAATTTTACTTATAAAAGTTTGAAATAAACATGTTCCTGACCTCTTCTTTCTCTTCCTTTTGTTTCTTCTATTGCTTGTAACAGGCCATATTAAAATGGAGCTTTTCTAGTTTCCTGTCCAGAAACTCTACTGTTCTGCCCAAAGTGTTTCTGCTATATCTGAGGTAGTTAATCTTAGTGTGTTTTTTCCCCTAACCTTTGGGATCTGGTTAACCTTTGCAAAATTTTGTTCCTTCCCCATGGACATTTACGTGTTTAATTGCAGTGAGAAAACTTGGGAGACACATGGCTTAATCCTTAAAAGCAAACTTGGTCCACAGGCAAATGGTTTCTCAGGGTAGTGCACTTCTGAAAGTCCTGAAGCTACCGTAGGCCTTTGTGAAACAAAGCTTTCTGTTAACTAATCATATTTATATATTTATTATTCAATTTTTTCTACCTTCTTAAACTGCCTCAATAAAACAGAACTATGGACATTGGAGGTGTACGTATATGCTGTGGAAGGCATTGTGGGGAATCTTGCTGATTTCATGTTGTGTAGTAGTCAGGCAGGGATGAAATGACAGCTCAAGAAAGACTCCTGAGAAAAATTATGACGAGGGTTGCTTTGTTATGGCTTTTCTGGGAATATGGATTCGGATAAGCCAGTGGCCTAACATGAACTTAGCCCAGCATTTTATCTTACTTCCTCTTTGATAACAGTTCACGTCTCCAAAATCCAACATAGACAGCATGGCTCACTTGGAATTTTAAATATCCAGAATGCTTTGGTGTGACAGCTGTATCACATTTCTCCCCTTGAGAGAGAAAATGGTAGGCTGCCAATAGCAATACTGTTCACATTAGTGGGGCCAAAAGATAGACCACTTGAGGGAAAGTCTCACAGCTCTGTGAATCGGGCATACATGAACACAAGAGTCTGTTTGGCCCTCTCTCAGGCTCCTAATTTGAATGTATTACTCTTCTTTACTTCCTTGGCTTATCTGATAATACTTTTGATGTGAAATACAAAAAAAGTTGTGTTCACACATGAATATAATTGTAACATATAAACTTGTCCTTTAAATCAATTACATTTTAAAATCACTACCTATTCTATTGGCGATGCTATATATTTTAAATTTTAATATAGTTTATTTTTACTTACATAATTGTCAATTTTAACAAAACTAAAATTGCACCGGAGGCAATGAAGCCTGATTTGCAAAGGAATTATGTATTTTGGCAGCTACTATGCAATATGTCAGCTACTGGAATTAGTAGTAAAATACCTGTCTTAAACATTTTGTTGTATGGTGTATTACACTGTTTGTACTGCCAAATCACTGAACCTGTAAAAGATATACCATTAGGTGTGAGGTTTAATGAAATTTTATTATTATTATTACTGTTATTGTCAATAACATTTAAGAAATAGGTTTCATTTCCAAAGAATAATTTGTCTTTGCTTTTCTAAGACATTTTACAATATACTTCAAAGATGCTAAAACTAAGTTATACAAATACCTAAAGACAATGGATCAGCATAAATAAGATCAGCATAAATATTTTACAAGGTAGGAAAGAGATATATTAATATATTCTATTAGATTAAAACACTTGAACTTTTGAATAGGGAGTCCTTTCCCCATTGCTTGTTTTTGTCAGCTTTGTTGAAGATCAGATGGTTGTAGGCATGCAGCCTCATTTCTGGGCTCTTTATTCTCTTCCATTGGTCTACATGTCTATATTTGTGCCAGTACCATGCTGTTTCTGTTACTGTAGCCCTGTAGTATACTTTGAAGAAATCAAGTAACATGATGCTTCAGCGCTTTGTTCTTTTTGCTTACAATTGCCTTACCAGTTTGGGTTTTTTTTTTTTTTTTTTTTTCCATATGAATTTTAAAATAGTTTTTTCTACTTCTGTGAAAAAACTTTCATTGATAGTTTGACAGGAATAACACTGAATCTGTAAACTGCTTTGGGAAATATGGCCTTTTTAATAATATTGATTGTTCTGATCCACGAGTGTCAAATGTTTTTCCATTTGTTTGTTTCATCTCTGATTTCTTTGAGCAATGTTTTGTAATTCGCATTGGAGAGATCTTTCACCTTCTTGGTTAGCTGTATTCCTCGGTATTTTATTCTTTTTGTGGCAACTGTGAATGAGATTGTGTTCCGTGTTTGGCTCTCAGCTTGGCTGTTGTTGATGCATAGGAATGCTAGTGATTTTTGTACCTTGATTTTGTATCCTGAAACTTTGCTGAAGTTGTTTACTAGCCAAAGGAGTTTTTGGGCTGAGACTGTGGGATTTTCTAGATACAGAATCTTGTCATCAGCAAACAGGGATAGTTTGACTTCCTCTCTTCCTATTTGGGTGCCCTTTATTTTTTTCTCTTGCCTGATTGCTCTGGCCAGGACTTTCAATACTATGTTGAATAGAGTGGTAAGTGAGGGCATCCTTGTCTTGTGCCAGTTTTCATCGGGAATGCTTCTCACTTTTGCCCATTCAGTATGACTTTGGCTATGGGTTTTTCATAGACAGCTTTTATCATTTTGAGATATGTTCCTTCAATACCTAGTTTATTGAGAGTTTTTAACTTAAGAGCTTTTACACAGTAAAATAAACTATCAATAAACAGACAACCTACAGAATGGAAGAAAATTTTTGCAAACTATGCACCTGACAAAGTTCTAATATCCAGCATCTATAAGGAAATTAATAAATTTACAAGAAAAAAACAAACCACCCCATCAAAAAGTGGCTAAATGACACGAACAGGCACTTTGCCAAAGAAGACATGAATGTGGCCAAGAAGTGTCTGAAAAAAGCTCAGTATCACTGACCATTGGAGCAAATGCAAATCAAAACCACAATAAGATACCATCTCACACCAATCAGAATGGCCATTATTAAAAAGTAAAGAAAAATAAAAGGTGCTGGTAAGGTTGCAGAGAAAAGGGAACACTTATATACTGTTGATGGGAGTGTAAATTAGTTCAACCACTGTGGAAAACAGTGTGGCTTTTTCCTCAAAGAGCTGAAAACAGAACTACCATTCAAAACTACCATTCAAAAATAACTAACTAAAAATTAGTTATTTTTCAATCAGAAAAAATAACTAATGAGTACTAGGCTTTGTACCTGGGTGATGAAATAATCTGTACAACAAATCCCTGTGACATGAGTTTACTTATATAACAAACCTGCATGTGTACCCTGAACCTAAAATAAAAGTTAAAAAATACTTGAACTTGAAGATTTGTTTTAGAATTTAGCTCTTTTTTGTGCATAAAATGGCTTATGTTAATTGCTTGATAACAGCAGAAAGAATACTTCATTTTAAATCCCTCCAAGCAGCAGAAAGAGCAAGAAGCAAAAAGACTCACTTAAATATAAGATAGGTATGTTTGGGGAGGTAAAATATGCTTTATTATTAAAAGCTCAAACTTCAGCTCTGGAATTAGGCTTTGCTTCAAGTTCAGCACCACCATTTACTAACTGTGAAATTAGAAAAGGTATTTGATCTCTATTAGCTTCAGTTTCCTCTTCAGTAAAAATGGAACTAATAAACCCATTTAATACAGTTAGAAAAAAAACTACGATGCTTAACAGACAGCTTAATAATAATAAGCATGCAATGAATGATAGTTCTTATTGATATTATTTTGGATGGGAGATTTAAGTGTGCCAAGTGTGCCAAGATCTTACTGATATTATTTTGGGTGAGGGGGTTTAAGTGTACCGTAAAACAAAATCTCATTAATTAATTCAAATATTACTAAATGTTCTAAAGAAAGATTATGTGTTTTAATAATATGTGCTTTATTTACATGTCTGTGGAATTCTGTAAAGCCAAAAATATAATCATAAGCATCTATACACAGTCCATGTTTGTCATGTTATAATACAGGAAAAGCTGTCAGACTTTTTGTACTTTTATTTGTGAGAACAACTAAAATTAAGTGGTGAGGATTTAGAAAAGCTAACTCTATTTCTATGCTTTTTTCCCCTTTAATGTGGTGTTTAGTGCTTAAAGAAAATCATCCAGAGTCAGGATGAGTTGGGTAATTGTAAAACTATCACAACCACAGAAATCATGATATATCAAATTGTATATGTTTACAGAAAATGTGTGGTATCAGTCTAGCTGGCATAAAAGAATAAAAATGACAGTAGCAGTAAACAAAGCATATGGTAACTTAAAAAATGGGCTTTAAAAGTGTGATTGTTTACATTCAAAGCAACTCTCCATTCTGTAGCTTTTATAATTATCTGTATTTATCATCACTGTGCATCCTACCACATCCTTAGTCTTTTTTGAGAAAAGGAGCCCCAAGTAACTGAAGCTGCTGAAAGTGACTCTGGCTTAGGCCCATGTGCACGAAAGAAAACCAACCTAAATATCCTGGTCCTGGTTGAGGGTCAGTGAAGGATATCTGATCTGAAGTCTTTATGATTTGACGTGGGGAAGCCTAACTGTAGCAGTAGTGGCTTTGTGACAGCTGCCAATGGGACTGACTCAAACTCCATGAGCACACACCCCATTCAGATACTGGGATGGATAAATGAAAGGGGCACCAGAAATAGTGAGTTCCTTGTGTTATGTAACGTCCAAAGTGGCCCTTTGATATTATGTCTCCCTCTGTGAGACCAACTATACATCCCACTCTCAGAAGCATTTGGAACCAGAGGTAATTTGACTGCAAGATGTCACATCTGTGATCACATCCTGGGTCACGGGTCATGATATGTTTTGGCTGTGTCCCCAGACAAATCTCCTCTTGAACTGTAGCTCCCATAATTCCCATGAGTTGTGGGAGGGACCCAGTGGGAGATAATTGAATCATGGGGGTGGTTTCCCCCATGCTGTTCTCATGGTAGTGAATAAATCTCACGAGATCTGATGGCTTTATACGGGGTTTCCCCTTTCACTTAGTTCTCATTCTCTCTTGCCTACTGTCATGCAAGACATGCCTTTCACCTTCAACCATGATTGTGAGGCCTCCCAGCCACGTGAAATGGTGATATCATTAAACCTCTTTTTCTTTATAAATTACCCAGTCTTGGGTATGTCTTTATCAGCAATGAGAGAACAGACTAATACAGGTCACATTCTGATGTTGGAACAGCAAACACTCTGAACCAAACATTATTCTGTGAACTCTTCTGATCAATAAGCAAAGGTATTTCTGCATTTCTTTATACCTGAGTGTGAGTTCTCTTGAAATTTTGGTGCTGCTGAAATGTGCTCACAAGAATGTGCCAAACCTAAAGCAGAGCACCCACATCCCATTCCCAGCTGCTCCATCAAAAACCCAGGTGGCCAGTAGTAGAAAAGGGGCAAAAGGATTAGGGCTAGAGTATTGGTTTTAGATAAGAGAAAGGATGCTGTCTCTGGGATGGGTAGGAAGGAGGTAAGAAAAGATGCTGATGAAGATATGGTTGTTTTGAGTAGAGGGAGGAGAGGAATGGGAAGTTAAGGGAATTTTTACCTGATTGCTCTGTTTTCTTGGTTAAGACTGAGGTAAGGATATCTATTGTGAATAAGGGGATAGGTAACTCGAATATAGTAAAGATTTGAAGCAACCTTTATAGGAAATGATGGTGTAAAGGAACAATTGACATATAGGAAAATCATTGGAGTAATATCTAGGGATACAGATCATGGATTTGTAGAAGCATGTTGTACAATTCTCTGCCTGCATTGCCTGAGTGTAGAATCGGGGGAAAGACTGATGTGGGAATGGTAAAAATTCAGGATTGTAGTGGACTCGTTTGGAGGAAGCACAGGGGAGCAAGAAAATTGAAATCATTCATAAGTGAATGATTAAAGAGATGGCTTAGGCCATGGAGGGAAGGAAAGTGAAGACAGGAAGGCACATACCAGGGAAAATGGGAGCACGGGGCAGTGGGTCAGAGCATTTTTTTTTTTTAATGAAGTTGAAAAACAAGTTTAAAGGAATTAACAGAGAATAGGAAATTTAAGTAGGTTATGTGGTCAGGCTGTGGTTTATTAGAGATTAAATTTTCGTTAGTAAAGCAATTCTGTGGGATGACAAGTTTCAGGGTGTGGTTATGCATGTGGGTGACAAAATTTGAGTAGAATTGAAGGCTATTGGAATGAGGAGGCCCAGGAACTGTGGGGCAAGGCATTTTATGGTGTATGCACATGGACATGGAATTCACCCAGAATGGTAGTAAGACTGGGGGTGGAAAGGAGAGTGTAACTCAGGTGCTTCTTAATGTTTGTGGATGAATGTGGGAGAGTTGGTTGACGATAGTGAGAGAAAGGCATTTAAGATTGTGTACTAGAAGGCATAAACTTGCGGAGTGCGGGGATTGTTCACTAAGGGAAGAATTTGAGAGTGCACAGAGAACTAGGAGAATACTGTTTCACTTCCAAGCCTCATGTCAAATGAGGCTTGAGAGACCCAAAGCTGCACCTAGACAGGGCTGTAGAAGAGAAGATCACCCAGAGGGAGGTCCAGGTTCGGGTTCAGCAAAGAAGTGGTGGAAGATTTCCTTCTGGAAGTTGAAAATGCACTAAACTTTGATAATCAGGAAATGGAGCTCTGGAGGAGACAGCAGAAAGACTGGGGAGTGAATAAGGGATGTAGGCATTTGCTTCTCCCTGATCCCAATATTAGTTTAGTGTTAGTGGTTAAGGACAGAATAAATGACTGCAGGGGCTTATCTTTGGTACAGTGATTGAAGGTGATATGAATGTGAGGCATAGTGGAGTTTATTGACCTCAAGTTTTCAAAAGAAATTTTTATGTGAGATTGTTTTAGTGTTGAATCTAATGTTCCAAATGCTGTGAAAAGCCTGATAACTCTAGAAACCTGTGAACTTGCCTACTTGAGATCTCTTTCAGCTCATGAAAGCGTTATGGCTATTTCAAATATCAATGAGTCAAGTATTTTTCCTTCCTGATTACTAAGTTGTCTTCAAAGATTGTTTGATGAGTTGTAGTTCCTAAGCTTTCCGTGAAAGTAAAGGCAGTCCACCTGCCCCATGATAGGGCCAGTGCAGAAGCATGGATCCAGGCAAATGTGGGTAACCACGGGGTATCAGCTGAATGCCTGTGTCAACTGTCCATGGTTGAGCCTCTTTTTATCCCTTTAACTTTTTATCCCTTTATTCTCCCTGTCAAACTATCTGCCAAAGTACCAGTTAGCTGGAAGTGTATGAAGTGGAGTTTTCCTTCTTCCTTCCCTGAAGTATATCATTAGAAAAATTTTATTTCTTCGTTGGTGAGAACTTTTTTCTTAATTGGGTTCATTATTTTTTCAGAAGAGTGAAGAGTTCAAAGCACACATTTCTGATTCACATCTATGCTGATGCCTGTGAAAAATAACAAGATGCAGTAGCCATCCCAAGGTTGTTTGCCTGGCAGGAGGACTTTGGACCAGTTGCTTTGACTCTTTGTACCTCAATCTCCTCTTCTTGGAGACAGTTAATAACACAGGGTTCACCTTGCAGGGTTGTTTAGATGTGACCTCTAAAATTAATGTATGTGAAGTTCTTAGCCCAGAACCTGGCATATATTGGGTATTTAATATAGGGTGGCTGTTACTTTTACAAGAAAGATTTCCAAGCCATGCTAAGATTTGGAATCATGCTAAGATTTAACACAAGTAAACTAATTGCATTTTCACAACAATTTTGTGAAATGGCTATTAATGATGACACTTGTCGTATGAATAATTTGAGGTTTGGTGTGATTCCATAGGTCATTCAGGGTCAGGGTCAAATACTAGTACATTGCAGAGCTGAGATTTGCCCTCAGGTCTATTTGATTCTAAACCCAGTGCTCTTTTCAATATAGTTAGATCATCCTGGGCAAATTATTGAGAATTTAGAGAAGAAAATTTCAAAATATTTCATTGTTGCCGTGGCTTATTGTAACCCTTACAATCAGTTGATTTTCTTGGTGCAATCTCAAGCCCTTTATGCAGAATTGTATACCCTTTTTATCCTTTTCAGTTTTAAGGGGCACAAGGAGAGATATGCATATGAAAGGTTTTCTTCTAGGTAAGGAAAATCATATTCAGAGCAGTTGGCTGGTTATTCATAAAGAGCTCAGCAACTAGGCTCAAATTGGATAATCAAAGCCACGCTGAGGTAAGCCACAGTTGATGTGATATATCAAGAAGTAAGAGTAGGGACACTAAAACTCAGAAATATCATGAAATCATACATTTCCTGAACCAAGCACATCAGAATTCATTTGGTTAATAGTGAACAGAGGCGCCCCACTGAGTTCCTTAATTGTAACACCAGGATACTTTATAGAAATATGAGAGGAATGCCTTTTCTGGCAATTTATAAATCATCTGATTTTACTTCCTCCCTTGGGTGGACATTTTATTGCAGAGCAGGGTAGGGATTTTGCTGGACATGCAAACTTCATTCACTCAATCATTGAACATGAGGAACTCCATATTGCTTGTGGATGATTTTTAATTATCCATGGTTCTTTAGTAGTTATTGTTCCTTCCCATCCCAAGCCTGAGGTGTCCCTGTGTTTCCAATATCACGTTGTGGAGACAAAGCTCTGAGCTGGATACCCCAAGTTTCAAAGGAGATCTTGGAGATCATGGAGTTCTATCTTTTTCTGGCAAAAATGAAGAAACCGGGGCCTCAAAAGGTTTAATGACCTTTCCAGCATTACATGGCCAAATAATAGAAAGGTTAACATTGGAAAGATTGAAACTGGAGGCCATATCTTGATGAGGAAAACCAGTGTTATGGGATTGGGCAGACTTTGAAGACAGAGATATGGCAGTATTTTGGGGAGAGGGAAGAAGAAGGAATTACTTAACCTCTTTGAACTTCACCGTCTTCTCTGTAAAATGCCTTCATATCTGCCTTGTGAGGTGGTTGGATAATCGAATGAAGTTGTGAGCTTAGCAGAATGTCTGGTGTATGGGGTGTCCTACATAAATGATCAATTTTATAAATCTATCTTTGAATTTTATGTCATTAGATTTAAAATAAAAGAGGACATTTGTTCCATTTTCTTTGTATTTCCAGCTGAATTTACTGCCCTTTACTAACCACCCCAGCTCAGACCTGTTTCAGAGCCCATCTGGATTGTGGTTGTGAACTAGCCCTGACACTTACAGGCTCTTCCTGCTGCAGATTTATTATAGAAAGCCTGGAGACAGCCTTGCTCTCATCTTCGTGTCTGCTCCACCCTTGCTCCTTCCTCATTCTGCCCCTTACCCATGCCTGCCATACTCCATGTCATGCTGCTAGGCATGACATGGAGACAGATACATTCAGCTTTCTGTCTCATTCTTTTCTAAGTATTCCTGTTTGCCCTGGCATTCCAGCCCATCTCTCACCCCAGAATCTTTGGCTGGAGCCATAACCTGGATTGGACTTGAGCCAGTCATTTCCTCTAGTCCCAGAGACGTCTACCTGGGATGCTTGCCCAATGCTAGCCAATCCTAGAAGTCTCAAATGTACCCTCACAAGTTTCTTAGGGTGTCTCCTAGGCCTAGGTAGAGCTAGGCACCTAGAAATGCAGAGTGCTAGAGGGATGTGGAATTTCATGACACGCTTGCCTCATAGACCCCCCACAATAAGTTATGCTGTTCTATGCAAGAATGTGAAAGAGTCAGCTTCCTTTCTACCTCGGTCATCAGGACACCTGGGGTTTCTCTCTTATGATCTACAGGTTGATGTCCAGTAGGAATCTCTTTGGATATCCTCAGATGATCTGGCTGGGTTTTGATCCCTGCTTTGTTCCCATCTTTCCAGTCTGTGACACGGAGTGTGAATTGCAATGGGGTCTTGCTTCTTTTCTAGCATCTGTCTTTAACAGAGAACAGACCTCTCTCTGGTGACTGATACTCAACGCAGTCTTATGGGGCAGTTATGAGATTGCAGATCAGGTTGCATCCTGACTGATTCTCCAAATGTGGTTGCCTCCTTTATTTACACATGGCTTGGACTAGGAGAAATGATCTGCCTCTGTGTCCTTTCCCACAGCTTTGGACTTGGTCTTAGACTATCAGCTGTTTAGGTAAAAAAAATTATTTTTATACTGACTTGGAGATTTGACAAAAGTTCTTCTAGACACTAAGTATACGATAGATAGGGCTTTTGTGATTTTTGCTCTTTAAGTATACAAGGCAAGAAACCGTATAAAACATTACAAACTACCATACTTTGCCTGTATCAAAAATAAAAATAAAAATTTTTACAGATTAACTTTTTCTTTATTCAAAATGGCAATAGTTATAATGAGTTCTATAGAGGGGAATTATAGGCAATTGAAATATCTGCTTTGTTGAATAGAAGAAGGTAAGAACATTTATGTTGATTTTCAACCTTGAATGTTAATCTGCAGGTATATGTGAGAAGTGGCAACACAGATCAACTTTCTTAGTGTTTATCTTGACTCTGGCTCTTGGGATGAATCACTTGTATTATAAGATTTGGGTTGCTTATCACTGCTGGAGACGCTTCTGTCTTTCTACCTTCCTTTCTCTTGCCATGATCATGGGCAAGACTAGCACTACTTTACTGAAATTCCAATGAGGCAATAAACTTAGGAAAATGGCCATGTCAGTTATAAGACACCATTAAAAACCTGTTTAGTAAAAGAGCAGTTATGGGACTTTTAAAAACCATTGCAAATCACAGTCCTCCTTTAGCACTGAATCCTCCTTGACTTTCTTTCTTTTTTTTCCCCTACTCAGTTCCCCAACTGAGCCTGTGACTTCAGCTTATAAACCATCCTTGGCCTGGGATAGCCAATAAGGCAGCAAGATGCAGCTGTTCAACAGGGTGGCCAAAAACATAAGCGTAAAAGATGGATACATATTTTCCCTTTTTGATTGGTTTACATTTACCCCTGATTCATGAGCATATTGTTTAAACTTGCTTTTCCAAAGCCCTATTAATCTTTGCTATTGGTTCATCTCCTGTTTCCAAACGTGACCTCACCCCAAGTGCCGCCCAGTGGTGAGCAACTCTGAAGTATGTTCTTTTCTCCATCCAAGAGAATCAGGGTGGAAGATCGCCGAGTTGGTGCTTGTTTAGGAGCTTTTCAAAATGAATCACTGGAGTGTGGGGATTTGATGTGGATCACTGGCCAAGTAATTATCAGAAGATGTTTAGTATTGGAACTTGGGCTTTTGTATAAGTAGAATTAAAGCCCGTGTCCTGGCACATGAGCTTGTCATTTGGGAGTGATGAAAATTATGTACACTTGTTAGCATTTCTCAGTCCTTTCATATATCTCTCTCCCCAGTTACCTTCCCTGTTATTCAAAAGGTGATTTTGGGGTAAGATTCAAAGTCGTGAGCTGAGGGCTGAATACAAGGTCATAGTTTTTCAGTTGGGGTCTAACCTCCTATCTTTATTCTCCAAGGGTCAGTTGACTTTTCTCTTTCTTTCCTCTCAAATGACAGATAAACTGAGTGGTTAGCCTACAGATTAAATTCCTTATCCAAGCATCCACAGAAGTCACTCTTAGCCCATGAGCTATTAAGTTATATCCTAACGTAAATCTCTAAAGGTTGAGCAACTCTCTTTTTTTTTTCTCTGGAAGATAGGGGTATTACCTTTAATTTTGTGATGACTTTTAATTGATGCTACAGTTAATTGAGTGCTCCAGCAGTTCAAGCTGTTGTCCCTTGTTAGATTTGCATAGCACATTGTGCTAAATAACTTTCATGTCTGCATGCTCCCAGAGACATTAATGCTGGAACCTTTTTTCGTAGTCTAAAAAGGTTAACTCATTTGACTGAATGCACTGAATACACATATACTAGCTGGATTAAAAAGTTTATGGAGAGTAGTCTAAAGGAATAACACTGGAGCATTTCTCCCAAATTCTATGGTATTTTTTTCAAAGAGAGAAGAAAAATATAGAATTTATCTTAAAATGAATTTAGTTGAGGAAGAGAGAAATCAGCAGCAGGAGAAAAAATGCCCCAGGAACTGGCAAGTACTGGTTTCATCCTGTGAGTTGAATTTTCATGTTTTATTTGTGTATGGTTGTTCCTTTTCATATATGCCAGAGAGAAATACAAAATAAAGCAAAAGAAATCCCTTTTACCTGCTGGGGAAAAAGAACAAATGACCAAGGACAAACACCTCCCTTTTCTTCATCTCCCACGTGGGCCTGATTGTACGCAGAGGGTGACTGGTATCATCACCTGGAGAATAACCACTAACACTTATGTAGCTCTCTCTTGGTACCTGTGTCACACACTTTACATGCCTCATTTAATCGTCTCCACAGTGCTATGAGCTAAGTACAGCGCATTAATATTCCCATTTTGAAGACACCAAAGTTAAGGTTTAAAGAAGTGAAAATGCCTAAGACCCTATGGCTGGGAAGTGGAAAAGCTAGGCTTTGAACCCATTCTGCCTGATTCCAGACCATATGCTCGTAACTGCACCCAGTGCTATCTACATCCTTGGTAGAGGATAACAGTCCTGTGCTCCTTTGGAGGCTGGTGCCTGTCCAGTGACTGTAAAGGGATAAGTTAGCTCTGGGTCAGCAAAGAGACCAAGAACGCCTCCCTTATAATACATCACTCACCGGGCCAGCTCTCTCACTAGGCCTTGGAAACTTACTTCTTCAAATGTTATTTGTAGAAGATTTAGAAAAGTTATCAACATCAATAGCAGTGAAGTTTTTAGTATGTTAGGATCAATCAGTTAGTTGGCAAGTATGTGTTATACTGCATACGTAAGGTTGTGCTAGGAGCACGTGGGGGCTGAGGGTGGCATATCAATGACACATATAAGCCCTTGATGGAGAAGCTTATGAACTCCACCATATGACATGAAACTACTCAGGGTCAAAGGCATATATTTAAATGCCAAGTGCTATGATTCTGAATGTTAAGATGCTCAGGGAAGGGGATGATTTGTTTGAGTCTTTAGTGTGCTATTTGAAGAATGTAGAACTACTATGTCTAAGAGAATTGAAAGAATTTAGAAAGCAGAAGAAACAAGCACTGAAGAGAAAAGTTGTTTTTATTATTTATTACATGCTGACAGCATACCCAGTGGTGAACAAGGAATAAAAGGAGGGGACTGCTGGAAACATTGGGGAAGGCACAGAACTGGCAGGCTTTTATTAGGCATGAAGATGAGTGTCACATCAGTTCGTTGTCTTCTGTATCAATATTAGGATGATGGACTAAGGGCTTCAAATTTGGTTTTATATGGTGTTTGCAAAATGTTTGCAGTTAAATTCTACCATAGTAATGTCTAACGTGCTAATCCATTGCATTATCAAGGTGTGTAATCAAGTTTTCTTGAACAAAACACAATGAGAGAATACAATTATGTTTAGGGAAAGGTGAGGCAGAGGTCTCTGCCTGTTTGGCAGGCTCATGTAGGCCTGTAGCAGCTCCCTCACTGGTTCATGTGGCAAATGAGGGGTCTCATAGATCTCTTTTTGAAGCTTTATTCAGACATTATTTCTTCTCTTATCAGTGTGTTCCCATTGCTTTTTTTTTTTTTTTTTTTTTTTTTTTTTTTTTGAGTTGGAATCTCACTCTGTTACCAGGCTGGAGTGCAGTAGCACGAACTTGG
Source organism: Macaca nemestrina (assembly GCF_043159975.1). Taxonomy (NCBI): domain Eukaryota; kingdom Metazoa; phylum Chordata; class Mammalia; order Primates; family Cercopithecidae; genus Macaca; species Macaca nemestrina. The sequence continues at coordinate 57,544,583 of NC_092134.1, forward strand.
CTCTCTGCAACCCCCACCTCCTGGGTTCAAGTGATTCTCCTGCCTCAGCCTCCCAAATAGCTGGGACTACAGACAAGCACTACCATGCCCAGCTAATTTTTGTATTTTTAGTAGACAAGGTTTCACCATGTTGGCCAGGATGGTCTTGATCTCTTGACCTCTTCGGCCTTGACCTTGATGCATGACTTCTGGGGCTAGGCCATAAAAGTTATGCTATGATATTGGTAAAAGTAGTTAAAGGCCTTTTCAGGTTCAAGAAAAACAAAAATATATCCCGTCTCTTGATGTAGGATGTAAACATCACATTTTAAGAAAAGCATGTAGAATGGAATGTAGTTCAGTGTGTTTATATTTAGAAAATGCAATTTGCTACAACATGGAAACCAAGTAACCCGCACAAAGTACTTACAAATATTAACTATTATTAATATTATTCAATGAATGTTTTCTTAAAGAATAAATTGATATACATTTCTTTCTGCCTAGAACTTTGAGCTGTAGTTAAATAATTCTTGACTTGTAAATTGTCAGTTTGAGCTTGTCTTGTTTGCACCTACCTGCTACCTGCATCAGGATCCCTTCAAATTCGAGAGTTTATAAATTTTACTTTTTAACTTAAAATCATTTTAAATTTGCAGAAGTTTTAAGAGTAGTACCAAGAACTAACTCTCTAAACCCATCTGAATTCGCCTGTTTTAACCTTTTGCTTCATTTTCTTTTATATTCTCTCTCTTCCCTCCTTTCCCATTCAAGTATTAGTTTCAAACATCATACCGCTTTTCCCCTTATAGACCCATAGTACCAACATCAAATTCAGACATTTAACATTGATACATGCTATTATTTAATATATAGATCATATTCGAATTTTAATAATTGGCCTAAAAATGTTTTTGTAATGGTTTGTTTTCTCCCTGAACCAGCATCCAATTCAGGATCACAGATTGCATTTGGTTGTCATGGCTCATTAATCTCCTTTAATTTGAAGCAGTTCCTTAGTTTTGTTTTTCAGGACATTGACATTATTGAAGTATACAGGCCAGACATTTGGTAGAAATGTCACATGATTTGGGTTTGCCTCAGGGTTGCTCATCATTAAGTTCAGATTATGCACTTTTTGCAAGCATCCAATGACAATGATGTTGTGTCCTTAACAACGTATCACCACCTAGAGGCACACATTATTGGTGACATTAACTTCGATCACTTTTTATAAACTGGTGATTGCTAGGTATCTCCACTATAAGACTACCACTTATCTTTATAATCTACAGGGAGATATTTTGAAACTATTTAATATTCTGTCCTCTTCAAACTTTTACCCTATAGCTTTAGCATCCATTGATGAATCTTGACTAAATCAGTTATTACTATGATGTCTTTTTAAAAACATGATTGATTTACCAACTATTATTATTTCTTCTACATTTATTAGCTGGATTCTTATTTTTATTCAGTGAATTGGATCCAATTGCTGCCATTTAATTCATGTTGAAGCTCAAATTGTCCCAGATTTAGCCAATAGGTACCCTTAAAGCTGACCCTAAGTCTTTTTGACGTATCCTTCATCATTTTTTGAACACTTTTTAGTATATGATATTCCAAACCCTTCTAGTCTTGCTTTGCCCTGGCCCTCCTCTCTCCAAAGAATCCTGGCTCCTTCTAGTGAGGAACAGTACTTAGAAACAAGGTCTGTGAAGAAGTGTTTGTTCAGGTTATCCAATGTTGAGGTTATTTAGGCAAAAACACGTTAAATATTGAGTCCCATCAAACAGAAAGTCTTAAATTAAAAATTGTGAAGACAGTTGACCCTTGTTCAAGATGTTCTATGTGCAATTTTATTTTTATATCCAGTCAATTGCAAAGCATCAGAAGAGCCACAGTCCTGGGCTTATTGGAAGTGAGGCTCTATTGAACATTGAGCCGGGAGAGTAGGGAAATTGCAAGATAGCGAGAAGTCAGACCCGCAGAAGGAGCTGCAGCACTTCGGGGCATCCACTTTTTAGAAAGCTGGTCAGAACCAGCAGACAAACAGCCTCATTTGGAAATAGTGGTTGTTTGTGCAATCTGAACTTAACCAATCATAAAACTCAGTTGATACTCCAAGCCTAAAATGGTTTTGGAAACCATTTGTGGGTTTTGGCTTAAGCCCCATTTCAAGGAATCCAACCCCTTCTTGTGAGATCAGATTTCCCTGCCTTGCACTGAACTTGTTTACTCCTTGTCCATCCTAGAGCTTCACATGACTCAGTCTCCCAGTTAGTTAGGTTGGGAGATATAGCAGAGCTAGGAGCCCTGGCCCTGGTACTTACTAACCATACCCCTTTGATGACTTTAATTGACTTACTGTGTAACTCTAAGTCCCTTCTCCTTTCTGGGCCTCAGTTTCCTTATTTGTAAAATCAGAAGGTGAGGCTAAATCTCAAAATGTCCATCTAGCTTCATGTTCTGTGAAATCTTCTCTGCCTAAGATCTTTAAAGTGCTAATTAAACTCGCAGATCAAGATAAATGACCAGAGGAGCTGGACCCATTACAGAATTAAAGTCTTCAGAGCCCCAGCAAGTCTGCTTTTTGGAGCTTGCTTTCTTTTTACAGCTGTGAAGAGAGGAATCAGCACATGAGCTATAACTTCATATGACTAATGGTAACCATGGCAACCACTAAATATTCCTTCCAGACCTTGCATCTGCACAGCTCACTGAAGCAGAGGAAATAAACGTTGCTGCTTTGAAAAATGATAAAAATAATCTAAGCCAGCTAGAGGCTAGGAAGGAAAGGAGAGATCTTCCACCTGAAGGTCAAGCTATTTCATCTCATTATCTTTTCAGGGCTTTGTTTAACCTCAGGGGGCATTTGGTACCAACAGAATGAATAGGTCACAGGCTGGAGGGATTTAGTATCAGGCTACTGAAACACTTGACTAGTTTTTAAAGAAGCTTCTGGGGTTCTGACAATGTTTGCCAGGTTGGTGTGATGACCCCTATGTTAAAATGCAGTAAGTCATCAAAAGCAGATCCCCAGCAGTTCTTGGTGTCAGGTCATATTATTGGTTTAAGAGAATAGCAACTAGAAGACTGGCCAAGGTCAGACAGGGGCCTGAGAAACCAGGCAGAGAGCAATAGTGAGGAGGTCATAATGCACGGGAAGGTGGGGGATGGAAAGACACAGTGAGGCAGGTTGGTTATCAGCGATAACACTCAGAGAGCAGAGCACAGGCAAGAGAACTGGGCTGCATGAAGCCTGCAAATTAGACAAAGAGAACAGACAACAGGTTGATTGCACTTTGGGTAAAACATGAGGCAACAGTCAGGAATACTGCAATCATAGTATAGCCAAGAAGAGAGATGCAGGAAATGTAAAGGAGTGAACTGTCGTGAGTGGTTGGAGTCTATCTAAAGAGGGCAGCCTATTGTTGCCATGGGGGATTGTATGTCCAGAGCCCTCATTTGTCAAGAGAAGCAAGAAATCTGGATTTTAAAAAGTGTGAAATGCCTTAATCGTTTAACGATAACATGGTGTGGATTGCCATTTTGCATCCTGTAAAATTATAGTTACCTTCAGAGAATAAAAATAGGAAATGCCAGAGGAAGGCAATTCACAGTTAGCCGAGTCCACAGTGACACACACGGCAGACTGTCCAGCACCTGAGGCTGTGAGCACCTTGCCCAGTGGCTAGTCAGTCTTTGTAATGTCATCTCCCCTACCCCAGTATTTTCACCCTGAATTGCAATAGATGCTAGCACCAAGAACCCAGCACTGAGCTGCTGCTTTGCTTTAGTTTAGTCTGGGGTCTACAGATAAGTCATAAACATCTGACTACAGCAGGGAGTGAGGGGACAGAGAGCAAGTAGACCATCTCTGACATTCTTACATAAGGTGAGAAGCCAACCTGTGCAAACTTGACCACCATCCTATCTGCCGTGTTGCCCCACAGGAAACTAGTCTGGATAAAACTTAGTTTCAGCCCTTAGTGCCTCGGATTCAGTAAGACATAGTAGATCATGTTACCCTTTGGAAAAGCACACTTACTTTCTAGATTACAAAATTATTAAAGGGAAATCTGAAAATGCAAAAAAAAGAATACTGGCTTGTAATCATAAGGTAAAATACAGATGAAGCCAATAAAGTGTGTTGTGGGAAGTGACTCTGATGCAAGGATAGCCTACAAGTACCATACCAGGCAAGTTATTACAGAGGTCACAGAACAGAAAGGCTCATAGCTGGAATGAATATGTTGGAATCTCATACTTCATTGAATTAATTCAAAACAGAGCGAGAAACAAGAGGAAAGAAGAACATAACTCACTTAGGGCAGGGTGAATGTGGGCAGAAAGACCACACTCCCCAAATCCTGTGTTATCCAGTGTTCATACATCCTGTCTCTCTTCTACACTAACCTTCCCTGTTAGTGATGTGGATAGAAGGACCAGAGTAAGGGCAGAGCAAGAGGGTTCAGCAGGTGAAAGATGCTTGGAGCGGAGGCTTAGCTAATCTTTGGGAGCGATGCGTGGACCGGCACACGCGGACACAGCTATCACTCAGATTAACCTGATGAGCACTTGTATATTATTTGCACTTTCTGTATAGAGAATTTCTAGGGCCAAATGGCACCATAATGGGGATCACAAATGAGTGTTTGATTCAGGAATGACACAGTCTTCCATCTGGAAGTGACATGGTTTGTGCTTTACTAATACTTAAGGTTTACTTCTGTAGCTTTTGAGCCATTGACATTGGTGGTGGTGGTGGTGGGGAGATGTTCTGCCCAGGTTTAGGGGTGTCCTAACTCTTTACTAGGAAAGACTTCAATTGGAAGGCAGGAAATGGCAGCCAGATATAGAGTCACTGCTGCTTTTGTGTGAAGAGAGTTTGGTGCTTCATCATGAAACTCTGAATGGGCCCATAGAAAAAAGCAGCCTGCATCAGAAAGGGTCTAGTATGAGTCCCCCTCTTAAGAATGAAACCAGCACTGTTTGCATGGCCCTTTAGGCCTCAGCTCAACTTACATCATATACTTACTCTCCTGTTTGCAGCCTCAAATCTGCAACAGGAGAGTAAATATATGATGTAAGATGAGCCGAGGACAGAAGTTGAGAAAACACCCACATTTAAAGGGCAGGTGGAGAAAGGGGAATACATGATGGGGAGGAGAAAAAGAACAGTCAGGGAGCTTGAAGGACCAGGAGAAGATGTTATCACAGAAGCTCGGGTGCTCTGTAAATTCCTGCTGAAGTTGAAGTGGCTGCTCAAGTACTAAAGGTGAGACTATCTGAGTAGTACACCTGTCTATAAGTGAAAGCCAAATGATGCCAAAGCTAGGGTAACTCCTGCCATTTAGCAGGGAAGGCAAGGGAGAGAGAGACAGCCAGATTCCCAGTGCTTCTGACGCATGCTGGAAAGGGTGGTGGTGGTGTCAGAAACTGAAGTACCATTTTGGGTTTCCCTATTAGAGATCCCATTGCTTCACAGTGGGCTTTATAGCACCCTGATACCTGCTACTTTCTTTCGTTCTGCACTTCTAAGAGGTTTGCGTATGTGCACATTTGTTTTCAGATGTCTAATTCTGACTCAGAAAATTGCTGGTTTCAACTCTTTTGCCAGATGGCTGAGGAAAGAGCAATTGACTGTTAGCGCTAAATGCCTGTGTCAGAGCCCAAAGCAGCCGATTTCAATTAACATAAGAAGCAGAACAGATCTCCTATCGTGCAAATATAAAACGATGAGAGAATGGAACCTCATCCTAGCTGAAAAAGGCAAAACACACTGCGTTTTATCTCCTCCCAGATGCTGGCCACGCTGTCGGGTTACTGGGATCTACATACAAATGGGAGAGGAATATAAATCAGTTCCTATATGACTCTAATTCCCGGAACACCACCTGTGCCCTTGCTTTCTTTCTGCTTAGCTGGCAGGGAGTGGTCCTCAAAATCACACGGCAGAAATCTTTTGTTTGTTTGTTTGGGTGCATGGAGAATACCATGGGGTTGTTTTCAACACGATTTCCTGTTTTCTCAAATGAGATGTATTTTATAGAAGTTAAGTGCTCTCTTGCTATTTTTCCAGTTTCTTTCTCTTTTTTAAATTTATTTTGGTTTAGAGATGGGGCCTCATGATGTTGCCTGGGCTGGAGTGAAGTGGCTATTCACAGGTGCCATCATAGCACACTATGCTAATTTTTAAGTGGATGACATAAAAAGGAGATTTTAATTTTTTGCTTTTGCCTTTTAAAAATGTATATGTTTTTCTTTTCTTTTCTTTCTTTTTTTTTTTGAGGTAGGGTCTCGTTCTGTCACCCAGGCTGGAGTGCAGTGGCATGATCTGGGTTCACTGCAACCTCTGCCTCCGGGTTCAAGCTATTCTCCTACCTCAGCCTCCTCAGTAACTGGGATTGCAGACATGTGCCACTACGCCCGGCTAATTTTTTTGTATTTTTAGTAGAGACGGGGGTTTCACCATGTTGGCCAGGCTGGTCTCAAAGTCCTGACCTCAAGTGATCCACCCGCCTCGGCCTCCCAAAGTGCTGGGATTAGAGACATGAGCCACCACACCCGACCTAAAAATATACTTTTTGTTATGTACTACACTTTACAAGGTGAAAATAAAAACAAAATTTAAAAATCTAGATTGAGGTATGTTGCTCCCACCTTGCTCTTCATCTACCCTGTTTCTTTCTGTCATTAATAAGTAATTTCAATTAGTCTCTTGCTATTTTTCCAGTGTTTTTAATTTTATTTTAGAGACAGGGTCTAATGACGTTGTCTGGGCTGGAATGCAGTGGCTATTCACAGGTGCCTTCAGAGTGCACTACAGCCTTGAGCTGCTGGGCTCAGTGATCCTCTGGCTTCAGCCTCCTGAGTAGCTGAGGACTACAGGTGCACACCACTGTGCCCAACTCCAGTGTTTCTTATTGCATGTACAAGCATACATATACATTCTTATTTCCTCTTCTCTTTTTTTTTTTTCAGAAAAGAGAGCATATTACACTATTTTGCACCAAGCTTTTTCATTACTGAACAATATATTTTGGAGATCTTGTCATGTCGATACATAGAGAGCTTCTTCATTCTTTTTTTAGTTGTGTACCATATTCTGTAATACAGATACACCATAGTTCTTTTGACTGGCCTCCTATTTTTGGAGGTCGTTTCCAGTTTTTGCTATAAGAAACAGTTCTCTAGTTGATATCTTTAAACATCTATGCTGTGATATGTAGGTAACAGTAGCTGTGGGATAGATTCCCAGGAGTAGCATTGTGGTTGAAATGCATCTGTAATTTTGGTAGATATTGCCAGATACCCTTCCATGGGGGCTGGCCATTTTGCCTGCCTTCTAGTGCAGTGTGAGAGTGTCTATTTCTTTGCAGCTTTAGTAACTGAGCATTTTCAAACTTCTCTTTGGGGCTTTTTTGTTTGTTTGCTTTGTTTTGTTTTGGTTAGTCAAATAAGTTAGCTCAAGGTAATTCAATTTGTATTTCTCTTATTCTTTCTTGAGGTCCTAGTGTATTATTATTTTTGTTTGGTTTCATGATCTCCCAGAGAAGGATCATGACCTGATGATGGCAAGGTAAGGAATTCTTGGGGTGGAGAATCCTTCCTAGATGCTTCACTCTTGAGCTCTAAGGACTTCATAAGATTCTGGATCCTCCATCATGCCCTTGTGTGTTAGTTTTATTACTCCATGTTTTCCTGTAGTTGTTAGTAATTGTAATACTAAGCAACATGTGTTGAGTACTTCTTACATTCTAGGTGCTATCCTGAGCACTCTCTATATAATTCATTTACTCTTCAAAAAAAAAAAAAAAACTTTATAAGGAAAGACGTTATAATCTATATTCACATAAGGAAATGGAGGCACAGCAAGGTCAGTAACTTGCCTAAGGTCCCAAAGATAGAACCTAGGCAGTCTGACAGAGGGTGAACAAAATCCTGTTGTTTTTTTTTTTCCCCTATTTTTTTCCTGGGACAATCCTGGTTTTTGCCTTGAAAGTTTCATGTCCCTGAAAACTCTTCAGCCTGGGCAAACTGGGACAGTTGGTGACCCTAATTTGACCCTAGGGTCCTTGTATATCACTATTACATTTGTCTTAAGCCTACAAGAGCATGCATGCATGTAATCAGAGGAATGGAGGAGAGAGCATTGCTATAGCGGCATGTGTGAGACTTTTACTTTGTAGATTCCTATTTTTATTCAATTAGCCTGACACCACGGGAGCAGGAAAAAAGACTGGGGCCATTCCCTCAGTCAGGTAGCTGCAGAAATGAGAAATAGCCACAGAGACATAGTAGCTAATCCAGCTGCTATCATCAGAAATCCATGTGGAGATCTAGTAAAAAAAAAAACCAAAAACGTGTATACACACACACACACACACACACACACATATATATATATAATCTTGTCACTATGGTAAGTGAACAATTTGCATGCACTCTTTCAATTACTTCTCAGAGTAGCTCTATGAGATAGGTACTAGTATCGCATCCATTTTCCAGATGAAGAGAGTTTAAGAAACTTACCCAAAGCAAGGTTAATCAAAACTCAAGCTGCCTGCCTGCAAAATCCATGCATGTTTTACCTAAATGTAAGTGCATATTTGATTCCTAACTGGGCTCTTAATGACTAACAGTAAGAAAGACTCTCGAAATTCTGAATCTTTGGGCTTGCTGCAAGAGATGCTGATTTGTGCTTGAATGGAGAAGCCTAGCAGCTAAACAATTAGAGATACTTTTAAAGATTTCCAACAGCTTTGGGAACAAGCACTTATTTAAATGTGTTGAGGCTGTGAAGAGCAACAAATAAGGTTCTGCTCTATTTTTGCCACCAGGAGCCATGTGATCTTGAGCAAGACTCATTTAAACTCTCTTGGTTTAGGTACGTAAGTATAAAATGAGGATAATTGTTTCTTACTTATTCAAAGATTATCTTCTGAAGACCCTTCTTTTTCTAAGATTAATCACAATCCATACATCCCTGATTTCTCAAGCTACATTATATTTGTATTAGTCTGTTCTCATGCTGCTAATAAAAATGTACAAGACTGGGTAATTTATAAAGGAAAGAGGTTTAGTTGATTCATAGTTCAGCATGGCTGGCGGGGTTGGAGGGCCTTAGGAAACTTACAGTAATGGCAGAAGGGATAGCAAACACATCCTTCTTCACAAGGCAGCAGGCGAGAGAATGAGTGCCCATTAAAGGAGGAAGTCCCTTCAAAAACCATCAGATCCCATGAGAACTAACTCACTATCATGAGAACAAGATGTGGGAAACAGCCTCCATGATTCAGTTATCTCCGCCTGGTCCCTCCCATGACATGTGGGGATTATGGTAACTACAGTTCAAGATGAAGATGAGATTTGGGTGGGGACACAGCCAAATCATATTAATACCTGAGAAAAAACAAGGACCCAGTATAGAAAACTTTATACTAATACACAGTATATATACATTTATATAATTCAAGAATAAACTTGTCTAGAGTCCTATAATAGGATTTCTCAAGTTAGAATTTCTAAACTGGCCCCCCAAAGATGTTCTGACTAATCCCCAGAACCTGTGAATGTGATGAAATATCTTTGATTATGTTATATGACACAGTTGACCTTGAAATAAGGGGATTATTCTGGGTTAGCCAGTGGGCCCGTTACAATCACATGATCCCTTAAAAGCAGAGAGCTTTCTTTGACTGGTGGCAAGTGGGGCTAAAGTAGGAATAATGGTAGTTGAAGAGATTGAAGCAAGAGGGCCATTTGGCACACCCCTGTTGGCTTCAAAGATGGAAGGAATATGGGTGGCCTTTATAATCTGAGAGCAGATCCCAGCTAACAGCAAGCAAGAGATCAGGAACCTCAGTCCTACAAGTACAAGGAATGAATTCAGCCAATAGCCAGAATGAGTTTGCAAGTGGATGCTTCTCTAGAACCTCTAGATAATATCCCAGCCTAACCAACACTGATTTCAGTCTTACGAGGTCCTGAGCACAGAACTTAGTGAAGCCCACTTGAATTTCTGACCTGCAGAACTGTGAGATGATAACTATACTGTGATGATAAATGTGAGATGTAACTGTGAGATGATAAGTAACTTAACTTGAAGGTTTTTTGTTAGATACCAGTAGATAATTAACATGTTTCCATCTAGGTTTCTTAGATTCCTCATTTTTTATCTCCTATTCTTGTGGCCTTTTGTGCTGCATCCTAGACTGAGGATATTGTCTCAGTATTTCCATATTCCCTCTTGATTTCAAGCAGTTCCACAAAACTAGGAGTCTCCAATCATGTCCTCTCTAATCAAACTCGTGGCAGGATGCTGCTGCTTGACTTTGGTTGTCACCGTCTCTGTCCCTTACCTTATCATTGCTACAGGCCACTGTTTCAATTATTGATCGAGGTCTTACTATCTCACCTTTCCTACTTTCTATTAGAACCAATAAATAAATTCATTAGAACTGATTAATAAATGAATTCAATAAAGTTGCAGGGTACAAAACAAACATAAAAAATCAGTTGCATTTCTTTACACAAATAATGGTCTCTCTGAAACAGGAATCAAGAACATAATCCCATTTATAATAACATCCAAAAGAATAAAATTTAACCAAGGATGTGAAAGATCTTCACACTGAAAACTGTAAAACGTTGATGAAAGAAATTAAAGAACACACAGTTAACTGGAAAGGTATCCCAGGTTTATGAATTGGAAGACTTAATATTGTTAAAATGTCTGTATTGCTTGAAGCAATATATGGATTCAGTGTAATTCCCATCAAAATTCCAATGCATTTTTCATAGAAATAGAAAACATTCTAAAATTTGTATAGAACCACAAAGATGTCAAGTAGCCAAAATAATTTTGAGAAAGGAAAACAAAGTTGGAGGCATCATACTTTCTGATTTCAAATTGTAATACAAAGAAATAGTAATCAAACAGTATGATACTGACATAAAAACAGACTCCTACAGCAATGGAATAGAATAGAGAGCCCAGAAATAAACCTATGCATAGATGGTCAGCTAATTTTCGACAAGGCCACCAGGAAGATACCATGGGGGAAAGGCTAGTCCCTTCAATAAATGATGTTGGGAAAACTTGGTATCCACAGACAAAAGAATGAAACTTCACTAATACCATACAGAAAAATAAAGTAGATTAAAGACTGAAACATAAGACCTAAAACTGTAAAACTCCTAGAAAAAAACATAGGGGAAAAGTTTATTGATTTGGCCTTGGCAAGGATTTTTTTGGGTATCTCACCAAAAGCACAGAGAACAAAAGCAAAAATAAACCAGTGAAATGACAGAAAACTGAAAAGCTTCTGTACAGCAAAGGAGTTAATCAGCAAAATGAAAAGGCAGCCAACAGATTGGGAGAAAATATTAGGGAATTATGGGTCAGATAAGGGGTTAACATCAAAAAACAAGGAACTTGCCCAGTGCAACAGTAAAAAAAATAATTCAATTAAAATTTGGGCAAGGTACACGAATAGACATTTGTCCAAAGAATAAATAAAATGGCCAACAATTATATGAAAAGGTACTCAACATCATTAGGTATCAGGGAAATGCAAATCAAAACCACATTGAAATATCATCTCACTCCTGTTAGAACAGCCGTTATCAAAAAGAAAAGAGATATAAAGTGTTGATAAAGTTGTGAAGAAAAGAGAACCCTAATACAATGTTGGTAGGAATGTAGATTGGTGCAGCCATTGTGGAAAACATTATGGAGGTTTCTAAAGAAATTAAAAATAGATTTATCATAAGACCCAGCAGTCCTCCAATTTTTTTTACTCTTAGGTTTAAAAAAGTTTTTAAAAGTGTCTATTAGATGAAAGGAGAATATACGACTTATGAAAAATTCAGATGCATTTTTGTTGGTCAAGTGTTACTAGGGAGACATTGTGGCGACAGAGTTGAAGCAATAGAGGTGAAATCCAAAGTGACATGAGGCTAAGATTAGAACCAGAATCATTGTGAGGAAACAAATTTACACCAGATGATAGAGCTCAAGAGTAAAACGGAAGTGTAAAAGGAAAAGCAAGGTCAATAGCTAAGAATAGAGCAGGACTAAGGCTGTGAATGGCAAATTGGTGCTTGGTGTGTATTACAAGGGGTGTGTTCTCAGTCTGGACATAGAGTATATTAGTCCTGTCTGTAAGTGCCAGTCCTAAATATGTATTAGCTGTTACTAAAGTACTGTGGGTACATGTGTGCATGGAGAGGGAAAGACAAGCAATTAATGGAAAGATGTTCACACAAGATGGAGCAGAGTGGGAAGCTGTTTTTAAAAATAATACAAATTGTGTGTGGGTACAGGTTGATCCCCTCTTTTAATAGTGAGTGTTACTGATTTTATCTAAACAATTTACTCTTTAAGGACTTTGAGGCTAGGAAAATAAACCTATTTTATATTAACCATTATTTTAGCTTCAAAAAAGACAATAGGTCTTTGGTGAAACTGGCAATGTAACCCTTGGACCCAAGTCATGAAAATGTGTATACTCGCAGCATAACTCTCTCTAGCTGTTAAGCTGTCCCAGTGCCTGCTCTGTCAATGTTTTAGAGCATTCTATCACCCCAGTGGCATTCTACAAAGCTTTCAGAGCTGATGCTGGAATTTTCTGAGGCTAGCTCTATAAATAATTGAGTTTCCATCCCACAGATTTTACTTCCGTTTTTGTTATGTCTAGCTGGAAAATTTACTGACACCATTCAGCTTTCTTCTCTCCCTCTAGATTTCTTCCAACACTAACTCTAGCCCATTTCTCCCTTAAAAAATAAATGTGGAAAGAGCTGAGATTAGCTTCCTCTGCTAAAAATGGTGCCTTCGTGGGTAAGCTTCACCAGTATTATTGATAAGATTAAATTGTTTTGTGGACCTCCAAAGAATTTTAGTTCTGTTAGGAGCCTCTAGCTTGAGAGTTTTAGCTGGACCTTTGAAATTGTGTAGGCCTTAGGAATAGGCCTAGACAGGAGGATATTGGGTTTTGCTCTGTAGATGGAAGATTCATTTTGTAAAGATTTGGGCAGAAAGCTGTTTTTTGGTCTTATTAATTCATGCTATTGTGCTTTGATTATGTAACAGCTTCGTTGCTTTTAATGATTGATGGAGGTGATGATGGTGACGTACTCTCTTGAGACCAGGTGGTGTTAACAGGTTTTAACATTAGTTCCTCATTCCTACTCAACCAGCATGACTTTTCTCTTGATATTTTTCATGTGGTCATGGTCTTGGATTATTGGAAATGAAAGACAAATAAAAAAGAAAATCTCACCCCAAATTTTAAGATATCTTAATTCATAAAGTAACTGTTTTTGTGATCCTGGGGCACCATACTTCATCTGATCAAACACTTTCACTGGAAGGAAATCTGTTGGATATAGTTAGTATTTATATGATAGATAACCAAAAGAACTGGTAGGCAATCCTACTTTTGGGTTATTATCTACTGCAACCTTGTTTTGGGTTATTATCTATTGAGTGTAATAGAAGTTAACTACTTCAATGTCAGATCTTCTAAAAGAGTGAAGATACAGGGAGTATCATTTATTTACTCTTCACTTATTTATTTAGTCAAAAATATTTATCACATATCCACCATGTGCCAGATACTGTGTTAGGTGCTGGGAATACATAAGTAAAGAAAACAAACAGGCTCTCAGAGCACTTTCATTTTAATAGGGAATACAGAAGACAGTAATGAAATAAAGTAAGAGATAAGCACTAATCAGATGAAGAAGACAACACTGTGGGTAAGAGTGATTAGTCACTAAAAAAAATAAGAATTTCTAAAAAGGTAGATAGATAATATATCTTATAAAAACCATAATATCATAAGGAACAGCAGTATAATATATAGCTATTGACCATCAGGATACATGATATTTGCTACAATGACTTTCTTTTTCTTTTAACTTTGCATTTCCTTTTATATTTCTTCAGGTTTCCTGTTATATAGGACATCGGGGGCGGGGATAGACAGGATTGCAAAACTTTTGATCTAAAAGATATTTTAGAATAATCTAATTTCCTTCACTTTGTAGATGATGAAAGTGAGGCTCAGAGAAGTTATCAGACTTGTTCAGGGTTTATAGCTAGGTGCAGCTAATTACAAGTACCCAGTGCTCATCCCTGGAAATTTCCAGTGAGTGGTGCATCTCTAGGTTTTTAATTTATAAACCTGAAATCTAAGCTTTCATGGTCTCATATGTGATCAACACTGAGATGGCTCAAGTTCTTCAGGGGTTACTTTTTATTTAATACCTATTAACAGCCCACAAGCTCTCTTCTTACCTCCAAATCAGGAAGAAGCCTAGCCTTTAATGAGCTCTTACTTGCCTTCTCTCTGTCTGGCTTAATGCTCTCTAGGCTTCAATGTGGGTGGATTCCAGCAATTTCAAACTGTTTCCCCAGGCTGCTATGGATATGCTTAGATTGCTTAAGTCTCAATGTGGACACAGTTAATTTTGTGAGCACTTCTGAGACGAGACTATATAGTTAGCAAAACATTATTAAAGGTTTGGGGGATAACAGAAGAGAATTATTTTGCAGAACAGAAAAAGGAACCTGGATATTAGCTGTCACTAGAGTTTATTGGCAAAGCCCTCAAGAAGAGTTCCCTCTTTGTCATCTCTTTCAACCTTCTTCTAAACCTAGTCCTACCACCATTGTGTGGTAATCAGCTTAAGACACCATGGCCTTTGACCATGTCCCCATTACCTACAGCCCTAGCTGTTGGGCCATCACTGGCCCTAGAGAGTTGAGAAAATCCTTTCTTCCTCAAGACAGACACTTCAGTCCACAATGATGATAACCTTGTGTTAAATCATACAGAACAGTTTGCTCTTCATAGTCTCACATGTTCTATCCCAGATTTGAATTTGGGCTTTCTTTTTACCTAATCAAAAAGCTGTTCCCCCTACTACCATTTATGATGCCTTCACTTCCAGCTAAATTTAAAACAAATAAACAGAAAACTGTTGGCAGCTTTGAAATAATAATTTCCCTTGCCTAATAGCCAATTATCAAAATTTTAGTTCTTATTGGGTCAAATTTCTGAACATCTCCTTACATGATAATCTAAAGAATTTCCCCCACTACTTTGCTGGTAGTTAGCTTTCCTTACCAACTTCACAGGGTGTTTCAAAATCCAGCCTTTTCTGGGAGGCTGCTTATCTTCATGTCCTTCTTTTTTTCTTTTCTTTTCTTTCTTTCTTTCTTTCTTTTTTTTTTTTTTTTTTTGAGACAGAGTTTTGCTCTGTTGCCCAGGCTGGAATACAGTGGCACAATCTTGGCTCACTGCAGCCTCCACCCGCTGGGTTCAAGTGATTCTCCTGTCTCAGCCTCCTGAGTAGCTGCGATTACAGGTGCCTGCCACCATACCTGGTGAATTTTTTGTGTGTTTTTAGTAGAGACAGGGTTTCACCATATTGGCCAGGCTGGTCTTGGACCCCTGACCTCAACTGATCTGCCCGGCTTGGCCTTCCAAAGTGCTGAGATTACAGGCTTGAGCCACTGCACCCAGCTGTTATCCTCACGTCCTTCTAATCAGCATGTTATTCTTAGCACTTAGGTGTTCAGTTTGGATGCCATTTTCACCTGTCATTTATACATATGTGTTCTCCTCATAATTAGAGCACAAACACTTTAGAGACAGTTACTTTGTGTCATGATTCCCTCACCTCCTGTTCTCCACATCTCACAACAATGCCTATTTAGCACTCAACAAATATAACCTATTTCTTGGCAGACTAAAATCTATTGTTATCCCCCAAACATTGCGAAAGGCCTTACACTTACCACATTGTCATTTCTGCTTTGATATTGTCCTTCATTTCACCTTCCTATTGAATTTGTCCCAAGGTCAGTGCTTACTGCTTGTCATACGGATTTGGCATGAAATTCAGATGAAATTCCCATTAAAAGGCATAATTTATATATCGTTTGACATGAGAAAGCTTAATCTTTACATTTTATGTTATAATTTTCTATTGTGTAACCCAACAGGAAATAGTATGTTGAGAGGCTGGAGATTGAACTGAAGACAGAGTGTCACATTGTTGCTGCTTGATCCAAGAAAATGACATGGCCTTGTGTGTAGTGGTAGGGATGCTGGTGATCTTAGGAGGCTAGTCAGAGCTGTAATCAGGGCCTGAAAGCCAGTGCAGGGGAGTGTACAGGCAAAGGGGTCACACCTAATGTATGGGTCTTATTGAGAACAGGAAGATGGGCTAAGAAAGAGATATGGGCCGGGTACGGTGGCTCACACCTGTAATCCCAGCACTTTGGAAGGCCGAGGGGCATGGATCATTTGAGGTCAGGAGTTTGAGACCAGCCTGACCAACATGGTGAAACCCCGTCTTTACTAAAAATGCAAAAAACTTAGCCAGGCGTGGTGGTGCATGCCTGTGGTCCCAGCTATTCGGGAGGCTGAGGCAGGAGAATCGCTTGAACCCAGGAGCTGGAGGTTGCAGTGAGCCGAGATTGCATCATTACACTCCAGCCTGGGTGACTGAGCATGACTCCATCTCAAAAAACTAAATAAATAAAAGAAAGAGACATGGAGAAGGTGTGGGTCACTATACTCTCAGGCCCAACTGTGGCCTGAAAACACACAACATAGGAGGAGAAGTGGAGGGATGGATCAAGGAGTGAGGAGTACATTTTGCAGGTGTTAGCAGAACTTGGTGTGTTGTTTAAAATTTTTTAGGTCAGTAAAATTAAATGGTAACTCACCCAATATATCTATATGACTCACCCTTGTGCCCAGTCTTACCCTATCCTCCTTTTAATATATGTATAATAAATATATAATTTATTTATTTATTTATTTATTTATTTATTTATATTTGAAATGGAGTCTTGCTCTTTTGCCCAGACTGGAGTGTAGTGGCCCAATCTTGGTTCACTGCAACCTCCACCTCACGGGTTCAAGTGATTCTCCCCACTTAGCCTCCCAAGTAGCTAGGATTACAAGTGTGCACCACCAAGCCTGGCTAATTTTTGTATTTTTAGTAGAGATGGGGTTTCACCATGTTGGCCAGTCTGGTCTCGAACTCCTGACGTCAAGTGATCCACCTGCCTTGGCCTCCCAATGTGTTGGGGTTACAGGTGTGAGCCACTGTGCCTGGCCTCTTTTAATATTTAATACCGTGTGAAAATCCAAGAAGCTTTGCCTTTCCAGAGTTTGAATTCATCACTATGCTCAAAATAACAGCTTGATATCTTTGAAGGTTTTGGTTATTTACCTAATCTAGTTGTATTTTTCTTAAACAGAGGAAAGTTATCTTTGATTGTGAATAAGCGGAGCTAATCTATGGTGAAAATTTAGAACATACACATCTATAATAATTTCAACATTAAGTAAAACTACTTCTCTGGGTGTCAAAACATATGCATATCTATACATAGTGGATGAAACTGACATCAGTCAACAGAATGCAGAATGGATACATTTGGGGCCAAACAGCTTAAGTTTCAACCCCATCTCTACTCATTTAACTGTGTGATCTGGGCAAGTTATTTTGCTTATTTGAGCCTCAGTTTCTCCATCTGTTAAATGAAGGTAGTTCAGTTGGCCCTTGAACAACATGGGTTTGAACTGCATGGGTCCACTTAAACATGGATTTTTTTCAATAAATATATTGGCAAATTTTTTGGAGATTTGAGACAATTTGAAAAAACTTGCAGATGAACTGCATATCCTAGAAATAGCCCCCAAATTAAGAAAAGTTAAGTATGTTATGAATGCATAAAATATATGTAGATATTAGTCTATCTTACCATTTACTAACATAAGATATACACAAAGCTCTTATAAAAAGTGAACATTTATTAAAACTTACGCACACAAACACAGACCATTCATGGCACCATTCCCAATCAAGAGAAATGTAAACAAATATAAAGACACAATATTAAATTATAACTGTATAAAATCAACTGTGGCACATACTGTAATAATTTTGCAGCCACCTCCTATTGCTATTGCACTGAGCTCAAGTATTGCAGATATCTGTTGAAAATGCTATTTAATGCTAATCATCTCCACATGAGCAGTTTGTCTCTCCAGTAAATTGGATATTGCAATAAAAAGTGATCTCTCACAGTTTTCATGTATTTTCCGTCATGTTTAGTGCAACATTGTAAACCTTGAATAACACCATGGGTTCCATGTGATGTGCCACTGGTGATGCTGCTGGACGTGCTCCCAAGAAGCAGAGAAAGGTCATGACATTACAAGAAAAAGTTGAATTGCTTGATATGTACCATAGATTGAGGCTTGCAGTGGTGGTTACTGCCATTTCAGACAGGTAATTCATCTTCTAAACAGATGGCATAAACTTATGGTATCAATAAATATAACATTTTACTGTAAATATATTTTTCTTATGTCTTTTAAATAACATTTTTTCTCTAGCTTACTTTATTGTAAGAATACAGTACATAATACATAGACCATACGAAATATGTGTTAATCAACTCTTCATGTTACCAGTAAGGTTTCCAGTCACCAATAGGCTATTAGTAGCGAAGCTTTGGAGAGTTCCATTATGCTTGGAGTTTTTGACTGTGCGAGGATTGACAACTAGAACTTCTGCGTTGTTCAAGGGTCAAATGTATTTACCTTATGGGGTAATGAGAGTTTAAATGAATGAATATGTTTAAAGCTTGCAGAAGAATGTCTGGCACACAGTACCAAATAAGTATTAGCTATTATTATAATTACACTCCTGTGGTTTACTTTGGTAGTAAGTTCATGTTTAAAGTGCTTGGGGGTGAAGAAGATTTTACTGTTAATCACTTTTACAAATATTGAAAGTTGGATTTTCTCTTCTTCTGAAGAATATGTGTGTGTGCATACATTTATACGATGTGTTTGTGTACGTAGTGATTTTTGAAAAGTGGATGCTTGTTAATTTCTGTATTACCCAATCATGGATTGAATTTTCTTTTTTGGTAATGCCGAAAGTATTTTACTAATAGGGCAGGTTCTTTCTCATCTTAATCACCAGAGAGAGAATGTAATTCAAATGTGTAAACAGTTTCAGTGAAGGTGTGAGCCCACAGAATTTTCTTTATATTAGGGCCAGAGGAATGGTTTAATTTTCTCTGTTATGTTCCAAATACATCTCAAGCTGTACTGGGAATATCACTATAAAATAAAGGGGCTGTTGCAATTCAGCACCTCCTACGCACAGCTAATTAGATAGAATGAGAGGCAAGGAGGAGACAAGTATCAAGCTCATACATATTACACATTTTTATTAATAACATACAAATGATCTTAATGAAACCTACATTTTCCATGAGTAACAATCTCACACACAAGTTTGTTCCCTTGTCCAGGAACTCCAGCGGGAATGGAAATGCCCTAGAATTTTAATGGCTTAACAGACTCTCATTATTTTGCAGCCTCTCACCCAAGCTTCTCCCAGTTTCTAGGACCCAAGCGACTAAATGAAAGACCCATGTTTCCTCTGGGCTCTACATGAACTTGTGATCCTAGAAACTCCCAGAGACAAGTCTTGGCATTAAAAAAAAAAAAAAAATCTCAAATCAAAACCCTAATAATTCACAAAGGTCTAAACTAGGTCTCTCTGTTTTCTGTTCCCCTCACTCCCTTCGTTGTGTTTACCCAAATTTGTGAGTATACATTTTTCCTGTGATACTTTTTTTAAAAGTCTGTCTTAGCCAGGTGCGGTGGCTCACGCCTATAATCCCAGCACTTTGGGAGGCCGAGGTGGGTGGATCACATCAAGCCCGGAGTTTGAGACCAGCCTGACCAACATAGTGAAACTCCGTCTATACTAAAAATACAAAAAAATTAGCCTGGCATGTGGGCAGGTGCCTGTAATCCCAGCTACTCGGGAAGCTGAGGCAGGAGAATTGCTTCAACTTGGGAGGCAGAGGCTGCAGTGAGCCGAGATTGCACCACTGCGTTCCAGCCTGGGCAACAAAAGCAAACTTCATCTCAAAAACAAAAACAAAAACAAAAAAAACCTGTCTCCCACTTCGTCTCAAAAACAAAAACAAAAACAAAAAAAATCTGTCTCCCACTGTAGATGCAAGCTCCTGAAATCAGGTGTCATATCTATCTCTGGCTATTGCCAGAGCTATGCACACTTCTGACATACTGTAGGTTCTATATGATTTGATGTGTGTGCCAGGTGGATGCTACAGCTAGGGCTTTTATGACTTTATTAAACTGAATAATTATTTATACATAATACAATTTACACTTTGAAGCATATGCTTTCATGTGTTTGACAAATGTATGGAGTCACGTAATCTTGACCATAATTGAGATAAAGAAGCGTTACATCACTCCCCAAATTCCTTCATGCCCCTCTTCACTCAGTCTTCTACTTCGCTTTCACCTTTACCCCCTGGAAATACCAATCCGTATTACCTTCCTATAATATTGCCTTTTCTAGACTATCATATAAATGACATGATATACTGGGTAGTCTTTTGTGTCTGGCTTCTTTCACATAGCCTAATGCTTTGGAAATTCATCCATGTTGTTTTGTGTATTAGTAGTTTGTTACTTTTTATTACTGAAAAGTAGTACAGTAGATTCTTGATAATTATTTGTGGGAAATATAAAAGGGAAACAGATTTGGAAATATACCTAGAAATGGATGAAATGAGAAAAATGTAAACATCTGTATCTGCAAATCCTTGCTGTGTGTCAGGATAATAGGTTAATAATATTTTAATGGTAATCACTGTAAATTTTAACGCTAGTTTTTTTTTTTTTTTTTGAGATGGAGTTTCACTCTGTCGCCCAGGCTGGAGTACAGTGGCACGATCTCGGCTCACTGCAACCTCCGCCTGCCAGGTTCAAGCAATTCCTGCCTCAACCTCCCGAGTAGATGGGACTACAGGTGCATGCCACCATGCCCGGCTAATTTTTTGTATTTTTATTAGAGACAGGGTTTCACCATGCTGGCCAGGCTGGTCTCAAACTCCCTACCTCGTGATCCGCCCACCTTGGCCTCCCAAAGTGCTGGGATTACAGGCGTGAGCCATTGCGCCCGGCCCTAGGTCTTGCTTTTAATCTTAAGATTTTTGATGGAGTAGTCATCCAAATAATTGGACAATTTAATTAAATTGAAAAATTTAAGCATCATTTCTAGTGGAAATGAAATAATATTCTGTTTCTTTGATACCTAGACATTAACACCTGGATATTGTCTCGAGATCTTTAGTGGAGATCCTGATACTTAACATCTGGATATTGTCTCGAGATCTTTAGTGGAGACCCTGATCTTTAGTGGAGACCCTGACACAAGGAAGGCTGACATTTTCATCATAGATTATCCCCATTGGTACAGAGGGCACTGCACTTTTCAAGTAAAAATTTCACATTTCAGCTAAAATGATATGAGAATTATCTTAGATGATGGAAAAATAACTTAAAATACATTGTTTGCCCAATCTTACCCTTAGAAAAATAAAAACCAATATTGGATGGTTTTGGGTGAATACAGGTTTCATCTTGGATTCTTTTTAAAAATTATTATGTATTTATCTATTTTCTTATTTTTTAGAGATGGGGTCTTGCTCTGTTGCTCAGACTGGAGTGCAATGGCATGGTCATATGTAACTGCAGCCTCAAACTTCTGGGCTCAAGAGATCCCCCTGCCTCTCCTCTTGGATTCTTGAAGAGTATTTTCCTCAGTGGTTACTGGGACTGTGACAAAGAAAATGTTGCTATTTCAGAGTGCCCTAACGTTAAGTCATTGAGATAAAAGGAAAATCAGGTCTGTCCTTTCTGTCACGACATAAATGATTAAGGAGAGGCAAAATGTGTGAGAAGAGACTACTGGGTTAAGAATGAGATGTGGATTCTACTTAGCCAAAGTGATTTAACCTCTTGTAACAGTAGTGCTCTCTGGTAAAATTTGGATAAATAATTATTAAGTCCTGCCTATCTCTTGGGGTTGCTGCTCCTTAGTGTAAAATGCTACTAGCAATAATATTCTCTTTGGTTTGCCTGTTCTTTTACCAGAAACACTCCTGTACAATAGTTGAACATGTTGACTTCTCCCCTAACACAGCAGTAGAGATCACTGTGGGGAAAGTTATTTCTTCCTTCACTCCTTTGCAGTAAAGGTCTTCATAAGCACAGAAGAGTCTTATAAAAAATGTCTTGTGTTTTAACTCAAAAATGATATATGACAATATACAAACTTATTTGTAAAATTCTCCACATTAGTTTTGAAAAACTACTAAATAGACAGTAAATTCCCAAGATCTTGCTTATTTACTTACGATGTGCCTGGCACTATGCTAGGAATATGACATGTACTATCTCATTTAACCATCACAACGCTCCTCTAGGGTAGGTAATGTTATGGGTCATATTTTAGAGATGAGAAAACAGGCTTAAAGATGTTAAATAACTTGCTCAAGGTCATCAAAAATAGAAATGGGATTGAAACCCAGCTCTTTCTCTCTCTTTTTTTTTTGAGACGAGTCTTTCTCCATTGCCCAGGCTGAAGTGCAGTGGCACAGTCTCGGCTCACTGCAGCCTCCGCCTCCCGGGTTCAAGCAATTCTCCTGCCTCAGCCTCCCGAGTATCTGGGATTACAGGTGTGCACCACCATGCCCAGCTAATTTTCATATTTTTAGTAGAGACAGGGTTTCACCATGTTGGCCAGGCTCTTCTAGAACTGCTGACCTCAGGTGATCCACCTGCCTTGGCCTCCCAAGGCCAGCTCTCTTTAATTGCAAAGGCAGCCCAGACTCTTAAGCAGTGGTATGCTGGTAAACTGGATTTCTAGTTTCTGCTTTTTGGTTACTATGAATAATGTTACTATGAACATATTTTTAATTCTCTTGGGTATATACCTAGGAATGGAATTGCTACACACATGGTAACTCTGGTAAACTTTTTGAGGAATTGTCAAACCATTTCCTAAAGCTGTTGACATATTTTACATTCCCACCAGTAATGTATGAGAGTTCAGATTTCTCCATATCCTTGAAAACAATTCTTATTGTCTGGCTTTTTTACTTTAATCATTCTAGTGGGTATGAAGTAGTATCTCATGGTTTTGGTTTTTATTTCTCTAATGATAAATGTTGAGCATCTTTTCGTGTACCTATTGGACACTTGCATATCCTTTTTGGAGAAATGTCCTTTTACATCCTTTGCTCATTTAAACATTATATCCTTTTCACCTATGTCTATCTTTATGACAGTAACAAAATTTTGATGATTATAGATAGAAACTTTTAAAATTCAGTAGAGTGAGTCTTCCAATTTCACTCTTCTTTTTCAAAATTTTTAGATATTTTATTCTTTTGGATGCTATTATAAATTGATTAATTTCCCTTTATTTTTAGGTTGTTCATTACTTGTCTTTTTTTTTTTTTTTTTTTTTGAGACGGAGTCTCGCTCTGCTGCCCAGGCTGGAGTGCAGTGGCCGGATCTCAGCTCACTGCAAGCTCCGCCTCCCGGGCGGGTTTATGCCATTCTCCTGCCTCAGCCTCCCGAGTAACTGGGACTACAGGTGCCCGCCACCTCGCCTGGCTCATTTTTTGTATTTTTAGTAGAGACGGGGTTTCACCGGGTTAGCCAGGATGTCCTGACCTCGTGATCCGCCCGTCTCGGCCTCCCAAAGTGCTGGGATTACAGGCTTGAGCCACCGCGCCCAGCCCATTACTTGTGTTTTTATGCTTGAGTTGCAGGAGTTCTTTACATATTTTGAATATAGGCCCTTATCAGATATATGATATGTAAATATTTTCTCCCATTCTGTGGGTTTTCATTTTCTTGATGGTGTCCTTTGAAGTATGAAAGTTTTAAATTTTAATGTAGTCTAATTTATCTGGTTTTTAACTTCTTGCTTGTACTTTTGGTGTTACATCTAAGAAACCATTGCTGAACTCAAAAGGCCATGAAGGTTTACACCTATGTTTTCTTCTAAGAGTTTTGTAGTTTTAGCTTCTACATTTAGGTCTTTGATCCATTTTGAATTAATTTGGGATATGATTTGAAGTTGGGGGTCCAAATTCATTCTTTTGCATGTGGATTGCCAGCTGTTCCAACGGCAGTTGAAAAGGCTATTAGTTCCCCCATTGAATGATCCTGGTACCCCTTATTGAAAATCAGTTGACCATAAGTGTACAGGTTTATTTATAGATTTTTCAATTTTCTGTTGATCTATATGTCTATCTTTATGACAGTAGCAAAAGTTTGATGATTATAGCTATGTAGTTACTTTTAAAATCCAGAAGTGTGAGTCTTCTCACTTTACTCTTCTTTTGCAAGATTTCTTTAGACTATACTAGGTTGCTTGTGTTTTCATATAAATTTTAGAATTGGTTTGTTAATGTCTGTAAAAATGGCAGCTGGAATTTTCATAGGTATTGTGTTAAATCTATAGATTAATAATATTGCCCTCTGAACAATATGAAGTCTTCCAGTTCATGAAGATAGCTTTCTATTTTTTTTTTTAGATCTTCATTAGTTTCTTTCAATAATGTTTTGTAGTTTTCAGTATACGAGTCTTACACAACATTGATAAAATTTATTTTTAGGTATTTTATTCTTTTGGATGCTATTATAAATTTATTTTTTCCCTTAGTTTTATTTTTTGGTTGTTCATTGCTAGTATACAGAAATACAATTGCTTTTATGTGTGATTTTATAGCCTGCAATCTGAGTGAACTTCTTTATTAGTTTGAATAGGTTTTTTCATGGATTTCTTAGTACACTGTATATATAAGATTATGTTACCTGTGAATAGAGATATTTCTTTCTTTCCATCTGGATGCCTTTTATTTTCTTGCCTGACTACTGATTAGAACAGTCAGTACAATGGTGAAGGAAGCTGTGACAGCAGACATCTACCCTTTGCTTCTGATTTTAGAGGGAAAGTTTTCACTCTTTCATCATTATGTATGATGTCATCTGTGAATTTTCATGTATGCTCTTTATCAGGTTAAGGAAATTCCCTCCTATTCCTAGTGTCTTTAGTATTTTCACATGGCAGGCTGTTGGATTTTATCAAATGCTTTGTCTGTGTCTTAATACAGCATATTACATTGATTGATTTTTCTCCCCGTAGTTAACCAAACCACATTCCTGGAATAAATCTTACTTGGTCATGGTGTATAATTCTTTCATATGTTGCTGGATTCAGCTTGCTACCTAATAATATTTTGTTAAGGATTTTTGTGTCTACATTCATAAAGGATATTGGTCTGTAATTTTCTTTTGATATCTTTTTCTCGTTCTGGTTGCAGGGTAATATTGGCCTCATAGAGTGAATTGGAATGTGTTTCCTCCTCTTCTGTTTCTTGTTTCATGAAGGATTGGTGTTAGATCTTCTTTAAATACTTGCTAGAATTTCCAGTGAAACTCTCTAAACCTTTGAGTGTTTCTTTTTTCTTTTTCTTGGTCAGTCTAGTTAAATAAAGATTTGTCAGTTTTGCTGTTTTCAAAGACCAACTTTTGGTTTCATCAATATTCTCTATTTTTAAAAAATTCTCTGTAGCATTTATTTCTACTCCAATCTCTACTATTTCTTTCCTTCTGCTGGATTGGGGTTTAATTTGCTCTTTTTTTTTTTTCCTTAGTGGGAGGTCTTAAGATAGAAGGTTAGGTTATTAATTTGATATCTTCCTTTTAAAATCGGCATTTACAGGTGTAAATTTCCTCCTAAGCACTGCTTTAGCTATATTCCACAAGTTTTGGCACGTGGTGCTCTCATTTCATTCATTTCAAAATATTTTAAAATTTCCTTCTGATTTCTGTTTTATTAATTGGGAATATATTGTTTGATTTTCACATGTTTGTGTATTTCTCAAATTTCCTTTTGTTACTGATTTCTAGTTTTATTCTCTTGTGGTTAGAGAACATATTTTGCATGAATTCAATCTTTTAAAATTTATTAAGACTCATCTTAGGTCTACCACATGGTCTGCCCTGGAGAGTGTTCCATGTGCACTTGAAAAGAATGTGTATTCTGCTGCTGTTTGATGGAGTGTTCTATAGATATCTGTTAGATCTAGGAGGCTTATGGTGTTGTCAATGTTTTCTATCCATTTTCTTGTTGGTCTTCTGCCTAGTTCTAGTTTTAGCTGTTTCCAAGGCTATTTCAGAGCTGTGGAAGGTAGAATGAGAAAAGGGCAAGTTAAATCTCCTAAAATCTTGCTGTGCTTATTATGATTCAGCCATTTATATTGAATAAATGTTTCCCAGATAGTTGTAAGCCTTTCACTAATTTCTAGAGTTCTGAAAGAAGTTGATTTTCATGAAATTTTCCCATATTCTCATTGATTTTATAGAGGAACAGATTTTTGGAGATCTTCTTTCTACCATTTCCACTGATATCCTGGAAATGATAGTTTTTAGTATAAAAGGTGGTGGCTGATCTGAGCCATCTTTTTTTTAAGTCTTGTAAATAAATTCTAAGGACATAAATACATTTTGCATAAGGCTGAATTGATCAAAATATGGTTAAGGATCATCTCCGTTAGAATTACCTGGGAGGTACATTAAGGATACAGATTACTAGACCATGCCAGGCATAGTAAACCAGCTTCTCTAGAGGGAGAACCCAGTACCTTATTATTTTTCACAACTTCCATGTTATTTATATATATTTACAAACTAAAATGGAAAAGTCACTGCCATGTGGTATTCTACAACTGATGTAATTCAGTGCTTATATACTGTCTATTGAGTACAAGATCAATTTTGAACATCCTGAATTTCAGCAACACGAATATTGGCAGATAATAACACTTTCCTTAAGTTTTACATTTGTCAATTATACTTTAACATTGTTTTAACATAGCATATCATGAAAATATCAAGGGTTCTGCATCTACTATTTGGTAGTGGCTCATGGACTTTCATTCTGTCATTTAATTCTCAAGAGTATGATTTTTTTACCCCTATTTTAAAGGCAAAGAACCTGCCGAGGGTCATGTGACTAACAAGTGACTGAACTAGAATTTAAAAGAAGTATTCCTTGTACTAAATCCCATGTTCTTTCTGCTTTACCTTCCTAGTTCTCATAGGCTACATCTTTATTAGACACTTCTCACTTGAACATAATGATTATTTTGCCAATAGATCCACAACACGTGTTCACTTCAATTTCTTTTAAAATATTTTAGCACATTAGATGTCTTTCTTACCTCTTTGTAATGCGATTCAACCTCTCTTTGTCTGAAAGCTACAAAATAATTGGCAAATAAAAATGAGTTGTATGTCACAGGTATGAAATGTAGTATGCATGAGCAAGGAGGCAAAACAATTTGGAGCCTCTCTCTGTGGGCCAAGGGCTAATTTCACAGCAGCTCTAAAATGAAGGTGAAAGAAAGGAATTGAGGCCCTTAAGCCAACCAAATCAAATTAGTTCAAAGAAAAGGAAATGACTTTTCACATTAATAGAGATGAGCTGGCATGCACGTGCTAAATACCCTCATATTTTCAAATGACTGTACGAATGTGTCACTTTCTCAAGGCTGTGGGCAATGGGTGTATATTTTAAAAGATGATTTCAAAAGAACAAATTTTCTCAGTGAGCTGGCCATCATTTCCTGGTGCAGTCTGTTAGCTATGGGGCTATTTCTTAGAATTCTGAATTTTGTTCATCACTTGTCAAAAGGAGAGAGCATGGCACAGAGGGGTGCCCCTGTAGCCCCAGACATATTTAGAAAATTGGATGTCCTGCCTCAGAGTCTTTTAGACCTGTCAGCTTATGATTTTGTTCTCACCCTTTCTGTGCCTGTGCAAAATTCCTCAGGTCAATTACGTGTGATAGAGGACTCAAGAAAATCCTACTGTACAGAATTAATTTTGTGCTCTGAATTTTATCAGATTGGTTCAGGTATGGGTATATATTCCTTACTCAGTGCCAATTTTTAGATAAATAGACTCAAAACTCCTTGAAAAGAGGGACTATGTCTCATTTAGTCTTGCACTATCAAAACCTAACATGGTACCTTGCTCATACTAGGCACTTGAAGCATTTGAAGAATAAACAGCTGTATTCATGATCCATGAATACAAGTTTACAGATCATGCTTCTCTTCTCATCTGTTCTCAATCTATTGCTTTATTAGAAAATAGAATTTTTAACAGTCCAATAATAATTCAGTAAGTATAAAGGTAAAGAATAAAAATAAAATGAAAAATCTATGTGCCTACCTACTTTGAAAAACAAGAATGTTATAGTTAACTTTGACGTTTCCTGAGTAACCAAACCCTTTCCTCTCCACTGTGTGCCCCACCCCAGAGGTAACTACCATCCTTAACTTTGAGTTTATCATTCAGTCTAGTGCTGTTTTGTTTGTTTGTTTGTTCTCTGAGATGGAGTTTCACTCTTGTTGCCCAGGCTGGAGTGCAATGGCGCTATCTCAGCTCACTGAAACCTCCGCCTCCCAGGTTCAAACTATTCTCCTGCCTCAGCCTCCCGAGTAGCTGGGATTACAGGTGCCCACCACTACGTCCAGCTAATTTTTGTATTTTTAGTAGAGATGGGATTTCACCATGTTGGCCTTGAACTCACTTATAAGTGGGAGCTGAATGATGGGAACACATGGACACGATGGAGAGAACAACACACACTGGGGCCTGTTGTGGGGGTAGGGTAAGGGAGAACATCAGGAAGAACAGCTAATGGATGTTGGGCTTAATACCTAGGTGATGGGTTGATCTGTGCAGCAAACCACCATGGCATACATTTACCTATGTAGCAAACCTTGACATCCTGCCCATGTCCCCCGGAACTTAAAAGTTGAAGAAAAAACAAATAATTTGTTTTTTCATTATTAAAATGTTGGGTTTTTTTGGCCGGGTACTGCGGCTCACACCTGTAATCCCAGCACTTTGGGAGGCCGAGGCGGGTGGATCACCTGAGGTCGGGAGTTCGAGATTAGCCTGATCAACATGGGGAAACCCCATCTCTACTAAAAATACAAAATTAGTTGGGTGTGGTGGCGCATGCCTGTAATCCCAGCTACTTGGAAGGCTGAGGCAGAAGAATTGCTCGAACCCAGGAGGTAGAGTTTGCGGTGAGCTGAGATCACGCCATTGTACTCCAGCCTGGACAATAAGAGTGAAACTCCATCTCAAATAATAATATAAATAAATAAATAAATAATAAATAAAATGTTGCTCTTTTTTTGTAGAGAGGGTATAAGTAATTTCTGTTTAAATTATCAATAACCCTTATTGATGGGCTGTAGGTCCATAAGGGGTGTGACATAAAGGTCAAAGAGGCTTGCCTTCTCAAAATATATTTAAATCTAAATAGGAGTTTTCATAGCCTTCCCCCAGTGGAGTCTATAATATGGGATGAATAAAGGAGAGATTTTTGGCTGACGGCTGTTCTTAGTGTCTCTGTACATTCCCACTTGACCTCACATGCTGCTGTTGCTAATGAGACTCTTCCGACTCTTTAGTGGCTGGAGACCTAATGCCCCCTAAGAGCATGGACTTACAGCATGAGGAAACATGGCTACAATTCTTATTGTTTAAATAGCTACTTCTCTTGGATTTGTTGATTAAAACAGCTTCATCACCTTGTAGATTTGGTAGGCAAAAGCCACGTTAAAAGGTAGGCTTGATAAGTCAAAGTTGTTTTCTCACAGAAGCTGAAAGTGATTTATACTTTACTCGTAGAGAAGAGCTTGAGACCACATGGGAGGAAGGCCTTTCTTCTAGGAAACTGTAGGACCCTGATAGACTTTCCAGAAGAGGGAAGCTTTGCTCTGGTGGTTCTTTCTCATGGGGGCAGATTTCCTACTTTTTCACAGCTTCTTTTCCTTGAGTAGGACTAGTTTTTTTTTTTTTTTTTTTTTTTTGGAAGACAGAGTCTCACTCTGTCACCAGGCTGGAGTGCAGTGACATGATCTTGACTCACTGCAACCCCTGCCTTCCAGGTTCAAGTGATTTTCCTGCTTCAGCCTCCTGAGTAGCTGGGACTACAGGCATGCACCACCATGCCCAGCTAATTTTTTTTTTGTATTTTTAGTAGAGACGGGGTTACACCACGTTGGCCAGGCTGGTCTTGAACTCCTGACCTCAGGTGATCCACCTGCCTCGGCCTTCCAAAATGCTGGGAATACAGGCATGTGCCACCATGCCCTGCCAGGACTAATTTTTTTCTTTGTTCACCACGGTGAGCAAATATAATCTTTCAAATACTCTCAAGAGCAGGCCTGCCTCAGTTTTGCTTGACATTGAATGAATATGATTCAATTCTCAAATACCTTGGTATTGAAAGTGGGGTTTAGGTGTTCTATTATATTGACACTATTTTTACATTAGTCTTATTCATGCAGCACATATTTGTTGAGCATGTAACGTGTGCTAGACGCTAGCAACATAACAGTATATAGAATAGATATAGCCTCTGCCTTCAAAGAGTCTAAAGTCTATTAAGGGAGGCAGACATTCATTCTAATTGCAGTAAGTGCTATGAAGAAAAAGCATATTTCATTTTGCTAAGTGTCATGGAGAGGAGCCTCTTTTCCACCTGCTTCCTATTTTCTTGTGGAGAGGTATCAATTAATATAGCACTCCTGGCTTCTCTGAATAGGCATGTCTAGCTTAGCCTTTCCCATCCCTTTGCTTTTGGGATGGGCTTGTCTGCTGAGTCTCTCTGCCTCTGAGTGGGAATTAGGGTTGGGGCCTTCCAGGTTTCCAGTGCTGCCGTGATTGCATAGGTCTATCTAATTCTGCCGTTTAAATTAAGAAATCCACTGACACCCTGCACTTAAGTACAGTCCCCAACATAGCCTTTATTAGTATTTTGTTGATACTTGACCCTCATCTGTTTGACACCATTGTCTCTCTCAATTCAGAATTTCAGTGGGATAGGTGGTGGTATTATTGGGTCTCTCAAACCTCAATAGTAAGAATCAATTTGATGCTTATACTAGGGGAACTGACAGACTGTAATTCTGGAGCAGTGTGATTTCTGGAGCAGTATAATTTCTGAACCAGTGGTTTTCAAAATTCTGCTGCTCACAGGAAGGTGGATTGTAGCGAGCTGACAGGGCCAAGTCCCGCCCCCTTCACCAGTGGCCTGCAGTGATGGCAGATTTATTTTGATCTATTTTACATATTAAGCTTCCACATAAAAATTCTGAGCTTAAAAATAGTTTAAAACCAGCACCTTGAACTTATTGCTTTCAAACAGTTTAAACCACGATCCTCATAGTTACATTTAATATTATTCAAACTCATATATATTTTATACATGTGTATACTGACCTTACTATCCGTGGTATAGTACATTCCATTTCATACCATTAGAAAGAAAAGTGTGGTTAAAACTCACGGAATTGGTTCCACAACACTCATTACATGAAGTTTAAAAAATTCTGCACGAGACCATGTTTATTTTGTCTCAGGCCTCTTGTCTAGTAATGACCTGACTTTCCCCTAGTAGTATCCTTTTTGCCTCATGGGCCTTCTTTCTTTTGGAGCTCAATGTATTATTCATTTTCTGCATACAAATACATTAGGGTTAAACTTATGAAATTACCATCCCTTCTGAGAAAGTACTTTTTCCACATTGTTATTATTGCTGAAGATTTCAACAATAGCAAAATAATGTATTACATTCCAAACTTGGCAAATGTTACTAAATATTTCTCTTGAGGCTCATTTTTAACCATATTATTATTACTGGCCTGTTTTGTTGGGTTTAATGAGATAATTTTCTATCAAATCACGGTAGTGAACAAAGCTGATACAAATTCTCAAGTTCGTGATAAAGTTTATACTCCACTGGAAAGTTTCTTTTATATAACAATATTGGCAGGGCTCGTGTTTTAGAATGAATTATTTATGTGGGCCCATTCACCACCGCCACCCGATTCTACACAGCATGACATCCAGAAAACGGCAATTTTGATGAGGATGAAGAAGGCAGTATCATTTTTGACCTTGAGACAGTGCCTGGAAAGTTCAGGTCTGGGTGTCATCCTGAGAAAGGGAGCAAGGCAGCCTGGTGATGCTAGGCACGAGAAGGTGGGGGTGTCCCAAGGAAAGTGAGATGCTCTGCAAAAAAGTCAGAGGGTGTCTCAGAAAACAGGACCACCTTCCTGATGTAGCTTCCAACAGTCCTTCCCCCAATCGCTTCCAGCCCCCAGATATATGAAGCTGACTCCAGAGAGATAAACACCAGGAAGCCAACCCATTACTTAGCATTTGTTTCCAAAATAAGACATTTTCTAGTTAGGAGAGCTTCTGACTGAGGGCCAAGTGGTTTATCCTCAAGATGGAAGACAAGCACCGTGCATGCTCAGTAAAACATGGCCTCGCCAGATGCCAGGCTCAGAGAGTCCTCTTTCTTGCCTTTCTTGCGTCACTGCCTGTTTGCTTGAAATAAGCAGTAGAAATAGTCAAACACAGGTGCTGGCTGCACTGGCAGCACAGCCTCTCCTCCTCCAGATTCAGGCTTTCCCTGGATGGCACTGGCTGGTAACCATGGAGTGAAGATCTAATCAAGCCATTGCTGGCTCCCTGCCCACCACTAGCTGGTTTTATTCAGCTTCCCCAGTGTTGATAATAAAACACAAGTGAGCCTTCAGTTTCTTGCCTGCTGGTTCCAAAACCAGTATTTGCTGCATGCTCTCTGACTTGCAATTTGGTGGCATCCTGGACAGGACACTTACCTACAATCAGCACACCTGGCTTCTTTGTCTAGGTTTTGCCTCCAACACATGGTGCACATCACTTAGGCTACCTATGCATTATTTCAAATGGAGTTCCTAACCCCTAATGTTGGCCAAGCTTTGTGATTGTTTATCTCGGGAATTTATCAGGGTTGAAAGCACAAAAAGCTTTAATGAAATTCAAGACTGTGTCCTAAGATCCTAAATGGTTGACGTGTGTGCTGGAGCGGGCTGGAGTGGAACAGGCCATCTGAGAAACAATAAGGCTGGAAGGGGAGATTTCTGGTGACTGGGAGGGAGAGAGAGGACCTGCCCTCAGAATTTGTACCCTAACTCAGGTTGTGACAAGGCCTCAGGGGGGAAGTGTTGACAGGAAGGGCACCTGTAGGAGGCTTGGGTTCTCCCATTTGTGTTCCCCTGTTTCATCTGAGATTTCTAACCTTGGCAAAGAAGCAGCACAACCTGGGGTAATGGGTGTCTCAGCCACAGCCAGTGTGGACCCACACTGACACCTTGAGGGAATTGCTCATCTTGAAGCTAGTAAGACCCCAGGACCTTTACATATTTGCAGGAGGAAACGCAAGAAAGCATAGCTTTAACTTCTTCCAGGTCCAGTGAGAATGGAGCTTGGAGTCAGAATTACATTGATTTCAAGAATGAGAAGAATAGGTAATGCACAATTTTTTACATACCCAAGTGAATGGACTGAGGTTCGTAGTCTATATGCACCGTATTTACTCAGTGAACTCTCAGAAAACCTTGTACTTCTTTTCTGCCCACACTGAGCTTCTCTGCCAGGTGCCTTCTGAGGACATGAGAGCTTCATGCTAGGCTGGCCTTGATGCAGTGTGGGCAAGGCCTGGAGCAAAGAGCCAGATGAAAGTTGGAGGCTTGGAGTCCTGCCCACGGGTGGATGAGTGGCCCAGGCAGGCCCAGACTAACTGCTGAAAGCCCATCAGTGCAGAATCATCTCATCAGGGGCAGCATCGGGGTAACACTCAAGCAGCAGCTCTTCGCTGGGGCTCCTTTTCCACAAGCTGTAGTCATTTGGGGCTGATATGTTCTCAGGGCTTCCTCAGCCCCAAGTCCATGCCCCCATTTGTGCTTAGGGGTGAACAGACATCTCTCCCTTTAATAGAGGGGCAGGAACCCAGGAGACTGCTGATCCAAAGCTTCTCCCCAGCTGTAATGCTTTCCTCAAAATAGAGACTTTGCCTTGGCTCTTAGACCCAGCTCCCTACTTTACAATTCCCAGTTAGTCATGGAAAGAGGAAGGTGCCTAAAAATAAGCACCATCTGGGCCCACAAGGTTCAGCAGGGCACACTCACAGCTAATGGAGAAAGTTTCAGTCTGCCTTTGTGGTCCTGGAAACCCAGCTGTGATGCGCTTGCCAGAAGGGCCCTTCAAACCATGTTATTCTGAGTGTCTCTCAGGGCAGCCTTTGCAAAGGCAACTTTTCACTGCCTCTAAGTTCTTGAGGTCACCCAAGGATAGCAGCTTCAGAGAAAATATGAGAAAAAAAATGCATTTTTAGTGCATTTTCTCATGTCTTTGTGTTGCCCCTCTCTCTCTCATGCTTCTGCAGCCCCCGCTCCCCTCTGCATTAGCTCCCTAGCTTCTGTGCCTGGTCGTCTTCCCAGATGCCCAGAGATTTCTATGATGCCCTGAGCCTCCATTTCCTAACACCCTTTTGACTCTCCTCTTTATGAAAACTGACGCATCTGTCCTTCAGAGAATGAAGCTAATCTGATAAATGAATTCATAAGAAAGTGTAAAGGAGGATGGTTTAAGATGACCTGTTATACAGAAGATGGCTGCATTTTTATAGTGGTTAAAAACATATACAGTTTACCATCTTAACCATTTTTAAGTGGACAGTTCAATAGTGTTCAGTATATCTACAACGGTATGAAACGGATCCCCAGAATGTTTTCATCTGGCAGAACTGAACCTCTGTAGTTATTAAATGATTCCTTCCTTCCCCCTCCTCCCAAGCCCTGGTAACCACCATTCTACCTTTTCATATCTATAAATTTGACTACTTTAGATACCTCATGTAAGTGGAATCATACAGTTATTGTCCTTTTGTGAGTGGCCTATTTTACTTAGCATACTGTCCGCAAGGTTCATTTCTGTCTTAGCCCATAACAAGATGTCCTTCCTTCTCAAGGGAGCATGGTATTCCATTGCGTGTACATAGCACATGCTGTTTATTCATTCATCTATTAATGGACATTTGGGTTGTTCCCACCTCTTTGCTGTTGGGAATAGTGCTGCTAAGAACAGGAGTGTTAACATATCTCTTTGAGATCCTGCTTTCAATTATTTTGGAAATATACCCAGAAATGGGATTTCTGGACCACATGGTAGTTCTATTTGTAGTTTTTTAAAGAACAGCCACAATTTTCCATAGTGGCTGCATCATTTTACAACCCAGTAAACAGTGCACAAAAGTTCCAACTTCTTTACATCCCTGCCAACACTTGTTTTCTGGTTGGTTTTTTGTTTTTTTTTTTTTTTTTTTTTTTTTTTGGATAGTAGTGATCCTAATGGGTGTCAGAGTATGATTGCATTTTAAGGGAAGATTTTCATGCTTCACCCTGAAAGAATGATGATGGTGTTGATTTCAGGCTCTGGCATAAGCCAAGAGAAAATATTCGACATTTTGTTTAGGAAATTCTTGTTGCATCCTTCAAATCACATGACATAAGCCTCAGCAGAATGATTATATATCACTTGAGTGAGAGCTAGCTGGGTCACCTGCCCTTGAGGTCTAGATAAGATTACCTTCTCCATACCCCATTCTAGAATTGAGAAAAGTCAAACTCATGACACAGGATCATGCACATTTCTGGAGGGTTTATTTGTCATGGTCTTATCTCTGTTTTGTGGGTCCTGCTCATGTTATTTTTTTTATTTATTTTTATTTTTTTCCCCCTCTCCTATCATTCTTGTTTTGTTTCACATGAATGCAGACCTGTACCTGAGTCACTTTTCTTGGTTTCCCAGAAACAGTCATTCACTCAAAGCCCTTGTATGTGCAGCAGATTTCACTCATGCTTTAAGGAGGAGTTTATGTTGCAAAAAAAGCAAGCTATTTAAAACTGAATATTAGCTCTCCTGCTTCTAGAAGTTCTTTGGGCCATCCTGCCTCAGAGCAGTTGTTTCCCCTGCTGTCAAGCCACTCTCTACAGCACCATTCACCATTTTGCTGCCTTCTCCTTTCCCTTCCCCCTCTATCTTTTCATCTGAGTCCTTTCTAACTCCTAGTTTCCCAGGGCTCTGTGCTGCACCAGCTAGAACCATGTGGGGCTAATGGGCTCTTGTCCCAGGTTCATGCCTCATTTCTTTTCCAAGGTCAACAGACATCTCTCCTCTTAAGAGAGAGATGCAAGAACCCTAAAGCCTGGGCCAAAGCTTCTCCGCAGCTGTAATGGTTTCCTGAAGCTGGAGATTTTGCCTCGACTCCTAGACCCAGTCCTCCTTCTACACTTTAGAGTTCCCGGGGATGCCAATTCTCTCTTTATGAAGCACAACAAATCAACTCCCTCAAACTCCACTGTAAGTAAGCCAACCCAAATCTCAAAATGTTCACCTAAATAAAATACTCTTTGTCCATTTATGAGCTCAGAACAGCAGTGGAGATCTTGAGTTTTCCTTTAGAAGGTTTATCCACCTTCCTTGAGAACGTAATGGTTTGAAAAGCTTTTGTTTTTCTTCTTATACCCCAGAAATCTCTGTGATTTATTGTTCTGATGACCATTCTGACTGCATGCTTTTGGGAAGGCTTTTTGGAGTGGCTGAGTCTTGGGGGGGGGGGGGCGGGAAAGTAGGATTCTGACAAATGTATTTCTTTTCTCCATTGCAGCTAAAATCCAGGCTAGCTGGGCATGGTTAACAGTGTTTCCTAAAGCTGTTTGAGTCTATTTACTTAAAGGACTCTCTTTTGCACTACCCATGGAGACTAGACTTTCAGATTCCCCACAATGTTGGCTTTATAACTTGAGCAACTGTTTTGTGCCTTATTCACACACTGGTTGCTGTTTGTGGCAGGAGGCTAAAAGAGATGTTAGAATCTGTAGCACTTGGCTGTAATTATACACTCCTTGACCTCACCTACATAGTTGAAACCCCTGCTGCCTCCCTCCAGACAGATATCCTATGGGGAGTCTGGCTGAAGATTGAAAGGTTGTCATAGAAGTCACATTTAATTGCTTCCTCTTACTATATATGGTAGGCTGGAAATGGTATCATGAAGCTAATCTTGTAATCCTTTTCTTCCTGAAAGGAGAACAGTGGAATTCTGTGAGCCAGAGAAATGTAGGCAGCTGGGAGTCGAACTTAAGCACCGGCATGGTAGGCATCAGCCCTCCTGTCCAGTCTCATTAGCCCTTCAATGGTGATAATGACGTAGTCAGAAGGCAGCTGGAGATTGCAAAGGAGCCAGACTGCAGAGGTCACCGGGAGGGGCAGAACATGTCATGAGGGAGAAGAAATGTAAAAGGAAATAGTATTGTCACCAAATTTGAGAGCTGAAAAAAGAATTGCGTCCAAATATGGTAAAAACTCATAGATATTGTCTTAACTATCCTATCTATGTCAAAAGAGGTTGTAAATAGGATACAGCAGTGGGAGCAAAAATCTGCATGCCCTGTAGTGAGAGACAGCTTGTGTTTCTGGAATGCCCCATGCTCCATCTATCTGCCAATCTCATTTTCTGTATCTGAAACAACTTTCTACCTGGGTCTCAACTACTCCCCATGCTGCCGTTTCCCCTGGGATTGCTTCTACTGGTCCTTCACATTTCAGCATGGATGGCATTTCCTGTGGGAAATCTTGGGCTGCTGGAGACTGGGTGAGGTGTCAGCACAGATCATAAAACACATATACTAAGTATTGTAATTGGGTCTGTCCTTATTTATCTTTTCTGTTAGGTCAAGACTAAGGACTGCGTTTTGTTCATTGCTGCACCTACAATGCCTAGCACAGTGCCTGGAGTATAGAAGGCAGTCAATAAATATTTGTGGAAGGAAAAGATGATTGAATAAATGGGCTAGTAGAAAATAATCATTTTCATGTCTTCTGTGGACCAAAACCAAATCCTTTATTAGTCCAAATCCTTTACTGAACATATTCTATGTGGAAAATCTAATTTAGGGTTTTGTAAAACATATGTAAGGGTTAATTCTAGCTATAGAAAATTGCTTTACTGAGGGTGGAATCTTTGGAGAGTCAACCAAAAAAGCTTAAGCATTCTGTGAAAGAATACAGTAGCTAGAGAATTTTATCCCAAAGGTCAATGTTGTCAGTTTTGAATCTCAATTTCTTTTATATCTTTGATCATTGGGTTACAGAATCTATGTTTATCATCCAAACTAAAGGGGATGAAAGCTTTGCTCTGAAGCAACTGGATCCAGTGGGTATCTTAGTTACTTTTCTACATACCACATAAGTGACAGACAAATATATGTCAACATAAAAATTTGTAGATTAGAAATACACATTTTGGAATGCAGGAGACCTCGTTGTTTTGATGACACATAAAGTTTACAAGATCTGGCAATACAGAATCACTTTGGGTTGATCTTTTTTTTAAATATATTTTTAAAATGGATTCTTAGAAATAAGGCCTGGCTATTATTCATTCCACTACTCTTCCCACTATTTTTTTTTTTTTTTTTTTTCTGAGGTGGAGTTTCACTCTTGTCGCCCAGGTTGGAGTGCAATGGTACAGTCTCAGCTCATTGCAACCTCCACCTCCCAGGTTCAAGTGATTCTCCTGCCTCAGCCTCCCAAGTAGCTGGGATTACAGGCACCCGCCACCATGCCCGGCTAATTTTTGTATTTTTAGTAGAGATGGGGTTTTGCCATGTTGGCCAGGCTGGTCTCAAACTCCTGACCTCAGGTGATCCACCAGCCTCCACCTACCAAAGTGCTAGGATTACAGGCATAAGGCACCACGCTTGGCCTATTTTTCTTTTCTTTTCTTTTTTTTTTTTTTTGAGATGCAGTCTCACTCTGTGCCCAAGCTACAGTGCAGTGCCGTGATCTCAGCTCACTGCAACATCTGCCTCCTGGGTTCAAGCAATTCCCCTGCCTCTTCCTCCTGAGTAGCTGGGACTACAGGTGCATCCCACCATGCCCCGCTAATTGTTTTGTATTTTTGGTAGACAGGGGGTTTCGTCATGTTGGCCAGGCTGGCCTTGTGATCTGCCCGCTTCCATCTCCCAAAGTTCTGGGATTACAGGTGTGAGCCACCGCACCAGGCCTTCCTGCTATTTTTGAATGCTCATTCTGTAGAGGTCAATCTTGGCCTTGACATAGACCCTGCAGCACTTTCTGTGTGTTATCACTATCAAATGGAAATAACAGAAAAAAATTAATACTAAGAATAACAACAAGAGCAAATTATTACATTTTGAGCTATCACTAATCTTTTTATTG
Source organism: Macaca nemestrina (assembly GCF_043159975.1). Taxonomy (NCBI): domain Eukaryota; kingdom Metazoa; phylum Chordata; class Mammalia; order Primates; family Cercopithecidae; genus Macaca; species Macaca nemestrina. The sequence goes on from NC_092134.1 coordinate 57,583,684, forward strand.
ATAAACTTTTTTTTTTTTTGCTTTTAGGAAATATTTCAGGCATACCAAAAGGATAGAATAGCATTTTATTTGATGTTAAATAAGCGATTACATGCACTTGAATTTTTTCCTCATCTAGAGCACATTTTCCCTTTCAATGTTTGCCAAAATTATCGAAAAACATAATTATTTCATCTGACAAAGCATGACTTCCGAGATAGTTGCCCAAATTTTTATCTTTTTGTGAAAGATTTTAAAATAAGATTGCAGTTAAACACAGTTCCTTAAAAATGTACTCCCTGATTATATGAACCAGGATTAGAAAATTAAAATTCCCATGCATTCCAGAATTATCAGTGAGAAGCCACAGTAAAAATTTTATTTTTAAAATTCTTCCACCATGTGAATACATTTATTTTTAAAAAGCAAATGAAGGGTAATCTTGACACGTCAAAACTCATACGAGAACTAAAGCCTCAATGTTTTTGAAACACAGCATATGGACTTTTGGGTGAGTTCTAAGCTTGTAAACCATAGCTGCCCATCTTTCTTGATACATTTTATAAAAATGATATTGAATTTTATTCTTTCACTTACATATCTAATCAGTATTTATTGACTTCCCATTAGGTGCCAGGACCTATGATAGGTGCTGAGAGAGGTCAGGTGATTGGCTGTGGCACCTGCCCTTATGCTGTGTACTCTCTAGCATGATTCTCCTTCCACCTGAATGGTAGACTTCCCCTTGGTGATACTACATTGAACTACATTATAGAATTATTCCTCATTTTTAACATGGTGAGCATAGTGACTGCCTTACAGAGTTGTGAAATGTAAGTGTAATAATACATGGAAAAGTATTTAGAACAATGAATTGCATGTAATAAATAAGAGTGCAATACATGTTAGCTAAAAAACAAATTTAAAGGATCATAGAACTGTAGAATTGTAGGAAATCTTACAGTTTTTTTTTTTTTTCCCCAACAATCCAAACTTTTCACTATATGGTTGGCAAATCTGATTCTCATTGAAGTTAGGTAGTTTAGTCAAGGTTACAATGTGTTGTTAGCAGAAGGAGCAGTGGAACTGAAGATTCCTTGATTGCGACTTCACTGAAATTTTCACTGTAGTATCTGCCAGAGAAGTTGTGAGTGGGGGGAGAACTAGAATAATAGCTCCCAGCACATGCCAAATACTCAAAAATGCACACTGCAACAATATTGAACAAAATCATTACCTCAAGGGAAAAATTCCAGCAGCATAAGGACTTTCAAAAGCTTAATGACACCCAGTTGGGTGTTTTTATTCTGATTGAGCATAGTCTGATTTCTTAAAGATATCACACTGGCTGGTGGTTCATGTATGGTTTAATTTGCTTGGGTTGGGTTCATGGAAAACATGCTCCATGAAAACAACTCCACCATTGTTTATTGATCAGGTGCAGTCTCCTACCTACTCACTAGACATTGCCCACGAGGCATGTTCCCTTTGGCAACAGTTTCCAAGATTACCATAGGCATCCTCTTGGTTATGGAGATTTGAAAAGCTAAGAAAAAGTCTTCCTTATTTTCAACCCAATTTTTTTAGCCCCAGAAAACATCAAAAAGCTGTGAAAAGTGTTGTGTTCTCAATGCTTTTCTGTGCACAGCATCCAGGGAGAACCTGAGTGGCACCATGTAAGCACATAAACCTTTGCAGTCCCATGAACCGCAGAACATTTTAACCTACTATTCAGGGAACAAGGCATCAATAGCCTGCTGAAGGTGGAAAGGGAAAATAACTTTCCCTTCTAAGAGAAAATGAAGTTCTGTTTGTGCTTACCTCTCCTCACACCTTCAAGGCTGCATTTTTTTGAGATCGGCCTCAGTTACTGCTTAAGAAGCCACACACCTCTTTCAGTGCTCCAGTTATAGACTTAAAGGGAAAGGCCAAATCGCCAGCTGAGCCAACTGAGGGTCTTAGGTGAGCAATTTTCCAATTTAGGAAAAGGCTAGAGAAGAGGGAGCAAAGACAACACAGTCTACTGCCAATATTAATTACAGTGAGGGAGGATTCATTTGATTAATGATACTAATCCTTGAATTTTAGCTTTCCTTCTACAACTGTAAGTGTAGTTATTCTTTATTGTTTTAATGCAGTAGCAATATGGTACAGGACAGCGAATCTCAATGGGTAGTAGTCATAACATGCCTCCCAGGGGATATTGAGCAGTGTCTGGAGACATTTTTTGTTGTCACAATGCAGGTGGTATGGTATTGTTGCTACTGGCATCTAGTGAGTGGAGGCCAGGGATGTTGCTAGTCAGCCTGCAACACACAAGACAGCCCTCCACAACAAAGAATTATCTGGTCCAAAGTGTCAGTAGTGCCAAGGTTGAAAAACTCTAGTGCAGGGGCTAAGAGTTTTGTCTATAGAGTCAGACCAACTGGTTTCACTTCATAACTGGTGACATTCTGAAAATTACTTAATCGCTATTCCTCAATTCCCTATCTGTAAATTGAGATAATTACAGTATTTTCCTTATAGAGTTTTCAGGAGGATTAAATGAGTTTCTAGATGTAAGGTCTTTAAACAGTGCGCAGCATATGGTCAACATCATGTGAATATTAGTTGTTATTTTTGGCAAAACAGCAGCGGGTATATTAAGAATGATCAGAACAATGGAATCTCTGCACAGTATGTTTTTGAGGGGAACTTGACTAAAAACCACTTTGAAAGGAATTAATCCATATAGATGAACTAATTTCATGCAACCCATAAGATATTGGAACCCATGCGATGAACTGTGTGACACTATCATTACTCTCTGCTGGTTTCTTTGTGCCAATATTGTGCCATGCTGTTGAAAGGGAAGAAGCAATGTCAGTGTACAGTCCTAATACATCGTATGTGCTTGGGTGGTATTTGAAATTAGTAGTCATTTTGGAAGATTCATAGAAGATCAAAGGGGTGTCAATTCCTTATGTGGATATGGAGCTGTGGATATGAGACTAAAGGAAAGACTAATGGAAATACAATTGAAAATTACTCTGCTGGGTGCAGTGGCTCACGCCTGTAATCCAAGCACTTTTGGAGGCTGAGGCCGGAGGACTGCTTAAAGCCAAGAGTTTGAAACCAGCCTGGGCAACAAAGTGAGATCCCCCCCCACCACAGAAACAACAAAAAAATGGGCTGGGCATAGTAACATGCATCTGTAATCCCAGCTACTTGGGAGGCTGAGATGGGAGGATCTCTTGAGCCCAGAAGTTTGAGGCTGCAGTGAGCTTTGACGGCCGATTGGGCAATAGAGGGAGGCCCTGTGTCTGAAAAAGAAAAAAAAAAAAAAAAATCACTCATTTGGCAGGGCTGTTTGTATCTGTAAGAAGTGGAGGTGATTGACCTTTAAGATAACAAAGATAAAACTCTAAAAAATGGGACTCTGGCCTTGAAAACCAAAGGTGGTGATATTTGTGGACAGAGCCAACAAATTATCATATGATTTATTCTCTCATTAACTGTAGAGTTGAAGCTGCCTAAAAGGGACATTTAAGTAGACATGACAAATTATAGGTATTCAGCAGGGAAAAGAGGCCTGAATTGGCTGAATTGACCTGTCTGAATACTATGCCCAGAATTATGTTTAATCTTGTGGTTTTAATTTGCATAAGAGTCTGAAAATATCTCTGCTAAGCTTTGGTTAAATAGTCCTTGACCTTGAGGTTTTTATTTTATGCTCTGGATAGTTTCAGCAGCCAGGGGACCCACTCTGGCTTTTCCCTATTTTAGATTCTTTCTCTCAGAATGAAAGTTTTAATTAAGACGACGTTTAACATTAGAGGCTGTGAAACTCAGGAAGGCAATTTCACAAGGCCTCTAGAGACCAAATTTAAAGTCCCAGTTTTAGGAGCCTGTGATAAGTGCCCATTCACTCTAAATATTTGTGAACATAGAACAAGATATTTACAGTATTATTGAGATCCTCTGAGCTTCCAGGAAATGCACATTTACATGATATACTCCCTTTTAAGCTCAAAGGGCTGCAGTTTACCTAGTTCTGGTACAGTCTCATCAGGAAAGTATAAGAGGTCAGAGGGAACAAGCTCAGAATAATAACTACCCTTCTTGAATGCCTAATATATGCAGAATCAGACACTGTGCAAGATATTTTAGCCATTTAAAAATATCATTTTAAATGATATTTTAAAATATTTAAAATGATTATTTCTAGTTTGTAGACAATAAAACAAAGGTTCAAAGAAGTCAAGTTGTTTGCTCAAGATCACACAGCTGGTAAATTGTGGTGCCCAAATCTGGATCTAGGTCTGTCTCTAAAGCCCTTTCTGCTTTATGTATTTGTCTCCTGAGCCATTAACACATAAAATACAGTTTTCAAGCACTACCACCACTCAAGGAGTCGCTACAAGGGAAATTGAGGTGGGCCATGTCTAGGGCTGGGGATCTGCATTTCTGTCTTTTTCTGACATTTTAAAATAGGGGGATTCCAAATTTTACACAGTATCACCATTGCCTTGTCACTAACCACAATATATTTACCATCTGAGGGAGGCAAGAAATATCTGTGAGTCACAAAAAAGAACAATGGGCTGATGTGTGTCCTATAGGTTCTACCTTCAAAATATATTAAGAATCTGATGACTTCTGCCCATCGCCTACTTCTGCCCACTACCACACTGGTTAAGTCACCATCATTCTTGTCTGGGGGATTGTAGCAGCTTCCCAACTGGTTTTCCTGTTTCTACTCTCACGTCCTTACAGAACATTCTCCTCATAGCATCTAGAGTGCTCCTTTAAAAAGGTAAATCTGGCTGTGTCACTCCTTGCTCACCACCCTCCAGTGGCCCAGACTGCATTTAGAATAAAATCCAAGCAACTTTGCTTTACCTTCAAGTTTTAATGTTGAAGTTTAATGTTCTTCCTCCCCACTTCCCAAGTCCTTCTCTGTCCCAGCCTCTTTGTACTCGCCATAGTTTGTACCACCTGATGTTCTTCCCAGGGCTCTTTGCTGGTGAAGGAGATCAGAATATGTCACCCCAAAATATGCCTTTTTGACATAGCAATTACTTAGAGCTGAAGGCTATTAAGAAGCAGCAAATACAAGACAATTTCTCTCAACCCTCCCCCTTTCTGCCTAAAGGCCGGATCTAAATTCTCCTTTCCTAGGTCTGACTCCAGACCCTTACCAACCCAGAGACAGCACCAGAGGAATCTGCCAGCAACTCTTACTCCACTACCTTACCCCATATGTTTACCTTCCCATAGTTCCCTGCCCTTGGAAACCTAAAACTGCTTTCCTTTGTTCTGTCATTTCTCTACACATTTATTGTTCTTTGTTAAAAATGCTATAAAAGTCGAGTCCTTAAAGGTTATGAACTCGTCTCTCATGTGTAACATGCATGATTTGCATGTTAATAAACTCCCGTGTGTTTCTCCTTATTGTTTTTGTTTGTTTGTTTGTTTGTTTAGATGGAGTTTTGATCTTTTCACCCAGGCTGGAGCACAGTGACGCAATCATGGCTCACTGCAACCTCCACCTCCCGGGTTCAAGCAATTCTCCTTCCACAGCCTCCTGAGTAGCTGGAATTACAGGCACCTGCCAGCACGCCCGGTTAATTTTTGTATTTTTTGGTAGAGACGGGGTTTCACCATGTTGGCCAGGCTAGTCTCGAACTCCTTAACTCAGATGACCCACCTGCCTCGGCCTCCCAAAGTGCTGAGATTATAGCCATGAGCCACCGTGTCCATCTGTCTCTCTTGTTAATCTGTCTGTTGTAACAGGGGTCTCAGCCAAGAACCTAGAAGGATAGAAGAAAAGATTTTTTTTTTTCCCCTCCTTTACACCCAGCACTGGTAGCCTTCTGTCATCGTTCAGTTCTAGTTCAAAGGTCAGTCCTACAGACATGACTTTTCTCCTGGCCAACCTAAATGAAAGTCTTGCATCCCAACCGCCACCTACCTGTCAGACACACACTCTCCATCATGACACCTTGTTTTCTTTAAAGCATTTATCACCAACTCACACTTTCTCCTTTATATGTGTGTTTATCAGGCCGGGCGCAGTCATGCCTGTAGTCCTAGCACTTTGGGTGGCTGAGGCAGGTGAATCACTAGAAGTCAGGAGTTCAAGACCAGCTTGACCAAAATGGTGAATAGTAGCACATGCCTGTAGTCCCAGCTGCTTGGGAGGCTGAAGCACAAGAATTACTTGAACCCAGGAGGTGGAGGTTGTAGTGAGCAGACACTGTGCCATTGCACTCCAGCCTGGGCGACAGGGTGAGACTCTGTCTCAGGAAAAACAAAACAAAACAAAACAAAACAAAAAACCTCACAGCCAGGTGCAGTGGCTCACGCCTGTAATCCCAGCACTTTGGGAGGCTGAGGCGGGTGGATCACAAGGTCAAGAGATCGAGACCATCCTGGCTAACATGGTGAAACCCCGTCTCTACTAAAAATACAAAAAATTAGCCGGGTGTGGCGGTGGGCGCCTGTAGTCCCACTACTACTTGGGAGGCTGAGGCAGGAGAATGGCTTGAACCCAGGAGACGGAGCTTGCAGTGAGCCAAGATCGCACCACTGCACTCCAACCTGGGCGACAGAGCAAGACTCTGTCTCAAAAAAAAAAAAAAACTTCACAAAAACTATATATGTGTTTATCATCTACTTCCATCCTCTAAGAAGTTAAAGATTTTGTCTTTATTACTGTTGTAACCTCAGAGTCTAGAAAAAGTGCCTGGTTAGTATAACTTAAGAAATATGCATTAATATTGAAAAGAACACTGGGCTGGGAGTCCTGAGACCTGTATTTAACTCTGGCTCCACTACTGGTTTGTTTGCAGGGGATGCTGGACAAGTTAACCTTCTAGACTCTCAGTTTGTCTCTTCATCTACAGATTAGATTAAATGACTTCTACAACCCAGTCCTAGTCCTAAAACACTGATTCTGACATCCTGACTCACACTGGGGACCTGGGAATAGAGTTTGTTGACTCTTTTTTTGTTGTTGACCCCAAAGGAGGTGTTACACTAAATGAGAAATGCTGCAAGCCTCAGTCATCCCTACTGACAAAGAGATTTTGCTCAATGATGTTAACAATGAACTTTTTAGTTAGTGCCCTGAAGGTGAGTTATGTGTATAGAAAAAGCTACTCAGAGGTTTTCTTTGGTCATAGAAATTAATATTCAGGTCGGGCGTGATGACTCATGCCTGTAATCCCAGCACTTTGGGAGACTGAGGCAGGTGGATCACCTGAGGTCAGGAATTTGAGACTAGCCTGGCCAACATGGTAAAACGCCATCTCTACTAAAAATACAAAAATTAGCTGGGTATGGTGGCACGTGCCTGTAATCACAGATACTTGGGAGGCTGAGGCAGGAGAATCCCTTGATCCCGGGAGGCAGAGGTTGCAGTAAGCCAAGATTGTGCCATTGCACTCCAGCCTGGGCAACAAGAGTGAAACTCCATCCCCCCCCCCAAAAAAATTAATATTCAATTTAACAGAATTACAATTAAAAACTTCTAGTTCTGCTGGCTTTTAATTCAGTCCAAAAATTTTATTGTGTTTTACAAGTCTAGTGAATTTTAACAACTACTTTGATGGGTTTTTTGAATGATACTTAGTCCCATTTAAAATTTGGTTATTTAAATGCCTTTAAACATTTTAAATTATATTTCTTCTTCTTCTTTTTTTTTTTTTTTTTTTGAGACGGAGTCTCGCTCTGTCACCCAGGCTGGAGTGCAATGATGCGATCTCGGCTCGCTGCAAGCTCTGCCTCCCGGGTTCACGCCATTCTCCTGCCTCAGCCTCCTGAGTAGCTAGGACTACAGGCGCCTGCCACCACACCCGGCTAATTTTTTGTATTTTTAGTAGAGACAGGGTTTCACCGTGTTAGCCAGGATGATCTCGATCTCCTGACCTTGTGATCCGCCCACCTTGGCCTCCCAAAATGCTGGGATTACAGGCATGAGCTACTGTGCCCGGCCATATTTCTCCACTTTTATTAATCAAAGACCTATATGGGATTGTTAGGAATACCGATTAGCATGAGCTAAGCGTAGGGGAGGGAGGGATATCCTTCACTGTACCTTTACTCTTCTGTGGACTCTTTGGCTGGGTCTGGGAGCCAAACTGACACAAGGCAAATGAACAAGAGAAAAGCATGCATGTTTTACCCATGTGGAGGGGATCTCCACCAGAGTGTGAAGTTCCAAGAAATGGCCAAAGCAAGATGCTTTTATAATGTTTAGACAAAAATGAATTTGTGAAGAAATGACAGGACAAAGAAATCTGCCTAGAGTAGTGAATTCTAGAGGAGTCACCAGGAGGTATACATGGGGTGTAAAGCTAGTGGCAGAGTCTATTAATTCAGTCCTGTTGCAGTGCCAAGTCCCAGGTTCCAACGTTAAGAACTATTCTTTTGTCCTGGCAGTGGGAAGGCACCTGTTGCAAAGCAATCTTTATGGCTTGCACCTGACAGGAAAAGATAGGTCAGCCTTTTCCTGAAACTACAATTTTTCCAGTGTTTTCAGCTTGAAATAATCAATATGGCATATTTGGGTATAGTATGTCTTTACTCCTTCATAGGAAAGAATCTCCATAATGATTTGGTAGTTTCAGCCAAAGCAGAGGAAACTGGGGTGCTAGTTAAATATATTTTTCTTAGCCTTATCACAAACTAGTTCTTTCATAATCTTCTAGTGTTTAAAAAGAAATACAGATCTGGGCCGGGCACAGTGGCTGACACCTGTAATCTCAGCACTTTGGGAGGCTAAGGCGGGCCGATCACTTGAGATCAGGAGTTTGAGAGACCAGTCTGTCCAACATGGCAAAATCCCGTCTCTACTAAAAATACAAAAATTAGCCAGGTGGGGTGGTGCGACCCAGCTACTCGGGAGGCTGAGGTAGGAGAATCACTTGAACCTGGGAGACGGAGGCTGCAGTGAGCCGAGATAGCACCACTGCACTCCAGCTTGGGTGACAGAGTGAAAGTCTGTCTCAAAAAATAAATAAATAAAAAATAATTAAAAAAAAATAAATAAATACAGATATCCAGTTTCCACACTGAACAATCTAAAATATAATCTGTTGGGGTGGGAATCTTAATTTTTAACAAGCGTTGTCCTTGTCATTCAGGTGGTTTAGACTTCACTGTTCCTTGAACAACACTTTGAGAAGCAATCCAGTAGAAATTTTGAAATATTGAAAATAGTTTCCCGACCTCCCTCTGAATTGACTTCACAGGTCTGGTGATTTCAGGTTGGGAACCTCTGGAAGGGTGAATAATTGTCAACTCAATTCAGCTGTTCAGCCTTAGGCACTGCTTCAGCTGAAGCTCAAGAAGCTATGACTAAGTTGACCTTTTGTCATATCTCTTTTCCTCCCTGTTTATTTAAGTTACCATCTTAACTGGCTGCTGAAGTCAAAAGTGCTTTTGTTCTCTGCATGAATGGTTTGATTCACATCACACCAATATAGCTTCAAAGGGAGAAAAGTCTTTTACCTTTGGATAATCTTTCCCTCCCCCGACAAATGCCACAACTTGGCCAAAGGATTTTAAAGATTTTAGGTTTTAACCATTTCAAACTCTTCGGGTTACTTCTCTCTCCTTTTTCTTCTTGGAAGAAATAGGCCAAAAGAAATAACATCCACTCACAGCATTTTTAACAAAGGCAAATTCCTGCACTTAAGACAGCAATTCGCAAATTAGGAACTTCAAAAGAACAGATTACAGGAGCCACCTCCAGAGAACCTGATTTGGGAGGTGTGGGATGGGGCCTGGGAAACTGTATTTTGATTCAGTGATTAGCTAGGTCTGTGAATCAACATTTTAGTGAATGAATCCCAGCAGATTACTTGCCCAAGGTTGGATGACCAAGAAGTGACAAATTCTAACTGGGAGTACTCTGTTCTCTCCACTCTCTCATGCTGTGATGATGATGGAAAGACAAGGAAAGGAAGAAATCAAAGGCAGTCCAAGCTACCTGCTGTTTGTAGAACCTCATGTTCTGTCATTCACTTCTCTCCTTACCTCCTTGCTCTTTCCATGTTTCAGCTGCCCTGGATTTTTTACACTGCATGCATGATCATGCATGATTGTCTTTTGTCTTCCTGCTTTTATACAAGCTGTTCTTTCAGTCTGGGATTCCTTTATGCCCAACTCCCTTTTCTCCCTGCTAAACTTCAAGACTCCATTCAAATATAACCTACTATGTGAAGCTTCCCTAATACCCCAGGCTGTGTATATCCTTCCCTTCTCTGTACTCAATTAGATTTTTGTACGTGCAGGAATTGTGGTGCTGAGAAACTCATGTTCTACTGCCTGTAATTTATTTGAAATACTTCTTCATAGATGATATGATATGTATGAGTGTCAGTTAGTGACAAACTCTACATCCTACTGGCAAGTTGATGAAGTATCCTAAATAGGTACAATCTCAAAAAGTGATGAAATGGCATTTCCAAGCTCCTATAGTCTACATTCTGGGAGAGTTATTACAACCTAATCACTTGGAAATGACTATCTAATTGAGATCAAGGGATAATAGAAATATTTTTCCATGAGTGAAATGGATGGCATTCAGGATAATTATACTGCCCGGAAAGATAGTGCAAACACCTCTGTCTTCCATGAATGGGATATAAGAACCTGGCAAACCCAGCAATCTTGTGTTCACCCCACTTAACAGAAGCAATCTAGATTAGTTAGCTGAAACCTGCTGCTGGAACATAGGCCCCTCTGTCACCAGAACACCTTTCATGCAAGGTGCTGTCCTGAGTGACTAAAAACAGAAGCTAGGACTTCACTGAGCCTACAGGGACAGATTGTATGACAGTGTGTGTATTTGATTGTTTCACATCCATGCTAATAAATGTATGCTTGGCAGAATTTGGTCTGAGACTGGCTTTTATTGTAACATACAAACAGTAGTGAGGTTGTGTGAGAGGGCACAGATAGCTCTCATTTACCTTTGGTCTAAAGGTTTAGTAGAGTCTGCCAAGAGAACCTGACACCTATGAATGGCCAAATTGTCTTGTGACAGCAATCTTATTTATCTTTGTATACCTGGTGATGACCGTGCCTGATATAGTAAGTACTCAATAAATGCCTTTTTTTGGTCTTTAATTCATATAAATATAAAACAAAAAAGAAATTGGACGAATTTAATGATCTTCTACTGTTTTGTAGAGTTATATAATTTGTGTGAAGGTTTTTATTTAAGCTGTGAAGGTTTTTATTTAAGCAGAGTGGCAACGATCAGGTTGTGAATAACAGACAATTTCATTTATAGACTCTGCTTATTTGGGAGAGCTTTGAATAAAAATTACTAATACCAGCTTTTGATGAAACCACTGCTTCAAGTGAAGTGCCTTTTGAATAGAAATAAAAATATATTAAAATAACAGTGATACATATGTTTTATGAAGTTTTTATGCTCCTCACCCCCCTCCCCAAAACACCACTATGCAATTGCCCCCAAAAAGGGCAGCTTTAAGAATAGCTGGTGGGAATCTATGACATACTTATTTGCAAACAGTGGTATTCATTTTTCAACACTGTCAAGAAAATTCATCTAAAGAAATTATAAGCCTAAAGAGTTCCTACATTGGCTATTTATCATCAGAAGCATTTCACACAATGAATAGGCTTTACACGTTGTTAAGCAACTCCAGGAACATTGCTCAATGAAATTTGTTGGAAAGATGATTGAATATTATTTAAGTAGAACTTTACACACAATAAATAGTACATTTGCAGACTGCTGAGAAAATTGATGAAAAGTATAATGTTCCATTTTGGACTCTAAACAAAAGGCAATCAATTAGCAGAAGCAGTTTGAATAATGTGAAAGAAACTACCTAGAAAGTCTCCTGCTGAAAGATCAGACCTCAGCCTGAAATAACTGCTTTTGCATTAAAAAGATCTATGGCTTGGCATAAACACAACACAAAAGGGAAGTAAGAACAAAATCCATTTCTGGACCGGCATTCCTCCCCAGAGCTGGATTTCTCCTGAGCTCCCTTTCTTTTCATTGTCTCACCTTTATTACGGGCTGCATTTCAACTTCCTATTGAGTCCACAGCCAAACTCTGGGCCAGCCTTTCATGTATCCTCCCTAGCAGAGATTTTAAGTGATCTAAGGAGGGATCACTAACAAGAAGTCTAGAGAGTGTTACTGATTTCCAGAACTAGCCTTACAAAAATAGGCAGCTGAACCCTGCTCTACATCAAGGGACCAAAATTAGTATTGAACAAGTCTCACACAAAACAGTTTTAGATCACGGACACATATTTACAAAAAATAACTATTGTCTCACAGGTAATTTCATATTACTTGTGTATTTTCTTTGCATAATAAATTTAATCGATTTGCATATGGGGAAAATCAGAAGTCTTAGAAAAGAAGTTATAATCTAAAACAAAACAAAATACCATCCTAAAACACATTGAACTTGAGGGATTCCAGCTAGGAAAGTGAAATCTGCTGATTATGTAGCTAGTATTTCTCATAACTGACTTCAATTAGCGAGCTAACTTACTGGATTGTGTGACACTCTCTATTTCGTCTGTAAAACAGACTACCTGAGGCTGGGCACAGTGGCTCATGCCTGTAATCCCAGCACTTTGGGAGGCTGGGATGGGTGGATCACCTGAGGTCAGGAGTTTGAGACCAACCCTGCCAGCATAATGAAACACCATCTCTACTAAAAATACAAAATTTAGCTGGGCACAGTGGTGTGTGCCTGTAATCCCAGCTACATACATTTATGTAAAAGGAAAAATGGAACTCATTGCAAGGAAGAAACTATTCTGTCCCTCTAAGATTCTGGCTGAATATTTATGCTGAATGATCAGTAAGATGGTAATATATGTCAGTCATTAAACACTATAGAGTTGGCCATAACTGATTGCATTTTTTAAATAACTTCTCCATTATGAATCCATTTATTATTATATATTTAATTAATATTGATTTTGAGATTGAGGGAATTGGATAATAAAAACATATTGTATTAATTACATTGGATTTTCATTAAATTGTAACTTTTGTAGCAAAGCTCTGTTGTTTTTTATTAATATGACAAAAGGAAATATTATTGTATTGTTACAATCAATCCAAGAGATAAAATATTGAAAGTGTACCATGAGAGTCCTCTTGCAGAAATAACAGAGGAAGAGCTATAAATAAATATTTTCAGCGTGTCTTCTGAAAATATTAAAGACAAAACTAACATCTCCAGTTGGTTCTTGGAAAAACAATTGTCTCTTATATTTGAAATTATGTAGTTACCTTGTGTTTTTTCATCAAACATCAATTACTGTGTCAATTATGCCTATTTATTATAATTGATCACAGTGCCTTATACTAATGTCCTATTTATAAATTTGAATTTTAGAAAGCACATATATGGGATTCAGTTTAGAAATAGAATATATTCAGGACTGATACTTCCATAACCTTTGTGTTTATCTTCCTGTGGTTCAATCAGAATGAAATTTGGAGTGTTTATTAACATTTTTGTCTTCCTGATAATACTATGGATCTGTCAGCTGACATGCTGTCCTTCACATGTGAAAATTACCGTTCTGGTTTGTTGTGAATCAAGTGTGAGAGCGAAGATGTCTTTTCTCTCCTGGTCTGCTCTCTACCCATGTTCTCTTGCTGATTCCCTTTCTGACCGCTGGAATGAGAGGGCTGCCCAGTGAGTGGAACAACTATGGCCATGAAGCAGCACAAGGTGATTGCTTCTTGTGGGGATGGAGCCCAGGCTGGCTTGGCCTTTTGAGCACTGTTTTGACCCTTCTAGCTGTTGCCTTAGTGAAATGCACTAGTACAGCTTGCTGCTTTGAATGACAGGAATTTTTCCACATGAAGATACCTGGTATTAGTAACAGGATTCTTTGTATCTGCACACTCTCCCTTTTACTTGAAACTTGGAGGTATCATTGACTTAATACTCATTTTAATTTAAAGTTATTTTTCTTTAGATAGGAAAATGATTCTGAAAATGCAAGACTAGATTTATCGTTCTCTCTCTTTTGAGACCTTTATGGATTATGTCTCTCCATGGAGGAAACTAGCGTCCTTCACACATAGAATAGGTGGGAGGGATGGAGGCATCCTTTCTGCTGTAGTGAAAGCTTTCAATATGGAAATATGACTTAGTGAATCAAGCTGCCATATTGTGCAGGGTGTACCTAAGGCAAAAGCTAAGTCAAGAGCAGGCTGATTTGTAACATTAGTGCAGATAGAGACATCTACCATGTAAACCACTCTGCCTGGCCCATGCCATCATTGAGGGGCTGGTGGGACTGGAACAGGGATCCTAGCCCAGGCATGGTTGAAACACAAGGTACATTTGGAGTTGCAGCTTTTTTTTTTTTTTAAGTCTTTCATATTGAAGTCCTATAATGAAATAATTTAAGTTTATTGCAGCTTTATTCCCCCTGAAGGGAAACAGTATTTTTTTTCTTCTTCTTTTTTTTTTTTTTTGTTCGTTTTTTGCTAACCAGGAATCTACAGGGCTGAGGGTCTACATGTGGAAGGAATGTTACATCATCTACCTGAATTATTTATTTATTCAACACCTATTATGTGCCAGAGATTGTGCTTCATGCTCAGAATGTAAGATAAAAGGCAGAGATGGTACCTGCTCCCATGGAACTCACTACTTCACTCTGGATTAACTGTGGAGGTCCATGGATAGACAAAAAGCAAACATGCAAACAAAATTTTAAAAATCTGTATTTATAGCTTGTGAAGGAAATAAAAACCAGTAGAGGGATCAGAGGTCTGTGTTGACACTAGTACAAACTTTTCCTGACATTGAGCACCCCAAGATCAGGATTTAAGATACCCAGTGCTGGGGTACCCCATAAGACACTGGAAAGAAGGGATCACTTTCCTCATCTCATTGCCGAGGCTCAGAGAAATGTCCAGTAGGCAAGGTGAACTTTCAAGGTGTTCTTTCTTTGTCATTTGCTTATGAGGAGAAAATTTGAATTTCCTAAGCCATTTACTATCTCCTGCAGCTTTTTCCAAGAATTGTTTCATATGACCCAAGGGTAAAGCTTCTGTCAGAGTTCTTAGCACATACATAAAGGTATTCAACTGTCACCTTAATGACTTTATGTACTGCTACGTTAAATGGAAAATGTACCACTTGGATGAAACCAAAGAAACCTGAAAATGGGGTTTAGAAAATTACACTGTTACTATGGCAATATCATCTCCTTGGCAGTTGAAGAAAATCATTTAATATAGGTATAAACCTCTAGTAAATATTGGACAGCTTTATGGAAATGTAATAAACTGTAGTCATACATCAAAAAGCACTAAAACTCATTTTGCATTTATGGCACACAGCAAAATTATAATACAGATGAGGACTAAATGACCTATAAATGTTAAACACATAGTTAAGCATAGAATATGTCACCCAGAGTCTTCGTGGTGTTTCTGTGCAATATGTTCAAGTCAGATCCAATTATGTGGAGAAGCACCTGCCTTTTTCTAAGCCTATGTATATTTTGGCCCCTTTCTGGGGCAGAAAGGGAGAACAGAAACCATATCCATTTGCCTGCAGTTAATCAGGTAAGATATCATGTGAAATGAGCAAGCCTCTGTCCTCTGATATGAATTTAACAGGGTAAATGCTGATAACATTGTTACCCTAATCCTGTTACTGCTCAGCCTGATCCAAAATATAATTGCGTTTTATGTTGTATGCCACATACTCTAGTTTGCGAGGAAACCATTGATTTTACTCGCCAGACATAGCTGTTGTTTTGCACTTTTTCAGACGCCGCTGTAAGAAGCTGAGCTTACAGGTGTTTTGAATAACAGTCCTGGGATATAAAAGCTATTCCATTTGTAGGGAGCATTTTACCCTGCAAAGAAATAGATTTCTCCCCAGCGGATGGTCCAGATTTCCTGCAGAAAAAAAAAAAAAACAAACAAAACGAACAAACAAACAAACAAAAAAATCTGAAAGGGACAGGGTCTTTCTAGGACACAAAGAGGAGGCATTTCCAGCTAAGACATTGAAAGTGAATGTGCATTTTACCATGTAATTCAGGCAGCTATTCTGTGGTAATCAAGGTGGGGTATACTGCTTACTCATAAGATGGCCAAAGTGAAACAGTCAGTCAATTATCACATTCTCAAAATGCAAAACAACAGAAGTGACTGATGGTTTTCATTGAGTCAGCCAGTGAACTAAAGCAAAGTCATCTATCTAGGAACTCCATGTGGGCAAACCATAGGCACTATTTTTGTTTTTTATGATTCATACTCCTAGTATCTCACATGCGATTTTGAAGGTTTCCATGCTCTGTTTCTTTGATTCCTATGCTTGAGAAGTTCTCAATGACTCTGGCTCCAAATTCTTCAGGCAGCTTTTGCACTCTCTTTCAGCACTGGTTGCTCTGCTTTCCAGCTCTACAGGGACATCACTTAGTGTATATTCCTAACCTCTTTTTAGGACTCTGTTGAATCCTGTACTTGCTTAAAGGAATCTATTGCATGGAAGAATTGAGAGCAGCATTTATTGAAGAGCATTCTTAGGTAAAATTGTTGGCTTGGCAGGGGACAAAAAAGACAAAGAACTGCAGTGTAATTAAATGCAAAATGATTGGTTATTTTACTTTCTATTAGAATGTAACATTTGAAGTGAGAAGTGGGGAAGGGATGATGCTGTACAGGTAGATAATGCTAATGGGAACACTGGTGGAATACTTTTTAAATGCTAGGCATGAAGAGTTTTACATGGATCATCTCATTTGATCAGTAAAAGTTTTAAGGTAGGTATTAGTTTATGTTTTTCAGAAGAAGAACTAGGTTAAAAAAAATAACTTGCTTAGGGTCATGTAACAAGCAGTAGTGCCAGGACTCAAACTCATGTCTAATTGAATCTAAGTCTAAGCTTTAAACCACTATGCTATGCTAAGGTAAAATTAGTCTAGTTGTAGCTCTGTACAATATAGCAATCCCTCTAATGGAAACAAAGGGAACTATAAATAACCCCCATCATAGAATTAAAACTTAGAGCATCTTTGCACCACTAAATCCCTGAAAGGTCATGCACATTAGGGCTGTCCTTGAGGGACCAGAGAGCTGATGCAGAGCCACAAGAAAGATGTCAGAAAATTGATGGTCAGCCCAGCTCAATACTAAGTTGGAAAAGTGAAAGTGAACAGTGAGTTGGGAAATAAAATCATTGATCAGAGGCTGGAAAGAAGGTATAAATCAAGACATGGCTAATGTGAATATAAAAAGTTTGATTCTGACTGGATGTTGCAAAATCAGAAATCTGGCTGATGTCCAATCCCATTGGGCCAGAATCAGCAATACCTTAAAGAACCTTGATAGAAAGAAAGGGAGAGACAGAGAAAGAGAGAGAGAGAGAGAAATTAGTTTGCATATGATGTATTCTTATTATTTAAAAATTAGAACATTCAGGGACATTTTTTCAAAAGAAAATTTATCATAGTTTCCACTTTGAAAAGAAAATCACAGTTGTAACATTTCTATGTATTTCCTTCTAGACTTTTTCTCCTCTAGGTAAAAGATTTGTATACGTCTACACAAATGTACCAAAGTATATATGCAGTTTAGTGTCCAACTTATTTCTTTTAATATAATGTATTTTACATTATTATAATTTTATAAGCGTTATTTTATCTATGTAATATTCTGTTACTTAACTGTACAGTTATTTGCTTTTTCCTTTGATTAGATGTTAGAGAATTAGCATTTAACAATTTTAGCTGGTATCAATATCAATTCTCTGATATGTATTGCTTTTCCTTTCCAGTTTAGGACTATTTCTTCAGATACCCTAGGTAGAATTTGTAGGTTGAAGGTTAAAGACAGGTATTTTTGGTTTTTTTTTTTTTTTTTTTGAGACGTAGTCTCGCTTTGTCACCCAGGCTGGAGTGCAGTGGCCGGATCTCAGCTCACTGCAAGCTCCGCCTCCCGGGTTCATGCCATTCTCCTGCCTCAGCCTCCCGAGTAGCTGGGACTACAGGCGCCCGCCACCACGCCCGGCTAATTTTTTGTATTTTTAGTGGAAACGGGGTTTCACCGTGTTAGCCAGGATGGTCTCGATCTCCTGACCTTGTGATCCACCCGCCTCGGCCTCCCAAAGTCCTGGGATTACAGGCATGAGCCATTGCGCCCAGCCTTGTATTATCAGTGGAGACGGAGTTTCACCATGTTAGCCAGGATGGTCTGCATCTCCTGACCTGGTGATCCGCCCGCCTCAGAAGTGCTGGGATTACAGGCGTGAGCCACCGTGCCTGGCCTAAAGACAGGTTTGACCTCTGACACATGTTATCTAATTGTTTTCACTTCCTTCAGTAGCATTTAAGGGTACTCTTTCACTATATTATAAGCATTAAGTTTTTATAAAAAGAAAAACAATCACAAATATTAGGCAGAAAATGACAATGTGTTGATAGAAAAATTACGTATCTTGAATTCCTAGTAAGCAGGATATTTTCCCCTAAGATGGCTAGTTATTTGCATTTCCACTTTCTGTGAATTTTCTGTGCACATCCATTTCCCATTTATATTTTGAGATCTTTTCCCCTGTCTTATTGGGAAGTACATGTGGTACATATGGAAGAGTGTATAAAACGTATGTACAGCTTGAAATATAATTCTACAGAGAACTGTGCAATCAGGCCTCAAGTTAGGAACCCACAAAGTAAAAGGTGGTTTCCTCATTCGCCTTCCTGCCTGCTGGCCCAAGGCCCACTTTCCCTCCTAGACCATGGTCTAGAGTGTTTGCTCTTCCCACCTCCCTCCCTCACCCAAAACATGATCCTGACTTTGGATCATCAATCCCTTGCTTTTCTTAATATTTTTATTACCTATGTAGGGATTCATAAACAGTTTAGTTGTGCCTGTTTTCGAACTTCATAAAAACGAAATCATAGTCTGAACTCCCATGAGTGGATCATTTTGTGTAACATTTGGTTCGTAGGATTCATTCACGTTAATGTGTGGAGCTGTGGTAGGTCACAGTAATTATTCTATCTATTTATTTCAGCAATTTCAAATATGATAGAAAATGTTCTCTATCATGTTTAAGGCAAATGTTTTCCCAGTTTTAAAAAGTTTCTTATAATTTTGGTTATGTTTTAACACAGAGACATTTTAGACAAGTTTACATAGTAAAATCTATTGATCTTTTCCTTTATGAATTATTTTATTCCTTTGAAACTTAGAGGGACCTTCCCCTTCAGGATGTTGATAAATATTTGCTCTTATTTTAGCTCTTTCATGATTTGATTTCTTTTTTTGAGGGGAAAAAAAAAAAAAACTTTAGCACTCTAATCCATCTGTATTTATTCTGGCTTATGGTTTGATTTGACATTGAGATCGATTTTCCTTCCAAATAGGTAACTGCTTATTGAGTAATTCTTTCCCACACCCATTGGGGCTGCTTTCTTTGGGTAGCTGAGATGAGGCAGAGCTGGATTTACAGATGTAAGGCAAGAAAGCAAGTAAGTCCAGGCACAGTGTTGGACAGAGCGGGAGTGATTTAGTATAAAGTTGCTTACTAGCCATGGCTTGTCTTCCCACAGACTCTATTTATGTGAGAAATGCACTTCTGCCATTGCTATTTTGTCATTTTTGTCACTTGCAGCTGCACCTAATTTTAACAAATTCTGATTCACCCTATTTGCTCTTAATCATTAGATAAGAAATGCAGCTTTTCCTTCTCTTTGTATATATAAAAAAGCCTCTCAAATAATAGATAAGAAATATTAGACTTTGTCTCCATCTTCAGTGTTAAACTCTGCAAAGCCCTTTTTTGGCCATTTCATCCAGATTGCTTTTTCCTGATTTGCAGAGTTTTCTTTTGGCTTCCTGAAATGCGTCAATGTTCCTCCAGCCTGGGATTAATTCTATGTAGAATGGAGGATTGTTTGGTATTTCTCTTAACATAGATTAATTTTATTTCTTAATTTTAGGGTGGTGTTGGTATCTTTTGGTTATTTCTTAAATGAGCATAATAGTTGTTAAAAAAATAAGGTTATACTTTTCATTGGTGCATTTGTTCTTTTCTGACTTGTGTGCATTCAAAGTGAATAAATGATATTCTGGCCTAGAGAATCACTCATCACTTGGTGCCTTGTTGTGTACACAAGAGCCAAAGAGCATAATAATAATACTGGGAGGAAGGCCAGAGAGAAGATGATGAAAACTGCACAAGAAACAGTGTACATCTCTGCTTATTAGCTATGGGTGTCTAATTCAATAAAATGATTTTTTAAAGTGTGTGTATATTAATGTCTCATGGTCCTGAGCAGAAGATAATTATGTCTTCGTTTCAGTCAGAATTGCAATTCAGAAATGGGTTCGGGAAGTAAATATTAAATAGTAAATGAATAATAGCTCAGAGTTTGCCTACTCATTGCTTCTCAGAGAATGCGAGATGAATTACAGGTTCTATTAAGATGGTTTTAGTTGAGTAATTGGGACTTTTGTGCTTTGCTTGCCTATTTCCTACTCTTTTTCTGGATTGAGTTGTTTATTTGGTTTACATTCCCCTAAACAGAGTTCTTTTTTTAAGCATCAGAGTAAATACTGGTTCACATCAATAGACACATAAAAAGTTATTGAAGAGTCCGAGTGGTGTGGAGCATGGAGTTTGGAATCAGGAACACCTGGTTCAAAGCCCACTTCTACAATTTACAGGGCACTTGACCTCAGGCAATCTATTTGATATCTCTGAGTCTTAATTTCCTTGTGTAAATAGAAAAAGAGGTATCTTATTTCCAGTTTTGTTCTGATACTTTTTCTTTATTTCAGAATTTCCAAGTTACTAGAATATGGGTAACCCATAAAACAACTGGCCATATAGTGCCTACTGATTATATGGTGACTGGGACATAGCAAGCACTTACCAATTACTTGTTAAATAAAGGAGTGGCTATTATGTGTCTACACCTCTATACTTTATATTTAGTTTCCCTTAGAATTCCCACAAAACAGATACAGTGTGTTGCCATGAATGGCCTTGATGGTAAGGATGGAGTTGGGAGGGTGGATAAAGATTTCAGTTGTAAGACAGGATGTAATGTGTGTGTGTGTGTGTGTGTGTGTGTGTGTGTGTAAAAATCCAGAGCCCATCAAAAGACATCTGGTTTGCTTTGGTATTTCACTCACATAAGGAAATGTAAACAGACAGCTCTGTTTGGATTATGACTCTTAAAAGCTATTAGCCTATTTCAGGTATCAGGTAGTTTGTAGTTTTGACATTAGCTCTACCCCACTGAGAGATATAAACCCTCTCAGGTGCAGCATTTT
The DNA here is from genome assembly GCF_043159975.1 of Macaca nemestrina. Lineage (NCBI taxonomy): Eukaryota > Metazoa > Chordata > Mammalia > Primates > Cercopithecidae > Macaca > Macaca nemestrina. Next base: position 57,604,979 of record NC_092134.1, read on the forward strand.
AATGTTTAGATTTTTTCTCAGGATTCTGAGCCAGGGGAAATAAACTGAAGAAATTAAGTGAGGTCAACAGATTGTGCATAAAGATGGTCTCCTTTCTGGAAGTAAGAGTCAGGGAACTCCTCTCCCAAATGAATGGGTTGATGTTCCCCACATTCACCATCAGGAGAATTTGAGTGAATTACTTCAGAAAGCTACTTCACAAGAACTTTGTGTGATGGTGACTTCCTTGATTACACATCTGTGAAATTCAGTATCTGCAAACCACAAGGTTTAAACCACAGTGTTTAAAGCACACACATTTCATTGAGGTACAAATTGATTGGAATCCTTGGCATCCCTTTAGCTCCATACCAACTAATTTTTATTAGGCTACTTTGATTATATGTCTGACCTTTTTGTCTCCCCTCTGTCTTCCATCCTTTCCTCTCCTTAACTAGATAAAACAAGATAATATGTAAGAAAGAAATTTTATTTAACGGCAAAGTACTATGTCCACATCAGAATAACAACTTATTGATTTATTTAGCCACCCAAATTAACCTGCAACTTGGTCCCAAAAGCAAAACACACTTGGAAAAAAAGGTTTCTAGAATTAAAACTTTTTTTCTCCTTTGAGAACTTTTTCTTTACAACCAAACCTACTGAGAACATGTGCTTCATCTTTTTTGATACTTTGTTCCTTTGTGTTCTTACTGCACCAGATTGGACTGTGGCATCCCTGGTTTTATAGCATTTCTATTTTCACTGCATCTGTAGCTTGGCTTAGACCTCAAAGTGCTAAAGTGTGAGATGAACATCCCACCTGAGCTATAGATGATGGTGTGTCTAAGAAAGAAAATAACATGCTCTCTACATCTCATGACTGCCCTTTAATCATTTGATCACAGTTCATTTGTCTTTTTATTTGCTGAGAAAACATTTCATGAATCTGTGTGAGATTTACTAGAAGTTTACCATTTCATCTATTTCATCTTCAATGTTTTTACATTTTAAATCTGATAATTAAAATTAAGAAAGTAGTCTCCTTTTTTCTTTAGCCATGAAAGCCTCATGGCTTTTATTTACTTTTATTTTGACACAGAGTCTCGCTTTGTTGCCCAGGCTGGAGTGCAGCAGCACGATCCCAGCTCACCGTAACCTCCGCCTCCTGGGTTCAAGTAATTTTCCCGCCTCAGCCTTCTGAGTAGCTGGGATTACAGGTGCTCACCACCATGACCAGATAATTTTTGTATATTTAGTAGAGATGGGGTTTCACCATGTTGGTCAGGCTGGTCTTGAACTCCTGACCTCGTGATCTGCCCGCCTCGGCCTCCCAAAATGCTGGTATTACAGGGGTGAACCACCGGGCCTGGCCCTCATTCATCCTTCTAAGACCCACTTTAAATACCATTTCCTCCATGAAATGTTTTCTAACCCCATCACCCCAATCAGATATGAACCTTCTGAAACCCCAGTATATTAATTTACATCAATGTTACAGAACATGTATCCCTACTAGCATTATTACTATTGGTATACTTACTTTTGCTGATATGACGTGTAGCTGCGATGTTCCTGGCATTATGCCAGGTGCTTAATTTACATTATTTTATTCAAATTTTAGGATTTCGCATCAACTCTATGAACTACATACAATCTCCACTTTAGAATTTAAGACACCAGGTTTGAATAAGTTGCTCAAGGACAAGTCTTAGATCCAAATCCAGATCTATTTTCCACCAAAGCACATGCTTTCTCTATTAGACTATACTGCCTTTTTGTGGTTAAAGGCTCTCTTACTTAGTTGTGTGCCTCTTGTAACTCCTCAGTGAAAGTGATTTGTATGTAGTGGGCCTGGGAGGGTGTAGGCTGGGAGCTGCCAGCATACATCATGTATTATGTAGACCCTAAGATGGAAGTCAAAATGGAGGAGCACTGAACCAAGAAGAGACACTAGGTCTGGGTGACATTACTTTAGCATCTGCATCATCCCAGACCTATCTTTGAACTGCTCAAGTACATGAACCAGTATAGTCCAGTATGTATTGGATTTACTGTTTATTAATTTTTCTAAAATGATAGATCAGGGAAATGTTGTAGGCTTTGATGTCACCAAGATATTTGACAAAATTTGTTAAAATATGTTCATGGACAAGAAGGTGAATTGTAGGTTGTCTAATATATACTCAAATTATGTTTATGTAGAGATAGCACTCTGGAAAAATTCTCCTTTGGGTGTTTCACAAATCTTATCAATGTCTTAGAAGAAAATCTAGGTGAGCAAATATAAACTCTTATAGATCTTGAAAATAGTGCTTGTACATTGGATACCTAAATTCTAAATAGTCAGGAAGCACCTCATCCAATATGGTTATGGATAATGCAAAGGAAAAAAACTAGGATGTTTAGATTAGTGTTTAGTGCTGGAAATCAGAGAGGAGGTGACAGAGTCTACCTGAGATTTTGCAGGGCAAGGTTAAAGCCAAGAAGCCAAGGCCAAAAATACCCAGAGGCAGCATTAGCATTAAAACCATTCAGATATAGATTCAAATCATACTCTTGTCAATGAATAACTGTGGAACTTCAAGAAGTTACTTAATCACTGAGCCCCTGTTTCTGCACCTGTAGATACCTATCAGCTGGGCTGTTGAGAAACAAGGGGGGCTGTTGAGGAATAACGCTTCCTATGTGGAAGCGTTAGGTACATAGTAGATGCTCAATACATATGATCTGTTTGAAAGCATATTATGTACTAGGAGCTGGCTAATAATATACTGGGAACAAGGAGGGAAGGCCAAGGACCTGGGAGGTGGGGAAGCAGGAATAGTCATAAAGATACATGAGTAATTCTGCAGAACGTGATCTTTCTCATCCGAGAACAAAATTTTCCCCCATAACCTCTTAAGTGCTCCACTTAGCACCTTGTAAGAAGGAAAAAACCAAGGTGATACAATCAATTTAACAGGGATAAATGTTAAGTTTAATAATAATAATAATACCACCATTTAGATAATTACAGAACACAATAAATTTGGTGGTGTAGATCAATAATAACTTGATTAGAGTTCACAGAATGATACTGTTTCTAAAATGTTTGGCATCCTCAGAATGTTTTGATAGAAGCAGAGGGCACATAGTCTAACAATTATTAAGTAACTTACTATTTGACCAGAGCAATTTTGCTGGAAACAATTTGATCAACATACCTTGGTTGACATATTGATGCCGTTGAAATAGATATTTCCTAGTCATAGATTTTTGGAACATTGGTAATTTTTGTATCTAATTTTCAGCCACTGATTCTTACTCTGCCTTAATTTTTAGAGTGAAAAGTTGGGATAACACCAGTGTTAATATTGGAATTCTTCATGGTTTTGGAGAGTACTTATCTTTTACCTATTATAAAAACACAAACCCATTATAGAAAAGCTAGAAAATACAAGCAAAAGAACAACAACAAGAAATGCATCATTTTGCCCGTCCTTAAGCCAACACTGTTATTATGTTGGCTTATATAATTCCAGGTTCTTTTCCTTGCCTTCCATTTATCTGACAAAGGAAGGGACTGTACTACAAAGTAGTGAGCTCTCCATTTTTGGAAGTTTTTAAGCAGAAGTAGGAAAATCTGTCAGAGAAGTGTCAGAGATATGATATAAAAGAAAGGTTAAATTTTATAATGTCTAGTTTTCTTCAACTTTAGGATTCTAAGAAAAATACAATAAATGCCATTGTAATGCTCACAAGGATTATTCATTTATATTGTATTTGTGGGATTCAGCTGAAAAATAACTTCTAAAATTCCAGCTCTGATTTGTAATTCATTCTGTCGTTTCTGAGGTATTGACTTGAATGCCTATATTTGATTTCTGTGCTTGAGTAAACCCACCCACTGGCCAGACTGAACCTCAGTGTGTTTGACATTTTCCCTTTTGAACAGCATCCAGCATAATGTAGCTTACTGGAAAAAATCTACACAGTATGACTCAGAAAGTCATGCAAGCATTTCTTTCTGTGGAATTCTTTATTTTCTTTCTCAAAATGAAAATAGATCACATTATTTGAGGATAAACAAATCTGTAAGTGTTTCCAGTAATATCTTTTTATGTATAAGCTGCTGAAGATTAACTAACAGTTCTTGGCTAAGATCTTGCTTCCTACCTAAATGTCTCAGTAAATACTGTCCTATTGAAATAAAACTCAACTTTTCAAAGTTTCCAACTGAAAATAGAAAATAAAGCCCTACTTCCCAGAAGGAGAAGTCATGCTTTCTTTTTTGTTTAAAATGTCCGTAAATTATCCAACACAGGCCCAGCCATGCAGTGTACATTTAATGCCCTCTAAATGAAACTATGTAAAAATTATAGCTTATGAAAAACCATGTAAGCTACATAGTCTAACAAGATCTGGATTCTTCTTCCTTTATCTTCCTTTGTTTTCTGATAAATTTCAGGAAATACTCCCAAATAAGCACATGTATTGTCAATACTCACAATTTAAAATTTATTATTGTTTGTTTTTTGCTTTATTTTTTATTTTAGGTTTGGGGGTACATGCGAAGGTTTGTTGTTACATAGATAAACGCGTGTCATGGGGGTTTGTTGTACATATTATTACATCACCCAGGTAGTAAACCCAGTACCCTATTATTGTTTTTAAGGAGCTGTATTTTAAAAATGTTTTAAAATTATGAATGGAGTGTTATTAGCTGAACATGCACATTTGAGATGTTCTTTAGGTAGAAGGATTTCTATGCAACTAGGCAAGCACTTTTAGAAGGTATTGACTGTTGTAATGTTGGCAGTATAAAAGGAAGGAAGACAGGACCATAAGACTTGAGACAATGGGAGTGGAAAAAGAAGTAAGCTACAGAATGTTTGATCTGATCAATAAATAATAAAAGAGTAGCTACATGTTTTGAGTATTTACATTGTATAAGTTAGATACTAGGTTAGGTGGTTTGTATATACACTGCCTTTTATAGCCACCCTACAAGATAGCATTATCATCTCCAATTTACAGATGAATGTTCTGAAGCTGAGGAGAGCTGGGATTCATAGTTTGTCCCATGATAAAGCTTACTTTCTTCACCCTACACCATATTGTCTCAGATGTGTCATAAATAAAAACGGGAAAGACAAAGAATAAAAATGAAATCTTAAAATTCTCACAACATAACAGTAAACAAAGCAAACAGTCCAATTAGAAAATAGGTAATAAACATGAAACATTTCACTGAAAACATATACAGAAGGCAAATTAAGCACATGAAAAGATGTTCTACATTGTTAGCCGTTAGGAACATGCAAATTAAAACCATAGTGAATTTAAAATTTAAATTAAATTAAAACCATACAGTACATCTATCAGTGGCTAAAATATAACAGCAACAACAACAAATGTAGCGATGTAACCGTCCAGTGGGTTCATCTTTCCCACTGCCTAGACAGAGCCAATTTATCAAGACATGGGAATTGCAATGGAGAAAGAGTAATTCACACAGAGCCAGCTGTGTGGGTGACCAGAGTTTTATTATTACTCAAATCAGTCTCCCCGAGCATTTGGGCATCAGAGTTTTAAAAGATAATTTGGCAGGTAGGGGCTTGGGGAGTAGGGAGTGCTGATTAGTCAGGTTGGAAATGGAATCATAGGGAGTTGAAGTGAGTTTTTCTTAATGTCTTCTGTTCCTGGGTATGATAGCAGAACTGGTTGGGCCAGATTACCAGTCTGGGTGGTGTCAGATGATCCATCGAGTGCAGGGTCTGCAAAATATCTCAAGCACTGATCTCAAGCTTTACAATAGTGATGTTATCCCCAGGAGCAATCTGGGGAGGTTTAGACTCTTAGAGCCAGAGGCTACATGACCCCTAAATTGTAATTTCTAATCTTATAGCTAATTTGTTAGTCCTGCAAAGACTGGACACCAGGCAAGAAGGGAGTCTTTCTGGAAATGGCTGTTATCAATTTTGTTTCAGAGTCAAATCATGAACCGAATTCTTTCCCAAAGTTAGTTTGGCCTCCACCCAGGAATGAGCAAGGACAGCTGAAGGGTTAGAAGCAAGATAGAGTCTGTTAGGTCTGATTTCTTTCACTGTCATAATTTCCTCCGTTATAATTTTGCAAAGGCGGTTTCAGTGACATCACCCGTACTGGCAAGGATGTAGAGAAACTGGATCATTGTTACACAGCTGATGCTACAGAGACTCTGGAGAACAGTTTGCAGTTCCTTTAAAACTAAACATGCAATTACCATATGGCTCAGTAATTGTACTCCAGGGAATTTGTCCCAGAAAAATGAGAGCTTATGCTCACACACAAAACCTGTACACAAGTGTTTAAATCAGCTTTATTTATAATAGCCCATAACTAAAAATGACTCAGATATTCTTCAACAGATGAATGGTCAAACTGTGGTATGCCAGTACCATGGAATACTACTTGTAAATAAAAAGAAATGAGTTATTGATACATGCAACAGTCTGGATGAATCTCCAGAGAATTATGCTGAGTTTTTTTTTAAAGTCCATCCCAAATGATACATGCTCCATTATTCCATTTATATAATATTCTTGAAGTGACAAAATTATAGAAATGGGTAAGAAATTAGAGGTTGTGAAAGGAAAATACCTTGGGCTCCCAAAATGACTAGGGAAAACTCAAGCTGGAAACTGCTTAGGGCAAACCTGCCTCCCATTCAATTCCAAGTCACCCCTCTGGCAGAGACAGATGCATATGTGATTGCCTCTTTTGGAAAGGCTAATCAGAAACTCAAAAAAAGTAACAGGTTGTGTATGACCCATCTGTGACCTGGAAGCTCCCTCCCCACTTCCAGTCTTTCTGCCTTTGCTTCAAGTTGTCCCGCTTTTCCAGACTGAACCAGTGTACTTCTTACATGTATTGATTGACATCTCATGTCTCCCTAAAATGTATAAAACCAAGCTGTGCTCTGATCACCTTGGGCATATGTCTGTGTCTCGGGTGCGTTCTCAACCTTGGCAAAATAAACTTTCTAGATTAACTGAGACCTGTCTCAGATTTTCTGCATTCATACTTTTAAAAGGGCACCATGAGGGATGCTTGTGGTGATGAAAATGTTTTGTATTTTGACAGTATCAATGTCAGTATCCTGGTTGTGGTATTGTACCATAGTTTACAAGTTACCATTTGGGAAATCTGAGTAAAAGGAACATAGGATTTCTCTGCATTATTTCTCACAATTGCATGTGAATCTACTATTACCTCCAAAAAAATTTTTAATCAAATAAAAAATGAACATTATTAAATATGAATAAAATGTATTTTTTATTTGAATAAATGTATTTGAATTTGTTTAAGAAATTCATGATAGCAAAAAAGGAATTGGATTGAATAGGTGAAATGGAACTGGTTTAGCCTGAGAAAGCATTTCCTGCCTTAGTAAATGTCAAGGTAACAGGGCCAAACATTTTGGTGTCCACTTTGAATCCTCTCTCTCTAACTGCTATATCTGATCAACTGTTTTCCTCCTCAAAATTCCTAGAATATACTCATCTTTGGCAGGGCTTTTAATGCCACCCATACATATGGTGACTTTGTGAGAATAACGAAATGATACCTTGTCTAGCTGATGAAAAAAAAGTGTTCCTTTTTTCCTCCTGCTGGGTCACAATCCTTGGCCAGGAGACCAAGTCTGATTTTCAACAACCATCTGCCCCTTGGGAAAGTGCTTTGTGCAGGGCATGGCTTTCTGCATGGCTGTATATGGTGGCCTTTGCCTTATTATTTTCTGCCACCCTTATCTTCACTATGGCGCGAGTCAGCATGATTTCTCCCCTGCAGCATTCTCCTAATTCTCCTTACCTCCAATCTTGATTTTCTTCAGTGCTTTCTCCACACCGTAGCTAGAATTTGCTTTCTGAAATACAACTCTGATCATGCTGCCTCACCAACAACCCTACAATAAGCCCCCTTTGTCCTCAGTAGGGAATCTAAGCTCTTGGGGTATGGCAGATGTGCCATCCTCTTCCTGACCCCACCAGCCTTTCTCCTCTCCACTTTTTCAACCCTCTTCTTATCTTCTACTGTCCTGCAGCTCACGTGGGCCATTTTCCCTCATCTTTGATGTTTCTCTGCCTTGAATACCTGTTCTACTCTTAACCTCCAGCCTTTTATCTGACTGACTTCTACATGTCCTTCAGAACTCAGCCCAGACATCCCCTCTGGGAAACCTTTCTAATCTCGTGAGCTTGAGCTGCGTGTTTCTCTGTGCTCACATACTCACTCTGAACCATAGCCCTGAAGACACTGGTTTGTAATTGTCTGTCTCTGCATCTGCCTTCCCCATATAGCTGCTAACTTCTCCAGGACAGGAACAATATCTTTTTTAATATTGTAACCCAGAGATCTACCATAGTACTTCGCACATTGACCAATCTCAACTGTCAGCTGGTAACATCTTTTTTTTTGTTATTAAGTGAATGCAAAATCATTTAGTTAACTGTTCTAGAAAATGTGAAGCTAGGGATAAGGGAAGAAGGATGGAAAGGCAACTACTTTCCGGACTTTAAATGTTCAGTGCCTCTGTTACAATGTCTCTGGAAGCTTTTTGATCTAAGGGGCTTTCACTTCTTTCTAGTTCTGGCATGGAATTGGAATTCGAACTATTTTTCACACCTGCTTTAGTGACTCTGAAGGAATGTATCAATTAAGCAAAGAGCAAACCACTGGAAACAGTTCTGACAGGGTTATTCCAAAAGGATCTGCATTGGAAAACAAGGTCTGAACTGATATCTTTAATATCTTACATAGCCATAAAATCAGGGAATGTGTAAAGGCCTGCAGGTGGGTGGCTGTTGATATTTAAAGCACGGAATTTTGGAATCTTCAGACATTCCTTTCAATGGAAGAATTATTGCCCAACGATGGGAGTATTTATTTAGCTCTGCAGAGCCAGAAGACACCTTTTCCCCCTTTTTTTTCAGCTGTAGGAATAAGGACCTGAGTGGAAACTGCCCGTACAATTATTGACCCTCAAATCCTCCATGATTTCCTTCTCATCTCTGAACACCCAGATGATCTTGCTCCTCTCATCATGTTTAAAACCTACCATTCTGTCCTTCCAAGGGGAAACATCAGCTGCCATGAAATGGGAGGAATGTATTTGATTCTTTTCCTCACTCTGCAAAGACCGTACCAATAACGTAACATGTGGGATCCCAGAAGGGTATCGGCACCTGCTGTGGGTAAACAAGAGATACAACATTTTATTCAAGTCTTTATTTCTTGTCTTCATAGCTCATAACTTGTATTTTTAAATTGACTTTTAATAGTTGTACATATTTTGGGGACATATGTGATAGTTTTATACCTGTTTACAATGTGTAATTATCAAACCAGAGTAATTGGGATGTCCATCTCTCTTTTTTAAAAAATTACGTATATTTTCTCCCTAGAAAAAGGGCCAAAAAGCTTTTTCTCTAAAGGGCAAGATAGTAAATATTTTAGAATTTACTGATCATACAGTCTCGGTCATAACTACTTAACTCTGCCACTGTATGCAAAAGCAACCACTGACAATATATGAGGGGATTTCAAAAAGTGCATGAAAATTGAATTAAAAAATAAAAATTAAAAATATAAATTTTCTTAATCAGCATAAGCTTCAGGTTCAAGACATTTTTGTAAGTGATGATACCAGCCATTTAGTTCATCTCTAAAGAACTGGGAGTCCTGGGAATTCACCATGTCAAAGTAATGTTTTTTATATTATTAACTGAAGAAAAATAGGTGCCCTTTAAAGATTTTTTTATGATTAAGAGACAAAAAGAAGTTAGAAGAAACTGAATCATGACTCTAAGATGGAAGCCTAATGATTTCTTACCAAAACTCTTGCAAATGGCCCTTGTTTGATGAGAGGAATGAGCAGGTGCATTGTCGTGGTAAAAAAGGATTCTAGTGAAGCTTTCCTGAGTGTTTTTCTGCCAAAGCTTTGGCTAACTTCCTCAGAATACTCTCATATTAAGAAGATATTATGGGCAGGTGTGGTGGCTCACGCTTGTAATCTCAGCACTTTGGGAGGCCGAGGCGGGCAGATCACCTAACGTCAGGAGTTTGAGACCAGACTGACCAACATGGAGAAACCCCATCTTTACTAAAAATACAAAATTAGCCAGGCATGGTGGCACATGCATGTAATCCCAGCTACTTGGGAGGCTGAGACAGGAGAATCGCTTGAACCCAGGAGGCAGAGATTGCAGTGAGCCGAGATCGCCCCATTGCACTCCAGTCTGAGCAACAAGAGCAAAACTGCATCTCAAAATAAATAAATAAATAAATAAAAATAAGAAGATATTATTGTTCTTTCACTCTTCAGAAAGTCAATGAGAAAATGCCTTGAGCATCCCCCCAAAATTGTTGCCGTGACCTTTGCTCTTGGCTGATTCACTTTTGCTTTCACTGGCCCCCTTCCACCTCTTGGTAGCCATTGCTTTGATTGTGCTTTGTCTTCAAGATTGTACTAGTAGAGCCTTGTTTAATCTCCTGTTACAATTCTTAGAGGAAATGCTTCAGGATCTTGATACTGCATGCTTAAAATTTCCATTGAAAGCCCTGCTTTTGTCTACAGCTGATCTGGGTGCAATTGTTTTGGCAGCCATTGAGTGGAAAGTTTGTTCAACTTTAATTTTTCAGTCAGAATTGTGTAAGAACCAATGGAGATGTCTGTGGTGTTGGCTATTGTTTCTGCTGTTAATCATCAGTCCTCTTCAATTAAGGCATGAACAAGATTAATTTTTTCCTCACAAATTGATGTGGATGATCTGCTGGTGCTGGCTTCATCTTAAACATCGTTTCATCCCTTCTTAGGATGAGTGATCCATTTGTAAACTGCTGATTTCTTTGGGGCATTGTCCTATAAACTTTTCATAAAGCATCAGTGATTTCATCATTCTTCCACTCAAGCTTCACCATAAATCTGATGTTTGTTTTTGCTTCAATTTTAGCAGAATTCATATTGTTCTTATAGAGGCTCTTTTCAAACTAATGTCTTAGCCTTGTTTATGCCTCAAACTACATCCTTTTTAGATATGCTGTAACCAGTTGGCATGAGTTTATTTTGGTGCAAAAAAAATTTGAACTCCATGCATAGTTTTTTTCATAATATGCATTTTCCATAAACTTTTAAAAGACTCCTTTCATATAAATGAATGGGCATAGTTGTGTTCCAATCAAACTAAGCACTGAAATTTGAATTTCATATAAATTTCATGTGTCATAAAATATTATTTTTCTTTTGATTTATTTCCAAGCATTTTTTTTTTTTACTTCACAGACTGCTCAAAAATAGATAATGGGCCAGATTAGGACTGTAGGTTATAATTTGTTGGTCTTTGCACTAGAATGTCAACTAGAGAGTGAAGGGATTGGATTTGTGCTTTTAGTCAGTGCATCTCAAATTTAAATGTGCATATGGATCATCTGGGTTCTGTTAAAAATGCAGATTCTGTTGTAAGAGTTTGCATTTTTAACCAGCTGCAGGACCATGCTGGTGCTGTGGTTGCTGACCACACCTTGAGTAGCAAGGTGTAAATCAGCAGTTTACAAATGGATCACTCATCCTAAGAAGGGATGAGATGATGTTTGAAAACCTTGCTACTCAAGGTTTTCAAAGATTGCATATTGGCATCCATCCATGCAAGAGAGAGCTTGGATTGTAGAGAGACTGGATGGGGATGGGGGTGAGTGGTAAAGAGGAGTTACAAGGCTTTGTAATCATTCAGGATTGCACTAATGAGGGCCCATCCTAGGTCAGGATCAATGAGGTTGAAGAGGGACAGATGAATATGAAAGACTTCTGGGAGATGGACTCAGCAGGTCTTGGTTGCTCAGTGGATGTGAGAGATGGAGGGAGGAGAATTGAGGATGACTACAGGATTCTGTTGGTCAATGGTGCACTTAGCAGAGATCCCAATGATCCATACAGAAGTGGGTAGAGAGTAGGTGCTTAATCAGTGTTTGTTGTTTAAGTGAAAAGGCAAGGGGAAGAGCAAGCTGGGTTGGAAGGGGATGGGAGAGAGAAGAGAATTACCTCAATTTGGGGTAGTTTGAGTTTGATTCTTCAGAAACCAAGAGAAAGTAGCAAAGGCAGGTAATGTTTGGAAGGCAGAATGCTGTCCCACGTGGCTGGTCTGGGAATGTGTTGTTTTCCATCAACTGAGAATTTGACCCAGAACAATAGCACTACACATTGGGTGTCCCTTATCTGAAATACTTGGGACCAGAAGTGTTTAGGATTTCATGATTTTTTTTTTTGGTGGATGGGGAAGGGGGTGGATTTTGGAATATTTGAATGTATACAATGAGATATCTTGGGGATGGGACCCAAATCTAAACACAAAATTCATTTATGTTTCACATTCACCTTATACACATAACCTGAAGGTAATTTAATGTTTTTAGTAATTTTGTGCTTATGAAAAAGTTTTGACTGCATTTTGTCTGCAACCCATCCCATGAGGTCAGGTGTGGGATTTCCCACTTGCAGGGTGATATCAGTGTTCAAAAAGTTTCAAAGTTTGGAATCATTTAGATTTTTTATTTCTAAACTAGAGATTCTCAACCTATACCAACCAGGAAGAGCATAAGCTATACCAAAAGTATGCTGAGGGCATTTACCACCTTGCAAGAGTTCTTATATAAATGTTTAACTTTATTCTTATTTTATAATAGAAATTTTTTTTTACAAAAAACCATCGGGCTGTGCACGGTGGCTCATGCCTGTAATCCCAGCACTTTGGGAGGCGGAGGCGGGCGGATCACCTGAGGTCAGGAGTTCGAGACCAGCCTGACAAACAAGGGGAAACCCCATCTCTACTAAAAATACAAAATTAGCCAGGCGTGGTGGTGCATACCTGTAATCCCAGCTGCTTGGGAGGCTGAGGCAGGAGAATGGCTTGAACCTAGGAGGTGGAGGTTGTGATGAGCCAAGATTGAGCCATTGCACTCCAGCCTGGGCAACAAGAGTGAGACTCCGTCTCAAAAAAAAAAAAAAAAAAAAAAAAAGAAAAAAAAAATCAAGGAATCAGAATTTGTTTGCAAATATTTTACAGCTCTGGCCTAAGAATCAACTTAATTTGAATAGTATACCATACAGCCTGTTGTCTCAGGTTTTCTCCACTCCTATGTTTAATTTAGTTGTTCTACTGAAGACACTAAACATCTCTCATGTATCAAAAGAATTTGTCATTTGTGTAATATTAGGTAATGCATTCTTAGATGAGGCAGATTTTTTTTTCCTGTTTTTGTTTTAACCCACTTTTACCTTTCCAAATTCTGATGAAAGAAAAACTTTACCTGAATTTGCTGGTGATCTGTCTGTCGCTGGCCATAGAAAAACCCCAAACATACCAGCAATGTTTAATTAACAACCTCCTGAGTCTTCCTCTGTCTCTAGTCCTTCCCTCTTTTAATCCATTTTATGCATTATTGCCCAATTAATATTTCTGAAGCTTATCCCTGATCCTATTACCACCTTGTTCAATAAACTTAAATGGCTCTCTGTGGTCTACATAAGTCCACACTCCTCAGCCTGCTTTTCAATGTGCACCACCATCTGATTTCCATAGACATTTCCAAAAGATTTCATATTACTCACTTTTACCCACCCCACCCAACAACCAAATCAAACTCACTGCTTCCTCGCAGGTCCTGCTCTTCCTGGCCTCTGGGCTATGATGCAAGAGCTCCATCCACCCACTCTCCCAGCCTACTCTGAGCCCTAAAGTTCTTTGAAGTTCAGGCCAAACTTCCGCTTCTCCATGAAGCATTCTCTAATTTCCAAGTTGGAAAGAATATTTTTTTCTGTTTTTAATTTTCAGAGTTTTTTATCTGTGCAGCAAGGTATGGCAGGAAGGTTATGGATCTCTAGAATGTAAGCTCAAGGTAGGACGTGGTCCACTTATTCATTGCTGTGTCACCACTGCCTAGGCAAATGACTGGCATATAGAAGGCGCTGAATAAATATTTATTGATAAGTGAACAAATGAATGAATGAGTGACTAAATTAAGATGAGTGCACTTTAAATTCAAGGCTACCGTCACATGCAAATGCCTAAGACATGGATTGAAAGAAGGTAGGGGCTTAATATGTTAAGTTTCTTTCCCTTTATTATCTCTTTTATGGCAGTTGTAAATCTCAGATGTATTTATTTCTGCAGTGTCTGGGACCTAGTGTCGGAGGGAAAAGAAATAAATCTTGAGCACTTACTGTCTGTTAGGTTCTGTGCTAGGTGCCTTATATTCACATCTTGTTTTAATTCTCCATAAGAATTCTATAAGGTAAGTATTATCCTTTCCATTTTACCATGGAGAGAAGCTAAACTCAAAGATATTTGTCACTTTGGGAGCCCAGGAGCTCAGGACCAGGCTGGGCAACATGGTGAAACCCTGTCTCAACACAAAATACAAAAATTAGCTGGACATGGTAGTACATGACTATGGTCCCTGCTACTCAGGAGGCTGAGGTGGGAGGATTGCTTGAGCCTGGGAGGCAGAGGTTGCAGTGAGTTGAGTCATCCTACTGCACTCCAGCCTGGATAACAGAGCAAAGAAAAGAAAAAAGAAAACTTCTTATAGGTCACAGATTTCATAAGTTGTAAAGCTGAGATTTTAAAGCCCAGTCAACCTGATGCCCTTATTACTCACATATAATAACATGGGTTATTAACTAATAAATGACAAAAGTGTGATGCAAAACCATGTTTACCCAACTTTCATATTCCTACAACTTTATTGTGGTGTCTCTCAATATGTCACTACATAGCAAGTGCTTAATAAAGGAATAAATAAGTAAATACATTTAAAATAAACTAGTAAAAATGAATGAATTATAGAGCTAGTGGATTAAGAATAAGCCATGCTTTCCTACTAGAAAATCATGAAGTCAGATTAATGTCTGTTGACATGCGAGCACCAATTGCTTTTGCCAAAAGAACAAGGTTAGCTACAAAATGGAAATAAGTTCAAATTGACAAATGGTCTGTTGCTGCCACCATGGAGTCAAGAAGATCGGCACCCATCTTTGATGCCTGCCGTCTTAATTGCAAGGCCAGGCATATAGTTTATTCTTAGTCTACAACCGCAGTCCTGAAAAGCAGCAGCTTTGGTTGTCTTCAGCGGTCATACACAGCAGGTCCTAGACCATAGTAACACCCATTCCGGTGGAAAGTTTGAGGTAAAAGTCCTCTCTGACTCATCTCTTCTGACTATTCAAATCACAAAATTAACCAGGGTGGGTGCAGAGGAACTTGTAGCTGAGAAACTTCTGAGAGATGTTAAGTTATTCACAGGTTATCAACATTAGTTATCTCACCATATAAGAGAACTAACAAAGTAATTCTACCATCAAAAATGTCTTCTCAAATCTTGAAGGCTGTGTCCCATTCGGTCAGTGTGCAACTTTGGAAAGCTGCTTAACCTCTCTAACCCTCAGTTATCACATGGGGGTAACAGTGAGTGCTTTATCTATTGGTTTCAAAGGATTAAGTAAAAACATTTCACACTATGTTCAATAAGGGTTTAATTAAAAATACCATTTTACATCTATCACACTACTTGCAGCACATCTGGGAATTTCTTCCAACAAGACACTGACTGGAAGGAAGCTGGACCAACTGTCTAGGAATTGATCCTGTCATTGAAAAGAACTTCATATATATTTTATTTGCAGCACTATTGTAGGGACCTAGTATCCTAAAAGTATCTTTTAGGTGTGTGCAACGATTCTTAGATATTTGAGAAAGATCTCAGAGTGTCTTTCAGATATTTGCAATACATTGATTACAAATTGCTATTGATTTTGATCTGATTTGTATGGGAATAAATCCTGATTCTCATGATTAATACAATAATAATAAAAGCTACATTTTATCAGCACTGGGTAAGGGTTTGGTATGTATTATACTAACTTCTCACAATGTCTCTGTAGGGTAAAGATTATTGTCTTCACTTGCAGATATACAACCTAGATTCAAATTAGCTTATGTAAGTTGTCATCCATATCATAGACAGTAAGCGGCAGACCTGTGATTTAAGTGCGGGTCCGTCTGACTCCAAAGCATGCGTTCTTTCCACCAAGTCACATGAACTTGGAACCCTTAGCCATATGGTCACAACCTATCACATTCATCTCACCGAGAAACATGGAGCGGTGTATCAGTGCGATCACTCTGCTAGGAGATAGGAGTACAAAGATGAACGAGGCATAGGAGAACAAACAGCTTTGGTTGTCTTGAGCTGGGTCATCCATAGCAGATCCTAGACTATCGTAATACCTGCTCTAGTGGAAAGCTGGTTCTTTAAGGATTAATAGTTCAGAAAGGGGAGGCAGAGGAATACATGGGACTTGTGAAAAGAAGCTGATTAATGTATACGTTGAGAGGAGCTGGATTAGGTAAGACGCTGGAGGAGGTGATGCCTTAGCTAAGTTCTGAAGAGTGAATAGGCATTAGCCAAGTGAATGAATGGAGTTGGGTATGAGAGAAGACTGCGCTAGGGAGAAGGGATAATATATGCGAAGACGTGTAGGCGGGGAGACAGAGGCACATTTGGAAACCTGCAAGGTGTTTAATGTATTTGGAATACAGTGGGTCCTCAAATAATATTGCTTCTTTCAACGTGGCTTTATTATAACATTGATTAGGAAAAATGATCAGTTCTCTGCTGGGGTCACCGTCTGGGTGGAGTTTGCACATTCTCTTCAGATCTGCATGGGTTTTCTCTGGGTATGCCTGTTTCCTCCCACATTCTAGAGATGTGCACATATGATTAACTAGTGTGTCTAAATTGTCCCAGTCTGAGTGTGTATGTGTGTCTTTCTGTGTGTGTGTATGCTTTGTAATGGAATGACGTCCTGTCCAGAGTTGGTTCCCACCTTGCTCCCTGAACTGCAGGGATAGTCTCAGACCATCTGCACCTTGAACTGGAATAATGGGTAAATAATTATCTTACTTGTTTTTATTATCTCTCTTAAATGTCCATATAGCTCACATTTATTTCAATGTGTAATATTAGACATGTTTGGGGTCTTTATTTAGAAATTTGTTTTTGTGTGGCAGAAATATGTCACCAAAACTTAGTTATTGTTCATATCAATTAGCCTATGGTAAAATAATTTTCACTCTACATCGTTTTGCTTAAAGTTGCAATTTCCAGGAACCTATCAATGATATTAAGTGAGGACTTACTGTATATGGAGAAGAGAGTGGAGAGCATGAAGCTATGGCGTAAAGGTAAGGAAATTGGGCTTTATCATAATGGATATTTATATTGATGCAGGATGGAATTTAGGTTAGGAAACAAGAGAAGGACAAAGGAGCTAGTAAGAGGGAACAGCCATGGACCAGGGAGGCGAGGCTGGAAGGAAAAGCAAATGAAGGCTGGAGGAAGCTCATAATTTGAATGAATGGTTCAGAAGATGCTGGGAACACACCTTGCCAGACTTCCCATTACTCCATGTATCACATCCTGGTCCATGGTGGAAGCAAAGCTGTGGAATTACTAATAAGACGTTGTTCAAAGGGTTATTATATTTATCTCTCCATCCATTCTTAATCAAGGGCTTATGAATAAGAACAGTTTCTAAATGCTATTTATTCAGAATCTTCTCCACTAATTTGTCTCAAGAATTAGTCTTTGCTAGAAACTGTAGAACTGAGCCAAAGTGAATTCCTGCCAGTGTGAATGAGGTCAGAATACCTGAGTCACATAAGGTCCAGAGGGCAGGTAGCCAGCCAGGGCGCCGCTGTGCTAGCCAGGGTGTCTTAACAAGAGCCTAATGAATAATTTTTTGTTCTGAGGCATATGGCTTTTAGTCGAAGAGGACAACTCCTAGACAACTAGCTAGAACTTTGCAGAAAGGAGAGCAATGCTGCTTGACCATAAATGAAGGAGAATTACTTGGTGCTGCCATATTCTCTAGGGGGCAAGTGCAGCTTCACAAAAGGGTGTCTTTTTTTGCCAGCAAAAACTAAAACAAACAAAAACCTTCCAACTCTTAGCTAAGGGGAATTCTGTGGATCTAACTTGTGTTCTTACTCCTTATAACTTCTTGTTATTTTGTTCCTTTTAAGTTCTTGTACTTTATATAGGAGGTAGTAATTTGGAACATGGTTGACTTAACTACCCTGGTTGCATTGACATACATAGCGCTTAAATTGTGCCCAACACATTTCTAAGGGCTTTATGCATTAACTCGTTTAATGTTTTTACAATCCTAGAAGGTAGGTAGATGCTATTAATATCATCATTTCCAGTTTGCAGATGAAGAAACTGATGCAGAGAGACAAACTCATAGTAAAATAGCTATCTAGTCGAGTTTTGGACCCAGGGAGTATGGCTCCAGAGTCTATGCTTGTGACCTGGGGTTTCCAAGTTTTCATATGAAGTAGAAGCCGTGGAAAAGTATGTTAAGATGCAGAATCCCAGGCCACACTCTCAGAAATTTGAATTTAATTTGTCATAGAGGGCCCTAGGTATTTCCACTTTTAACATGTGCCCTATATGCTT
The DNA here is from genome assembly GCF_043159975.1 of Macaca nemestrina. Taxonomy (NCBI): domain Eukaryota; kingdom Metazoa; phylum Chordata; class Mammalia; order Primates; family Cercopithecidae; genus Macaca; species Macaca nemestrina. The sequence goes on from NC_092134.1 coordinate 57,623,495, forward strand.
ATGATGTGGGTGTTTCTCAGACTACACTTTGAGAAACATTGCTCTAAACTACTACATTATGTTGACTTGTCACTGTTGTTGAAAGTCTGATTGTGCCCTGTTTCCTGCTATCCCAGTACACTGCAGAATGCAAAGAAAAAACGATGTGAAAATAACATTCTGTGGATGACTTCTATTTATCTATCATCTATCTATCTATCTATCTATCTATCTATCTATCTATCTATCTATCTATCTATTTTTGTATATATTTTACAACATTGGTTCTGTCTATATACATATAAATCAGTTTGAATGAAACCAGTTTTAAGTGAAGTTTTAAAAACTTTACATGATATCAAGTATTTCTTTGGACTTAATCTTTATTTTTTTATTCTTTGAGACAGAGTCTTGCTCTGTCACCCAGACTGGAGTGTAATGGTGCGATCTCAGCTCACTGCAACTTCTTCCTCTTGGGTTCAAGTGATTCTCCCACCTGAGCCTCCTGAGTAGCTGGGATTACAGGTACCCACCATCATGCCCGTCTAATTTTTGTAGAGATGGGGTGTCACCATGTTGGTCAGGCTGGTCTTGAATTCCTAACCTCAGGTGATCCACCTGCCTCAGCCTCCCAAAGTGGTGGGATTACAGGTGTGCACCACCGTGCCTGGCCTGGACTTAATATTTAGCTATCTATTTTTATGCTCTATAGATTCATTTAGAAATAAATTTGTGGTCACTCTAAGAAGAGACAATCCTTGTATTTTTGTTACTAGATGCTTTGTGATCAAAAGGTGACACATGTGTATAGTTCTGATACTGGGGTCAGAACTAATGTTTTTTGTGTCATTTTATAATGGCCTTTTAATGCATGTCGCTATGCTTTGAGAATGTGACCTGGTCTATGGCATTTTCCTATTTATTCAAAAATGTCTAGTGTTTCTTGTGAGTTTTACTATATTTCTTTTAACTTTCTGCCATAATTCTTATGCAACTGTGAAAAAAGATGTGCTGTCAGAGTAGAGTGAACATTGAACTCAGTGCTAAAATGATCAGATACTATTTGGAGTCTCATTTTTAAAATCTGAAATAAAAGCAGTATCTTTTTTCAATCTTATATGTATCTAAATTGGGTATTCAGAGGCATCTGTTTTTAGGTTAAAATTATAATTCATTTCCACTTGATAGAAAAAAGGGAAAAAATAATCAGCAAGTCCTCACCAGTTACAATGCAGCCCTCTGAATTGACAAAGGCTCCGGACAGCTTCATCCTCTCCCTTAACACCAATATCCTTGGACTTAAAATGAATGTCCCTTCCTCTAACTATAACTAAGTGAAATGATGTGAGAGACAGAGCTCTTGCTTGGTGAAGAGAAAGAGGAGGGTGGGGAATGAGATTTTCTAGAGACTAGAACAAAGGAATCTTAACAAAGATGGCAGAGACTCAGAATGCTTAGTGCATCAATAGAGGCAGGAACCAAAGTGAGAAGGGAAGAGAGGAACTTTGAATGACAGTGAAGTGTGAATTATTTTCCATATCCTCCTTTTATTCTCCAGTGGACTCAAAATCTTGTGTTGTGATCCATCTCCTAAGAAGCAGCTTCTCTCTTGTTTCCTTTTGCCTGTGACCATGTTCCAGAAAGTTCTGCACTCATGGGCCTCAACACTGAGAAAGGACCACTCCATTTCCCCCACTTTCCAACTGAAGCTTTGTACTGTTTTGGCAGCCTGGGTGGATTTAACCTAACTTAGAAACTTTCCTATAAGGATACAGTTATTATTTTTTTTTTTATCCTCTTTAGATTGGGGGTATGCCAAAAAGAAATAATTGACTTCTGCTTCTGACCAAGATGAAGTAACTGAGACCAAGTTTATCTTTCCAATTGAATCAATGAAAAAAAAATCAGGCAAAATATATAGAACAAAGTTTGTTAAGACACTGGAGATCAGGTGATGAAAAAGTGATACCTGGGGGATGGGGAGCAAACAAGGTGAGCTCTGTATTTGCCTCAGGTTATTGCTTGAATGAGTTCCCAGGTGGCTGTCCAGGGAGAGGAGACGCAGGTGGGGCCAGTGGACCCAGTGAGTTGAGAGGACCTGAAAGTCTAGGAAGACAAAAGCAGCTAGAGTTTGCAGGGCAGGGTTCTGGAGAACAGAGAGCCACAGAAGAGAGAAGTCCAGAGACCTGCTAAGGGTCTCCTTTCACTTTTTTGTTTGTTTGAGACAGAGCCTCTCTCCTTCTGTTGCCCACACTGGAGTGCAGTGGTATGATCTCAGCTCACTGCAACTCTCCCTCCCAGGTTCAAGCGATTCTCCTGCCTCAGCCTCCTGAGTAAGTGGGATTAAATGTGCCCACCGCCATGCCCAGCTAATTTTTGTATTTTAGTAGGGACAGGGTTTCACCATGTTGGCCAGGCTGGTCTTGGACTCCTGACCCCAAGTGATCTGCCTGCCTTGGCCTCCCAAAGTGCTGGGAGCCACTGTGCCTGGACTCTCCTTCAATTTTTATCTTTTTTTTTTTTTTTTGAGATGGAGTCTCACTCTGTCACCAGGCTGGAGTGCAGTGGTGCCAACTCTGCACCACTGCAACCTCCGCCTCCCGGGTTCAAGCAATTATCTGCCTCAGCCTCCTGAGTAACTGGGATTATAGGCATGTGCACCATGCTTGGCTAATTTTTGTATTTTCAGTAGAGACGGGGTTTCACCATCTTGGCCAGGCTGGTCTTGAACTCCTGACCTCATGATCTACCCACCTCTGCCTCCCAAAGTGTTGGGATTACAAGCGTGAGGCACCGCTCCCAGCTGTCTCCTATGATTTTTTTTTTTTTTAAACAAGTAAGCCTTTATTTCCTTGTTTTGCAAATAAAGCTGGCTAAGTTGGTTGCTTTTTGGTGATTAGTCAAAGAGACCAAATCCCATATCCTCATCCGACTCCTCCAACTCTTCCTTGGCTTCAACCTTAGCTGGGACTGCAGCAGCAGCAGCAGCAGCAGCAGCAGGAGAAGCCACAGTGGCAGCGACCACAGGGGCAGCAGCCACAAAGGCAGATGGATCAGCCAAGAAGGCCTTGACCTTTTCAGCAAGTGGGAAGGTGTAATCTGTCTCCACAGACAAGGCCAGGACTCATTTGTACCCGCTGATGATAGAATGGGGTACTGATGCAACAGTTGGGTAGCCAATCTGCAGACAGACACCGGCAACGTTGCGGACACCCTCCAGGAAGCGAGAATGCAGACTTTCCTCTGTGATGTCATGCACTTCAGGGTTGTAGGTGCTGCCATTGTCGAACACCTGCTGGATGGCCAGCCCAAAGGAGAAGGGGGAGATGTTGAGCATGTTCAGCAGCGTGGCTTCGCTGGCTCCCACTTTGTCTCCAGTCTTGATCAGCTGCACATCACTCAGGATTTCAATGGTTCCCCTGGAGATTTTAGTGGTGATACCTAAAGCCTGGAAAAAGGAGGTCTTCTCGGGCCCGAGGCCAGTGTTCTGGGCTGGCACAGTGACTTCACATGGGGCAATGGCGCCAGCATGGGCAGCAGCTGGCACCTTATTGGCCAGCAACATGTCCCTGATCTCAGTGAGATCCTCCTTGGTGAACGCGAAGCCCACATTCCCCCGGATATGAGGCAGCAGTTTCTCCAGAGCTGGGTTGTTTTCCAGGTGCCCTCGGATGGCCTTGCGCATCATGGTGTTCTTGCCCATCAGCACCATGGCCTTCCCGCGAAGGGACATGCGAATCTGCTGCATCTGCTTGGAGCCCACATTGTCTGCTCCCATGATGAAACATTTTGGATAATCATCCAATAGTTGGATGATCTTAAGGAAGTAGTTGGACTTCCAGGTCGCCCTTTCTTCGCTGGGCATCACAGCGGTGAGTCAGGGATTGCCACGCAGGGTTTAAAGACGATGTCACTTCCACGAGGATGCCTGGTGAGAGAAGCTCCTTTGATTTTTAAGGAGAATGTTGCTGGGCACATGTGTGTGAGAAAACTTCTCTTGCCTCCCAGAAAAATTAGAAGAAAAAGTACCAATAACTCACACAGAGATAGAAATAGTGCCTATTTCCATCACCCAGATGGGAAAACTTATAATTCATGGGACATTGAGTAGAATACTTAGAAAAATATTGTCTAGCAGTGGAGAATTATTAGCTCTAGACTAAATGCTGCTCTGGTATTGCCTAATGAATCTCAAAAGCATGATTCAAATGTGTCAGACTGTTTCCAAGTAAGGTAACTGTGTCTTTGAACAAAACTCAAAAATATCTGTAGAAATGCATATATATCCAGCACCTATCAAGGGAAAATTCAAAATGTCTGGAATTAATTTAAAAATTCCTAGGCATGCAAAAAAGTGGTAAAATATGACCAATGATGAGGAGAAAAACCTGTCAATTGACACCAGACCAGAACTTGCTTAGATGTTAGAAATCGCCAACAAGAACATTTCAACAGTTATTGTAACTGTATTATTCTATAGCACAAAAGCTATAGCAAAAATGTTAAGTTCAGACCTGGAAAATAAAAAAGGTCCAAATTGAACTTACAGGGCTGAAAGCTATAATGTCTTAAATTAAAAAGACACTGTATGAGGTTAACAGCAGCTTAGACATTTTTAAAGAAAACATTGGCCAGGTGTGGTAGCTCATGCCTATAATCCCAGCACTTCGAGAGGCCAAGGCAGGTGGATCACCTGAGGTCAGGAGTTCAAGACCAGCCTGGCCAACATGGTGAAACCTCATCTCTACTAAAAATACAATATTAGTTGGGCCTGGTGACATAGTCCTATAACCCTAGCTACTAGGGAGGCTGAGGCAGGACAATCACTTGAACCTGGGAGGCAGAGGTTGCGGTAAGCCGAGCCATTGCACTCCAGCCTGGGCAACAAGAGCAAAACTCTGTCTCAAAAAAAAAAAACAAAAACAAAAACAAAAAACTAAAATGAAACATAGAGACAAAGGAATAAAAAAAATTTTTTAAAGTGTCAGTGCACTGTGGGACAACTTTAAGCAGCTGAAAATATGCATTGTTTACTTATTCAAATAGCTAAAAAGACTTGAATATGCCAAATGTTGGCCAAAATATATATATATATATATATATATATTTATATATATATATGGTCTAGCTATTCCATTCCCAAGTATTTTCCCAAGAGAAAGGAAGTCATAGATATTCATAGAAACTTTATCTTGTAATTATTAAAACTGGAAACAACCCAAATGCCTATTGACAGATGAATGGATGGTATGTCATCCATTTGTATGGTATATCCATACAATGAACACTGCTTAGCAATAAAAAGGAATGAACTATTGATATACACTGTAGGGATGAATGTCAAAATAATTATGCTAAGTGAAAGCAGCTAGACAACAGAGAGTACATACCATATGATTTCTTTTCTTTTTCTTTTTCTTTTTTTTTTTTTTTTAAGACAGAGTCTCGCTGTGTCACCCAGGCTGCAGTGTAGTGGTGTGATAGTGGCTCACTGCTACCTCAGCCTACCCGGTTCAAGCAATTCTCCTGCCTCAGCCTCCTGAGTAGCTGGGATTACAAGAGCCTGCCACCATGCCAAGCTATTTTTTTTTTTTTTTTTTTTTTTTTTTTTTTTTAGTACAGCCGGGGTTTCACCATGTTGGCCAGGCTGCTCTCAAACTCCTGACAAGTGATCCACCTGCCTTGGCCTTCCAAAGTGTTGGGACTACAGGTGTAAGCCACCGTGCCCAGCCCCATATGATTTTATTTATATAAAATGCTAGATGATGCAAAATAATCTATAGTGACAGGAAGCAGACCAGGGATTGCCTGGACCCACGGCAGGGATTGGGGAGGCAGGTAAGTGAGGTAGTGAGAGATTAAAAAGGGGCACAGAAACTTTTGAGGTTATTAATATATTCACTCTCTTGATTATGTTGATATCATTTATTGTGTGCTGGTTATGCATATAGTAAAGTTATTTTGAAAAAGAAATAACTTTTCCCAAATGATGAGCCATGTGTCTTATATAGAAGACCCTGGAATCACTTAAAAAATAAGATAAAGCAGGAAATGTTTTGTTCCACAATAGTTGGTAGGAGAAGTCTTTTTTCCCTGTTAAAACTCATTACTCTCTGGAATCTAGGCCTCAGGAATCTGGGGAGGGGCTAGAGGCATAGTCTCTAGGCTGTACCAGCTGAGGCTCCCCACGGGGAGACAATCCCAGGGCCACACTGCAAGGGATAGTCATGAAGGTACAGAACTAAGTAAATGATGTGCCAGGAAGGAGGAGCCAAACACAGACCAGAGGAAAAAACGATAGTGTTGTGAACTCAAAAGGAAAAATTAAGATGCCACGTGGAAAGGGCTGGAAGAGTCTAAAGGTTAGTGAGAGGAGGTTTAGAGGCTGAAAGGAATTAAACAGAAGTAGAGAAAGGCAAATGCAGGCTCAGGCCAACATGGGAGTCTCTGGTAAACAACAGTCATCCCTTTGGACTTCCTGTGGTCAACGTTTGATGTGCTCTGCTGCTGCAAAGCAAAGCTAAGAAGCAACAGAAATGCATGCAACAGTTATAAGGCGTTGCATAATTCATAAGAATGATTTCATTGTGTAGGTTATAGTAACATCTAGATAGAAACCCTTGGCAAATGTGGTGGAAGGGAAAAGAAATCGAAAATCGATTTATTTAAACATCAATGAAAAAAGGTACTCAGAAGGTTAAGTGTTTTGTCCTTCCACAGGGTTCCATCAAGGTATTCCCATTGGTCTGGGCTATGAGATAGAACAGCTTTTAATCTATGTGCATCAGCTGGTACTTGAAGAAAGGTGTGCAGTTAGGTGTAACAGATTTCGTTAATAGTGTTTTATAATTACATTGCATTTTCAAATTTATAAAATTCTTTCACATGTTTTATCTTTCTCATGTAGAGTTCCTATTTTTTAATCAGACTGATTAATTACTCTGTTAAAGATTATTTATATCAAATAATTTATAAAGTAAATATTACAGTAGTCAGAATAAAAAGAAAGATTCACTCTGGGTCATTAGCTATGGTTAGAAATAATCAAAACATAGGCTGGGCACGATGACTCACGCCTGTAATCCCAGCACTTTGGGAGGCCGAGGTGGGAGGATCACTTGAGGTCAGCCTGACCAATATGGTAAAACCCCGTCTCAACTGAAAATACAAAAATTAGCCGTGTGGTGATGCATGCGTATAATTGCAGCTACTTGGGAGGCTGAGGCAGGAGAATCACTTGAAACCAGGAAGCAGAGGTTGCAGTGAGTGATCATGCCACTGCATTCTAACCTGGGTGATACAGCCAGACTCCATCTCTAAAAAAAAAAAAAAATTAATCATCAAAACATAACCTTTAATAAGGAGTCTTAGAAATAATTAAACTTGCATTGTCTAATACAGTAGCCACTAACCACATTAAAACATATTTGTTTTAAATTTAAATTGATTAAAATTAAAGTAAAAATCCAGTTCTTCAGTCATTGTACTTACATTTACATACGCAATAGTGCTCAATATCGCTAGGGCTACCATGTTGGATAGTGCAGATATAGAACATTTCCTTCATTGGCGAAGGTTCTATTGGACAGTGCCAATCTAGACAAATCCACTCCTGTTTTTAGTGGCTAAAAACATACTTTTAAATTGAATTTAACTTTAGAGCTGGAGAATTTGAGGCCCACAAAAGTTAGTGATTTATACAAAGTCACACAAGAAGAACCTGAAAATGGCCCAAATTTCCTGACTTCTATAAGAGTGATCATTTTAGCACCTCATACCACCAAACTTTTATTTTTAATTCTGCTCTTGAATAAGAGAGGATTGGATACTCCAAGCTGGCAAGTAATTGAACACTCATTTAGTTTTTTGTTTGTAATTTACACTTATATTTGAAGTTAGGCAGAGCTAACTTCAAACAGTATTAATGATGTCAACGCTATAAAGACATGATGCTGAGGAACTTGGAAGCATTTCAGTTTCCTTGCTCTGTTTCTTTTTACACGTTCTTGTTCAAGTCACTCTACTCCATGCTGGGACCAGACAGTTTGTTCTTAGGTTAACAGAAAAACAGGCAGAATCGCCTCCTCTTAAAGCATCCCTGGAGCACCAGGTGGGAAAGGGCTCAGATTTTTAAAGGTTGCTCAGTGGGGCTTTGAAAATTAAAGAGAGCCCAGAAGAGATGTGGAGAAAGCATGCAATTACATTTGAGAAGGTGTAGCCTTTCCACTGGGTGCATTCTTGATGAGACAGCAAAGTGAGTCATTAAACAGTAGGCTGTCAATAAAGCTGAGACCCAGATTTGCTATGGATCAGTTGCAATGCCAAAAATTTAACCGTCTAAAAAAGCCATGGGCAGATCCTTGGTGAACCCTTGGACCTGTTTGCATTACAAGCTTACAATCTTTATTTTTCTGAAAAGAAATAGAGAAAGGAGTAGATGTATATTGAAGAATTGCTGATGAAATGCAAGCGTTCCTTATAAAAATTATGCAGGATCATTTTGGAAGGTCAATAATTTATAGCCTTTTTACTGGCCTCGGGGAAAAATGATCACTTCCACATTTGAATTTTAGTAAAAGTTGTTTTTCCTGGATCTCCATTAAATTTCATCCAGCTTTTGGCAGAAATTGTCTTCCTGGACCCTACTGGAGTGCTGGCTGACGAGTTACATCTTCCATGGGGCCACAACTCCCTAACAAATTCTGGGAGAGCAGCCTGTTTTTGTTACCAGACGCTGGAGGATGCGTGACATGTCATTAACCTTCAAAACTGGCTCTGCACAAGAGTACTGTCAACAGATGGTGACTCTGATTCTCTCTCTCTCTCTCTCTCTCTCTCTCTGTCTCTCTCTCTCTCCCCTCTCCCTCCCTTCCTCCTCCATCCCCAGGATATCTTCTAGCACAGAATGCTCACTGGTTTCAAAGGGAAATTTGTGTGTGACACAGACATTGTGGAATGTAGAACAAAGACTGGAGCAAAGTCTCTTATATTTATAATTGCGGACTATAGGAATTAAATGCACAGAGTAAGCCATCAATAGTGTTTATACGTGAAGACAGGCATACCTGTGATGAAATGAACATTTATGCTGAGAGGCAGGCTCTTTAGGATCAGGGAAAGGTGTCTGGGAACTGGGTGGAAGAGTTCAAAGCCAGCATTGGGCTTAGAATTTTGGCCCAGCCATTTAACTTTTCAATCTCTCACTTTGCCTTTTCAGTTTTTATCAGTGGAAGTCAATAATAATTAGGGCATTGTTTATCAGTTACCCCAAAAAAATGTAATCCCAGCACTTTGGGAGGCCGAGGCAGGTGGATCACGATGTCAGGAGTTCAAGACCAGCCTGGCCAAGATAGTGAAACCACATTTCTACTAAAAATACAAAAAAATTAACTAGGCATGGTGGTGGGCACCTGTAATCCCAGCTATTCAGGAGGCTGAGGCAGAGAATTGCTTGACCCCAGGAGGTGGAGGTTGCAGTAAGCCTAGATTATGCCACTGCATTCCAGCCTGGGAGACAGAGCGAGACTCCATCTCAAAAAAAGAGAAAAGAGAAAGTTAATTTATTTATTATGTTTAGCAAATATTTATAGGATGCTTAAAATACACCACGCACTATGCTAGGCTCTAGGAAGAAACAAGATGTAAAGCAAAGAGCCTGTCAAGAAGAGGCTGACCAGTAATCAGATGATTGTAGTACAGCTTTTGAGAGCTTCCTATGGAAGCACATATGGTGAAAGGAGAGGTCTACAACCCAGAATACACGGGGTGCGGTTCTGAGGGCACAAAAAGCCGTGCGGTAAACATATCACAGCTTCCCAGAGCATCAGTTTTATTTAACAGGACATTTAAACTATTTATCTTAAAGTAAAATATACATTAGAGAGTAGAAAGAAATTCTCCAATACATTTCTTTTGTTTAGCCCAGGTATACATGGTTCTTTCACCTTTCTCTTAATGAAGACTTCTAGGGAAAAGTGAGGACATAATGATCGCTTTTTGTGTAGGCGTTATTGAAGCCTGAGAAGCCCTTTCAGTGCCACTTCGCCATCGGTGCTAGAGGAATCCACATCGTACTATTTACATTCACATGGCACCATATGGTTTATAAAGGCATTTGACGAATTTTGCACCTCACAGTAAACAAGTGTACTATCCCGCTTTACTGATGAGGATATTGAAGTTCTATGAGATTAAAATTCATTTTGGTGAGTGGTTCAAAGTCACAGAGTGATTAGTGGCAGAATCAGACTTTGTCTTGGTTTCTGACCAAATCCATTATTCTTTCTCCTGTAATGCATTCCTTCTCTTTCCAATGATTAAAAATTAAAAGACTGAGGTAAAGGATCTCTAGCCCTTTTCTGGTACATATCCACCTTCTTGCTCTTTGGGAATGGAGAGTAGAAGTGAGGAAGGTAGACTTTGGCAGATGCTGAGAGTGAAGCTCTTGAGAGGCTGGGTGAGATGGAAGGCTCTGCTTGATATCTGAGAAAACTTAGGGAAAGGGGCATGGGAACTAATGAAGGTGAAACTGGGTTAAGTAGGGAGCACCGCGGTGACAATTTAAGGATCTATCCTGAGAGGTTTCAAGATCTGCTTGTTGTTAGATTTTCGGTCTCTTGCTAGTTGCCCTTGACATGGATTATACTCTTTGTTCTCTCATTGATACCTCATGACTTTAGACTTGCTGTTTTGTCTTTTCCATCCATCAAAACTAAACTAGCTAACGTTGTAAAATTTTGGAAGGATATAACATCAAAAAAATGTTTAAGATGCCCCATCTTAAGTTAGGCAGTGAGGAAATACCACAAACCATGCTGATGCTTCTTGAAAAACAAGTAGGGCTGAGCCACATATCGTTACTGGGCAATGCTAAGTTCCTGAATTGCTTATATATATGTTTCACATGTAACCTCTGTCTTTTAAACTAAAGAAGGTATTTGCTTATAATAATTACAGATTTGATTGAAATCATACACCGTGATTCAAGATTTAAAAATTAAATGGCTGAGACAAAGAAGTGACAAACTAAAGGAAGCCACAGTATGCTTGCCAATTGTTCTTGGCAGGAAGTGGATGACTCATCCTGGACATGTGCTTTCATTGCTGGGACAATGGGGCACAATGAAAATGTTCAACTTACTGAATAGTGTGGACATTTTTGTCATCCATTTGCAGGAGACTGATGAAATACAACTACAGATTAATAAGAACCCCAAAGTAACCTATGCTTTTGTGTGAGAAAACTAACGATAAACATTAAGAAAAAGACATGGACTGTTTTAAAATAATCAGTAGGTTTTCTGTGCACTAAAAGAGACTGTGTACGGCAGATCCCAGGAAAGTAGAGGTGGAGAAATTCCAGAATTTAGGAAGGAAACATAGTGTTGCCAATGGGAGACATGATTTATTCCCAAGAAGGAGGAAATAGGACTAGTTGCTGAGGGAGAAGTGAACAAGTACGTTTTGGTTGCAGGAGAATGGAGCCATTTCTGAAGTCTTCCTAATGTGACTCTGATAGGATATCATTTTACAGGTATCTAATCCTGTAAAAATATCTGACAGGTAGACAGGGAAGGGGTATTAACTTGGTTTAACCTTCATGAACTGGCCCAGAGTTACTAAGCACTTAAAAGGACTGAGGGGCTGTGTGGGGGCAGGAGTATATGAGAAATTTCTGTACCTTCTCCTCAATATTGCTGTGGACCTAAAACTGCCTTTAAAACATTAAATCTATTAAAAAAATGCTTAGTTGACAAAGTATGAGTGATCAAGGCAATCCTAGTTTGGCTAAAGGATGTGAACTGAAGTTCAGGTTTTATCCCTAACTGGCTCTGTAACCTGGAGTTAGTTTGTCTTTCTGGGCCTGTTTCTATTATCTATGAACAAGAAGCTTCCCTAGATTATCTTCAAGGCCTTTTCCAGATGGAAAATGCTGTAATTCATGTGGGCAGAAATATCTGTGTACATACAATAGTCCCAGAAGAGAGCACAGTTTTGCCAACAGATAAATACCTTGAGATACTCCAGGGAAATTTACCCTCTGTTATTATAGATTTGCAATAACAGGTGTGTTGTCAGGAGTGGAGCATGAGCTGAAGGAAATAATTATTGTGAGTGGGGAAAAGGGCATTTTATAAGCTGGGGCAGATTAATAATGAAGGTTGTGCTGGGGATTACTTTTCAGTGTAACCTTAGCCATTCTGTCCATGGGGAGATCCTGGATTTGCATTTTCTCACTCTGTTTGCTCAGTTAGAGCCCTCCTTTATCAAAGACTACTTCCTAAGTCCAGAATTCAGAATTGTAAAAAGAAAACTAAAGAGGTGGTTAACAGAGTCCTGTGGTTTGTTCTACAGCATGTGGACGTTGCATAGCCTCCCCAAGTCTGCAAAAATGCAGGCAGAAGATGCCCTCTAAGTAAAGTGTACTTGCCTTTTCCTGCATACAGCCCTATGGAAATAACAATGAATAATGCTAAGAAAAGGAGGCAGCATAATGTAACACCAACGCAGAAGGAGATTTTAGCACACAGATCCTTGCAGCAATCTTGGACCATCCCTGAATATTCTCTCAATTCATTCTCCCAAACATAAGAGCATCTGTTTGTGAGCCAGCAGAGCTTTTCATTCAGACTCATGACACTCTGCAGGCAGTCACACAAGAAAATCTTTTATCTCAGTTTTCAAAAAGCTCCATTAGGCAGATTCTTTTTCTTCTTTTCAGAACAGACTCCTGCTTATTTTGGAGGAGGTATGTTCTTGACAAGTGCTCTTCCCAAATGTGCTGCATTGTAATTCAACCCCCAGTAACTTGACCGGCTCTCTGACTTTATCAGATTGGAGAGAGGAATCCTGCTGCCTGAGGCTCTTGGCTGCAAAGGTGAATGTTGAGAGCAGTGCCTGCTGCACGCCTCTCTGCGGGTTCTCACCTCCCAGTGGCTCATTCCAATTTTTGTGTTAGAGCTGCATGCAGAGACCTACCTGTTAGCACAAGAAACAGATGTTGCCTCACATCTCCAAGGTTTCAGAATTTATGAATACTGGTATTTGTGGCACTCATCTCACATTTCCTGGGATGGTCTTGATTCCAAATTATTTTTCTGAGTCTTTGATATTGAAAAATGTCCTTTTATAGATCAGCGGTTCTCAAACTTCAGGGCACATTAGAATCATCTGAGAGTGCTTACTAAACAATAAAGATCCACATGCCCTTCTCTTAGAGATTCTGATTCAAAAGGCCCGAGGTGAGGGCAAACCTTTTAATTGAGTTATCACATATTCATAGTAAAGTGCTCACACCTTAAGTGCACAGCTCAGTGAATTTCTATGTATGTATACAACTGTGCAACCACCACCCAGATGAAGCTGGGGAGCATTTCCAACAGCCCAGAATATTTCCCTTGCCCCTTCCCAGGCCACCCATTCCCCCACCCTGCCCCAGGATCACCACCATTCCTGCCGTTTCAAGATGTCTGCTTTTTGTTTTGTTTTTGTGTTTGTTTTTTTGAGATGGAGTCTCACCCTGTTGCCCAAGCTGGAGTGCAATGACGTGATCTCGGCTCACTGCAACCTCCGCCTCCTGGGTTCAAACGATTCTCCTACCTCACCCTCCCAAGTAGCTGGGATTACAGGTGTGCCACCATGCCCAGCTAATTTTTTGTATCTTTAGTAGAGACCGGGTTTCGCCACATTGGCCAGGTTGGTCTTGAACTCCTGACCTTGAGATCTGCCTGCCTCAGCCTCCCAAAGTGCTGGGATTACAGGGTATGAGCCGCCGCTCCCAGCCAGATGTCTGCATTTTTAACCAGCTGCTCAAGTGATCCACATACAGATGTTGTTCTTCATCATTTGAAAAATCAATGGATTTAATACAATGGCCAGGAGAAAACCCACCTGCACATTTTGAGGCTGAAACTAGTAGCTTCTAACAGATAATCTTACCCTTGTCAACGTAACCTGCTTGAGAGATTTGGGAAACCCCCAAACCCACAGGGGCTGCCAGCCACAGAAAGATATGTCTGGAATGTGTCTGATGAAAAAAGCAACTGTGATCCGATTCAATCGGATTGCATCTTTCTTGGGTGATGCCAGGGTGTTCAGTAGTTCCTTATGGAAACAATCGTGAGAGTAGGAAGCTTTAGTGTCTGTGAAGCACTACTACCCAGGCGTGGTTATTTTGACTCTATAAAAGCTATCCTAGTTTTTAATCTAGAAACGTAGTTAATATTCTTTGAGTATCCTAATTAATTCTCATAACAACCCTATTAAGATAGATTTTTATTCCAGAAAACCAGTGTCAATTCTTTGGATAGGAGTATAATAATACTGAACATTTATTGAATGCTTCCTATCACCACTGTACTAAATGCTTTAAAAGGATTCTTTCTTTTCTTCATCCTCACATTTAAAAGAGTAAACTGAGCACTAGTGAGCTTTCTCAAGGTCACCAGAGGTAGTAAATGAGATTTGAAGTCAACCCTAGTCTCACTCAGATCCTAAACTCTTAGCTCTGTGCTGGAATATTTCCCTAGAGAAATACAATTCATTTATTTCTTGGCTTGGTGGAATCCTCTTGTCCTGAGATCATGCAATTTCCTTGGCTTTCATTTAAGCTTTTTAATGTATAATTTGGAGGTCTGAATATTCATGCCCATCAGAAGACATAAACTCCTACTGGGAGATGATTTCTAACATAAATTAATAAAATAGCACTCTGGTTTATATATCAAATGTTGTGAGTTTGGTCAGTGTCTAACTGGGTCCTGAAAGGCCTGAATAGCTGTATGTGCCATGACAAAAATTACTTTCAGAACCTGAAAACCTGAGGACAATAACTGGCTCAAGATAATTTCACCATGATATTAGCAGCAAGCCCAGCTCCATCTCCTAGGGAACTCCTCCATGCTTCATGCCCTCCAGCCCCACAAGAGTTCCTGTCCTAAAGGAGCTACACACTCCATTTTTCCCACTTTACCTAAAAATCCCAAAGAAGGAATGTAGGTTCAAGAGAAACATTTACTATTTCTTTACCTTTGTCATTAAGATGTACATACAATGATGTGAATATTAGCATTTGAAGGTCTGGTCCCAGTGTTTTATTGGTTGTACCATAAATTTTAGTGGAAAAGGCAGGGTGTGGTGGCTCACTCCTGTAATCCCAGGACTTTGGGAGGCTGAGGTGGGCGGATCACAAGGTTAGGAGATTGAGACCACCCTAGCCAATATAGTGAAACTCAATCTCTACTAAAAATACAAAAATTAGCTGGGTGTGGTGGCGCGTGCCTGTAGTCCCAGCTACTTGGGAGGTTGAGGCAGGAGAACCACTTGAACCTGGGAGGCAGAGGTTGCAGTGAGCCAAGATCATACCACTGCACTCCAGCCTGGGCGACAGAGTGAGACTCCGTCTCAAAAAAACAAAAACAAAAGCAAAACGAAACAAAACAAAAAAAATTTAGTGGAAAAAAAATTGCCCCAAGGATGTTTTTCTAGGCAGGCCTAATTTCTTTCAGAAATGAGAGTGACAGGTGCCATAGTCTACATTCATGAAAAATTTCATTTCCTTTTGCTTATTTATAGTAAGCAAAATCCAAGTATATTCTCATGAATGGCCTGACCAATACTTGTCTTCTTTAGCTTTGCAGACACAGTTGTGCACAAAACACACCTGGTACTTTTAAGATATGTGTATTATCCCTCACAGGGCAGGAACAAAATGTACTTTTCATTTTAATAGCTTCACTTAGTTTTAATTTTTGGCTCCATCCATGGATATGTCATTCATCAATACAGAGGGCAGTTTGATCTCAATGGCAGGAATAATCCCACAGCATGGGGATACTAATTCTTAAGGGTCTATTCAGGTTAAGGCAAATGCACTCTATGGTTTGTGAAACAACTTCACAGGGACTTAAGAGCTCTCATATCCGTTTGGGATTTATTCAAACATATCTCTCGTATTTCACTAGGATATATGCTCCATGAGTACAGGGATTTTTATCTTTGATGACTTTGTGTCCTTAGTACCCAAAACAAAAGTGCTCAATAAATAGTTAGTGAATGAATTTATTTATCCATCCATCCAGTCATCCATCTACCTATCCATCTATTATTTACCTCTCCACTTCAGCTAAGGTACCTGCATCTTCAGGTGCAGAGAAAGAAAAATAACCTGCCTCCTCCAAGGTGACTGGAAAGCAGCTCCCTGCTTCTTCAGTTCAAATAAGCACTGAAGTATATCAGACTGTTGCATTAAAAAAAAAAAAATCTTACCATCCTGCTGCCCAGATAAATAAATTGTTATTCTTCTGATGTAGATCATTTAAGCGATTGCTTATTATTGCTTATTTGCCTAAAAACACTTTTTGATAAACTTTTTCTCAGCAGCTCCGGTTTATTCTTTTAATTCCAGCTTTTATTTATGGAAATACCAATCCATTTTTATTCAATAATTGAGGGGCTTGTAAAAGATTTTTTTAAGTATAAAAATACTTGTTTTTTTATGTATGTATGTATGTAAAATATGTAAAAAAATATATATTAAGCCCCTGACTTAAATCTGATTTACTAATAGAAATAGTTAAGGGGAAACAGGAGCATTAATCCTTACAAGGCCACATTTCCATTGACTAAGTATTTAAGATCGGTTGGATTAAAGGAGGGAATGGAAAGATAATAACAGGGAGAACTCTTATTCAGTTCAGTCTCATCAAGACTCCCCTGCCTGCTGAGTAGCAATGGTGGGGATGGGATTCCCTCTCTGTAATTGCACCACTATCATGCCATAAACAAATAGAGAGAGAGCAGCCTAGCTGTGTCTGAGTCTCTATGGGACAGTTGTGCTCATTAAGCATCTCAACATTTGCCACACAACTTCAATTCCATCACTTCCTCTCTGGAATGTTTCTTTAAGAAATCTCCTTGCCTCGGAGCTCTAGGGTACCACTCTAATACATGCCACCTTGTATTGTTGAATCCTACACAGGCCTGTAAGATGAGTATATTCTCAGATATAATAATGATTTGATCTGGAAGTGCCCAAGGCTAGACAAGGATGATGGGAGTTCAGTAACTCTGTGCCCTGACTGGTTGTCATTGAAGCAACAGTTGCCACAGAAACTGGGAAATGCTTAAATCCCACATCTCATTTCCAAATCTCATGAGCTTCTCCTTCATGACTAGTGGAATTAATTATCCCAATCATTCAGACACATAATCTTATAGAACCTTGCAGCCACAGATAGTCAAACTTCTTGCAAAGCCAAATCTTCATGGATCATTTAGGTTAATTAATATTGAGTGGTAAATGCTGCTAAAAATTCAGGGCCTCATGTTGGCAGGATTTCATTTTCATTACTCTGGGGTTAGGCTGTTAGATTAGCATGCACTGGGATATGTTATTCATGATGGCAGAGTAAATGCAATGAACTGGAAGATAGAAACATTATTACTGTAAAATTCATGTTAGCATGTTGGCAAACATAGATGGCCTCAGTTTCACTTTACTGACTCTGTGGGGATTCTGTTCTCAGTGTCTGCAGATAAAGCATCTCCTCTGGGACTGGGTCCTAACCTTAGGACTCAGGTTCCATCTTCCATGGAAAGGCCACTGTGCCAGGCCCAGAGTCACATTTGGAGAGCTCAGATGCCACAGTAAGACTAACTCAGGGCTCTAACCTGCTTTCCTACTTAAAGTATCTGTGTGACCTTGGACAAGTGCCTCAACCTCTGTAAAATGAAGAGAACAATTATATTCATATTTGACCCTTGAACTAGGGGGTTAAAGGCACAGACCCTTGTGCAGTTGCAAATCCATGTATCACTCTGACTCCCCAAAAGCTTAACTATCAATAGCCTGTTCTTGACTGGAAGCTTTGCTAATAACATGAGCAGTTTGTCCCAGAGAACCATAGATTAACATGTTATTTTTATGTTATATGTATTATATACTATATTCTTATAAGAAAGTAAGCTAGAGAAAAAAATGTTATTAAGAAAATCATAAGAAAGAAAAAAAAATTTAGTATTTATTAAGTGGAAGGGGATCATCATAAAGGTCTTTATTGTCATTGTTTCCAGGTTGAGCGGGCAAAAGAGGAGGAAAAGGAGGGGTTGGTCTTGCTGTTGCAAGGGTGGTAGAGGCAGAAAAAGATCTATTTATAAGTGGACCCACACAGTTCAAACCCGCATTGTTCAAAGCTCAACTGTTTTCATAGGATTAAATGAGATGATGTGTTTTTCATGCTGGATACATTACCTGGAATTCAGAAAGTGCCCCCAAAATATTAGTCCTGATATTATTTTTCTTGTTCATTGAAGAATAGACTTGAAAGGGGAGTGAAAATGCTGGAGAAAAATGAAATATGAAAGATTTGACAGGTTATCCTTATATTCATTCTTAGCCAATATTTATTGAGCAATTACTCTGTGCTATGCACTGCTCTTTGTGTGTGGAATATAGTAGTGGACAAAACAGATATTTCTGCCCTTGTAGAGTTTATGTTCTACTTGGCGTAGGGGGTGGGTACAGAGTACTTAATAAGCAATAAATAAATTACGTAGTAAGTTAGAGTGTGAATGTTACGAAAAAAGAAAAAAAATGTGAAATCAAAGAGAAATTAGGAGCACCCAGGAAGGAGGAAGCGGAGCTAGATTAAATCTACCATTCTTCTCATAACCAAAGTGGGAGTAACCCTGCCATTCAGACCATGAGTCCTTCAGATGATTGGATTTACTTGTATTAATACTAAGAACACCAGATAAAAACCCAACATTGACTGAAAGCTTATTCTGTGCCAGAGACTGTTCTAAAAGCGTCATGTTTAATACCTTTTAAAATACGTTTAAAAGAAAGTGTTACTACTTTCTCCATACAGAAGAGGAATCTGAAGAACAGAGGAGTTAAGTAAATTGCAAAAGGTCACACAATTCATCAGTATCAGAGCTATGATTCAGCACCAGCATTCTTTACCACTAAACTATACCATTCACACAAAGCATGAGTTGAAGTTAGAATGTAGATCTCTCAACATAAATTCAGGCTGCTTGGGCAACTCTGCCTTTCAGAATAACAAAGGAAGCCTCATATCTAATCATATCTAGATGCCTATTTTCTGAGTGTAAATACTTTTAAGATAAGTTATCATGTATTCATATGATAATTGACTTACTTTAGTCATCCATTGACAGAGAAAACTAAAATGATTACAAGTGATGAAATGATTATAAAATCAGTAAATTTAAAACATGCATTTGTATTACTATTCCTCTCAACAGCCTCTATTTAGTTACTTGAAAAACAGACTTGTACTCTGCTTTGTGTACACGTGGATTTGGGAACTCTTTGCAGTAAATCAATAGTGCCCCAGGGGTTTGTGACCCACAGGGGATCTTTAAAATAAACTCCTGCTTGGAATTTTGAGGTTGTCTCTAAACTGGAGATGGATGACACAGTTCAACAGGAAGAGAAAGGCAGATTTTATTTACTTTTATATACATTTTCTTAAATGGTTACTGTAAGTTTTTCTTAAACAGGAGGTCTCAATTGAGAATTCTTTGATTCAATGCTTAATCAACCCAGAGGACTTCTTACTAACAAATTTATAAGAAAAAGCATAGAGTATGGAGGTAAGGGCTAAGACTCTTAAGCAAGACTGATTAGTTATTGTCTCCTAATCACTCAATAGCTGGATAACCTCTATGAGCCTTAGATTATTTTTTCTATGAAATGGGAGTTATCATCACCACCATCCCCTCCACCAGCACCATTATTATTATCTCCTGGGATTATGGTGAGAAGTAAATGAGATATCACAATTAAAATACTCAGCTTGATACTGGCACCTCCTCGACGTTCAGTGAACGTAGCAATCGTTATTAATACACAAAAGAGCTGTTGATGTCTTCAGCAGTTGTGTGACAGATGGAGTTGCAGAATAAGCAGAGAAGATAGAAGTGAGTAGCTGACTTTGATTATGACTTTTGGCATTAGACATAGCAAAACTTCAGGCAAGTAGTGATCACGTCTACTTTCACCCTCAAGCATTCTGAATAGAAAGAGAGGTAAGAGTGATTGTGGTAGAAAGAAAACTTTTTCTTTTCTTTTTTTAATTTTAAATCTATTTTATTATTACTATTATGTTTTAAGTTCTGGGGTGAAAGAAAGCTTTTAAAAACAGAAAACCAATGTCAGTTCCCTGATTAAAAGGAAAAGATGGTAAAGGATATGCTAATTGGTGATGTATATATGCAAAGAAGCCAAGGAAAACAGGAAAAAGAAGCAAAATAAGAAGAAAAGGGGTAAAAGAACCAGGGGAAAATAGAAGCTTTGAGGATGGTAGAGTAGAGTCCGCTGGATGGCAGGCAGAAGGCCTCTGATGGTGGAAGAGTGGAACAAGCAATGAAAAAGGCAAAGATGATGGGCAGTGCTTCTGTCTGGCAGCTCCTTCATCAGTCCTTATAGGAACAGGCATGAGGCGTTTTCTACTCTAAAGGCTGGACAGTATCTGGTGGGAGACGTAGAACATACCTCTGTAATAATAACATGATTTTGTAATCCATGTTTATTATGAGCCAGGCATTTTTCATAGTTCACAAAGTGGATTCTATTTTATAGATGCAAAAACTAAAGCTTAAAGGGGTGAAGGTTACTCAACAAATAAGTAGAAAAGATGGACTCCAGAATCTTCTGTGTATTTCTTCCTGTTATAGTTCTTGAAGTTTCAAATGGTCAACTTGCTGTATCAGGAAACTATCAACTGGAATAACTCATATCATAATTATGCCAGATAACTGTGGCATATTATAGATTTTTTAAAGAAAAAGTACTGCTCTTTTATTTATTTTTGTTTGCCATTGTAAATCAACTTAAAAAAAGTCAAAAAGGCATCAAGTGCTACAAATATGGCATTTGATAATTTTCAGTTAATTATAGATGGCATTTGCTTAACATTTAGGCAATTTGAAAAGGAGTTATTGAGTATTAGCAGAATCAGCAGCAAAGGTTTTTCTAAGCTCCTGGAACCATGAGTCAAGGTAAATAAAAGTTCCCTGGTTAGAAAAGGGCACCAAAAAAGGCTTTGAAAAGTAGTTCAACTTGACTTTGACTTATGATATCTTTGGGAACTTGCCAAGTTTCAAGGTGAGGCTAGTGAGACAGGAAATACAAATGACAGTACAAAGAAATTACAGGGTTCCAGTTAAATCCTCATATAGAAAGGCTGAAACTATAAGGGACCTTAACCACAAACTCTAAAGATAAGCAAAAGTTGGAATTGAATTGTGACTTGAAATTCTCTAGCCTTTCCTATTAGTCCTTTATACAAAGGAATAGCCCACGTAATAAATGTATCCACTTTGAACATTATCTAGCAAGTTGTTTTGCTGGATTTAAAGTAAAATCTCTGAGATATTAATAACCCATTAATTAATTTTGGCCAAAGTCTATTGGTGTTAAAAATAAAACCAATTGCATATTACCTGGCTTATTTAAGACATTTATAAACAGTAAGTATTTTGAGAAGCTGGTATATTATTACAACACACAAATAACTGTAGTATTGAGGGGGTGGAATATGTAGGCAAATATGTAAGTTCTGCAATCCAACTTTTATCTTCCCTTTGTTCCCAGTTTTATTTTTCTGGCATTAATCTTGGCATTGAGTTCTATTTTTGTTGACTAGACAAAAAAAACCTGGGGGTTTGGTGGACACTCACAGTGAGAAAGTAGGGCATTTGGAAAAATAGGTAGGAAGTGCTTGACCTCCAGTCCATCCTGCTTCGTTTTTCCTTCTGAACAGAGCATGCATCAGCTCCCAGACTCCCTGACTGATTTCAAAGCGAGCTTCTAAACATTGAGTTTTGCAAATAATACCTTTCTTATTCCCAGAGAAAGAAGGCTGGGTCAGAGATGCTACAGCAGGTTCCTTTTCTCTCTCCACATAGTTAGCAGAGCCAGACTTTCTAGTAAGCAGATAATTCAGCTCTAGTGGTTGGCTTGATTCAATTAGTGATGGGGCGAACTTCAGTTTCCACATTCCAGGAGGAGGGGTTGCCCTTTTCACATTAAAACAACAGACTCTGGTTCTGACTAGTTCCATCACTTGCTCCTCTGTAATTAATCTGTGGGCCCAGACAGTGATCCTTGAATAAGGAGTCAAATGCCCACGATACACAAATAAATTTGTCAAACTGACCTCTAGTCAGCAGAGAGCATCTGAGAGAGGAAGTATTTAGCAGGTATACATTTGCCAATCCCTAAATCAGGGTGTGTTTCTTTAATAAGTAGGGGACTAATTCACTGAACTCAGTGCTTAATGTCTACGGACACATGTCTCATGTACTTTGGGACATTCAAATCATTGCTAGAGTAAACTGTTGGCCCATCAGAGATTCGTAGTGCCTTCTTTCTTAGTGCCTTCTTCCCTTTGCATAGATAAGAGCTATTCTTGTGGATGTACAGGAAATCAATGACTCTTTTCAGCATTAGTAGTTATCATTGCTTGGGTAGCAACTCAAGGTAGGAAAATATAGCTAGAACAACCAAGCCGCAGTGGAAGATGGACCAGAGACAGGAAGTTAGATGTGTGGTCCAATCAGCATTCGAAATGCTTAACTAGACAACCAGGCTCCTTGGAGATCAACTGCTGGCTATAAATGTACATGTACTAATATATGTGTTAAGAAGGAAAGGCAGGAAGTAACGGTTGTATGTTTTAGGCTATAGAACCTAAGAGCTTCAACATTCAGGTCCAGTACAGGTAACTAATATTTATTATTATTTTTTAAGTTTAAAGACACTGGCCTCGTATGACCTGGGTGTGAAAAAGAACCCAGAGCTCTTCTGTACCCGTTGTCAGAATATCTAAGAAGGCCAGTCGTATCTTTCAAGATTTTCAACCCTTTTCTGGGGCAAAAGACTGAATCAGTGTAATTACAATCACCTGGAAATAAACTGCAAACAGCTGCTTTTGTTCCCCAACTGAAATCTTGCAAAAGAGACACATTACTTTGCTAGCTCCACTTCCTAAAAGGAGAACAGTTTTGTATATTTGCTGCACTGTTTTGTTGTAATTTTCTGAAAAATATCAATTCTGATTTTTATTAACCTATGAAAATAAAAGCTAATGCCCTGCTGTGCCCTCCATTCTCTGAAGACATTCATCTCTTGATCTCTTTTCATTAGCGTGAAAACTAAAAAGAGAACAGACAATTCCAATTTAATAGACATTCTTTCTACTAGATCCAAAGACTTGGCTCCTTTTTCCTTTTCCAAAAGTCCTTCTCTGAAGTAACCTGTCATTTTACAAAATTCCAAATCTTATGCAATTTATTCTGAACTCAATGTTTTTGAAGCAAATACTAATCATTTATTTTAGTGCTGCTGTATATTATGATCTAGTGGCTTACATCTTCTGTTGTGTATCTCAAGCTGGATCAAGTTCACTTCACAGGGAATTCTGTGCCCCTACAGGGACAGAATGGGCACAGAGGGGAATTAGAATCCCTACAGGGGCAGCACAGAGAAGTGTGTTTTCTTCATGAGCTCTGATGTTTATATTAACCATTCTAGCAGCTTTGCGTCTGACAGAATCCACAGATGAAGTTCATGTTGTTTGTTACTCTGCCCAATATAAAAGGCTCTCTTTTGAATACAGTATGAAACTAGTGGCTCTGACCAGCCAACACTAGGGCATATGCTTGCACCTTGTTTTTCTGGCAGCAATAACAAGTGTGCTAACTTGTGCTGTCTTAGTGGGTCCTGCCTGTGACCAACAGGGTGAGTTTCTGAGTTGGCTGTGTAGGGGGAACTCTGCATTTTGGCGCTAGAACAGAGGAAAGTCGGGCAGTCTGGAGTCCTGACCCTGACCTCATTAGCACTGTGCTCCTGTCCATTGAAATAACTGTGCAGTGATTTCAACTTTAATTTGATCTTAATTCTGGGATGATTCCAACTCAGCTACTCAAGGTTGTAGAAAAACAAAATACTGAATGTTCTAAAATCTGCTATTTTCTTTAACACATCAAGCTTACTCTTGTCCAGCATAAAGACACAGACCCAGAATTTCCTCCTGACTTTCCTCTATCTTCCCTCTTTTTCCCTGACTTTAAAAGGATGCATAGTAATTTTGCTATAGATGAAAAAACATGGTACTCCAAAGTCAAAAAGACTCAGGTTTGAATTTCAGCTTTGCCATATATTGACTATGTAATTTCAGGTAAAAATTTCAATCACTTAAAGCCCCTGTTTACACATTTGTAAAAATGGAACAAATACTGTGGCATGGAAAAGAGATAGTCTTAGAAGCAGAAGAAATGAGTTTAAATCTTAGTTTCTTAGCCTCTTAAAGCCTAAAAACATTAGTTAGTACTCACTTCATATGGTGATAATGAAGATTAAGCACCATCTCTGCATTGTGAATTTATAAGAGTTCATGGAGTACCTGTGTATAAGTTTCTAGTATTATGCATAGTGTACAGCATGGACTACACGGATATCAATTTCCTTGTTTATTCTGGGCAGTTTTATAGAGGTTAAAAATCCCTTTGTTTTTCAGGAGTCAAGGACTTCTCACGTTGTCAATAAGCTTTTTGAGCTGGAAGGCCAGAGTAGGTCATGACACATTTACTTGCATTGCTCAGTGGAAGAGGATTCTACAGGGTGCTTATAAAATCTCAGAGCTTTGGAAAATGCACATAAGTAGTTTATGGATATTCTCTTTTAATACAGTGTTAACTGTGTTAGCCTCATCCACAATGTGTAGTTCCATGTGCTGTGCAAAATTACAATAAAAATAGGGCCGGGCGCAGTGGCTCACACCTGTAATCCCAGCACTTTGGGAGGCCGAGGCAGGCGGACCACCTGAGGTCAGAAGTTTGAGACATGCCTGGCCAACATGGTAGAACCTCGTCTCTACTAAAAATACAAAAATTAGCTGGACATGGTGGCGGGTGCCTGTGATTCTAGCTACTCAGGAGGCTGAGGCAGAAGAATTGCTTGAACGCAGGAGAATCGCTTGAACGCAGGAGAATTGCTTGAACCCAGGAGGCAGTGGTTGCAGTGAGCCGAGATCATACCATTGCACTCCAGCCTGGGCAACAAGAGTGAAACTCCATCTCAAAAAAAAAATAAATAAATAATAAAGGTACACCCCAGACATCCAACCCTGCAACCACGGTGCAATGGGGTAGTGCACCAGCCTGAAAGCATCACTCTGGACCGCCTCTCCTAGTCCATCAACTAATGACATGATTTAGTCACTTGAAAATGGCAAACATGTACCTATGTTTCCAAACTTTAAGGCCACCCTATGGCTAAGTTCTAACATTTGAATAAGATAAAGGGCCTCCAGAGAGATGTTTATTCTGCTTTCCATATTGCAGAAGTCACATGATTATAAGAACAGTCTGCTTTCCTAGAGGTTCGTGGGAGCAGAGTCTATTCATGACCTTGTTTTCAGATACAGCCACTAAAAGGACTCCCTGCTAAAAAATATTTTCCCCAATATATCCAATTTATACATAATTAGTCATTTCCTTTTTGTTTTTCCTTAAGCTGATGAATTACTTACAGTTCTTATAAATTCACTTCAATATTTAGAGGTTACATAGAAGAAGAATGAAGAGACAATAAGAAAGGGTAGGGAAGTAGAAGAACGAAGAGTGTGATATTCCAGAACCAAGTGAAGAAAGTGTTTCAGGAAGGAGACCGTGATCAGCTATGCCAGATACTGTTGATAGGTCAAGTAAATGAAGACTGAGAAGTGAGTGTGTATTTGGTAACATGACTATCAGAGCCCATGAAGAGGCAAGTTATTAGTGTGGGGACCAAGAGAAACATTGGAGTGAACTGAAGAGAGAAGACGATATTGATCGTAGACAACTGTTTTAGGTGGGCATGGTGGCTCACCCTTGTAATCCCAGCACTTTGGGAAAGTGAGGTGGGTGGATTATCTGAGGTCAAGAGTTCAAGACCAGCCTGGCCAACATGGTGAAACCCCATCTCTACTAAAAATACAAAAATTAGCCGGGCATGGTGGTGAGCACCTGTAATCCCAGCTACTGGGGAGACTGAGGCAGGAGAATCGCTTGAACCTGGGAGGCAGAGATTGCAGTGAGCCGAGATAGTGCCATTGCACTCCAGCCTGGGCAACAGAGTGAGACTCCAACTCAAAAAAACAAAACAAAACAGACAACTGTTTTGAGTTTTGCTGTTCTTTTATTTATGTTGTCACACTTAGTGTAAGGTAGTTTAGGAAAATCATTGTCTATAGACATTCTGTTTGTGAAAATAGAACTCACTTTATGTCTGACCTCTATTTTCTGTGATTTTTACGCAACGAAGAACATAGGTCCTCAGGCCAACATATGGACACCTAGAACAAATGGCTTCCAAGGCCTCTCCCAGTTGAATAATTCCGGTGAATTCCCTTTTCATGAACTTCCTGCCAGATGTTCCTCATGACTGATCTTATTTCCTTTATGCTTATGAAAGTGAGGCATAGTTTTTTTACAAAATTACTTAAATGCATGTTATCAGAATGCAGCAGAGCAAAGCGAAGACCATGTAATTTGACACAGTCATGGCTAGAAGAGAAACCTTATCCAGGACGGGTATTTTTAGTTGCCACAATTTTCTATCCCACTAAACCCCATTATTTTAGGCTATATGGAAGTGGGTAATCTGAGGGGCTGTACCTCATAACAGCCTCACTTTTCACATGAGAAACCTACTTTAGAGAAAGCTCTTAAGATGTATCTTTATATACTTGGCCGGGAGATGACCACTTTTATTTTTTCCCTGCTAAAAAAATTCTTTCTTCAATTCCCTGGAAAATACTGTTGAGGAGGCTGTCATGCTGTTGGGGGCAAAAACCGTATTTTCTCATTTATATTGTGCCTGCTTATCTATATTTCTGCAAACATTTCAATCTTTCTCCCCACTGCATTTTTTACATCAGGCTTTTCTAACTACAGTTCATGGTATTCTGTTTTATGTCACTGTGACCCTGACTGCTGTGTGGAAGTGGGGCCTGCAGTGCAGGAAGCCTGTTTATAATCGACAGATAAATCTGTTTTCTAGAAACTGCATTCCACAGCAGTCCCAGCATATATGATTCTTAAAAAATCACTTTGTTTATTCCCCAAATAGAAGGCAGTCAAATCAACCAGTTTATCCTTCCAGCATTGCAAGAGGACTGCCAGTCATTTTCCAACTTTGCCTTTTTTTTTTTTTTTTTTTTTTAAGCTGCAGTTGTAAAAACTTGGTGTGCTTTGGGATGTGTCATCTCTTATTTCTTAAGGGTCAACTGTGTTAAGAGAGAGAAGGTCAACCTAAACAGTTCTTGGATTTCATTTCGGGAAATTCCAGGCCCCAGCTCAGCTTGTTCTGTGCATGTCCACCTACCAAGGCTCGGCCCTCTGTTGTTGCAGCTGTTGCTGAGTACAGAGCTCATTTATCCCCAGTCAGCTGGAGCTTCCTGTAAGTGTTGGATGCTTTTCCCTATTGCTACTCAATTGAGATTTTTTTTACAAGATTTATCACAACAGTTCCAGCTACATGCTGGAACACATACCTCCAAAGTCCGATGACTTTTCAAAACACAGATACTATGCTAGTGGCAAACCATTAGAGATGTCAACTGCCTCACTTGGTTCAACCTCTACCATGTTGTAGGTGCCTCCATGCAGAATGGTGACATGGAATGAGGAGTTTGAAGGGACACACAGAAAGTCTCTTTCATTGTACCTCTCACCCCAACCACGCCATGTTGGAATATACAAGACTGAAGAATTCAGAGTCACAGCCTTGACTCCAACTCCCTTGTTCTAAGATAAGAAGAATCTTAGTGATTTACCCAAGGTCATATGGCTGATTATGGCATTAGCCTCTTGTAATCCTTTTGAAACATATGATCTTGAAAAAAAGTCCAAAATGGTAGACAAGGAGTTCACTTTACAAAAAAGTATTTATTCTTGTTATTATTTATCCTAGGGGTCTTGGAACATTGTGTTTGATGGCAATAGTTTTAATATGGCCGATTCTTTCTGACCTTGTCAGAGTCTGTATTTTGATAAGATAGAAATATAGATTTATACCATATCTATATAAACAGTCATCCACATGCATGTGTGTTCTGCTTCTATCAATAGCTCTTTTTCTCAGGGATAGGAAATAAATGTGTCTGAATTTATATAAAAAAAAGGCCATCAAAGTAGTAAAACAAACTAATCTACTGTGTACTACATAAGGCATTTAAATTCTGATAATTCATGTCTAATGCAAGCAGTAAGAATATGAAATAGTACACATTCATCTCTTTTCTTCATGAAAACTGGGGCAAAAATCTTAATATTCTAAAAGAGAGGAGAATACCATTTAAAAATTCAAGCTTCACCTCTCACTCTTTCTACTCCCATTGCCTGAAAACATGCAGAGCTCTCTTTGATATTTTGATTTTGAATCTTTTGACTTAAAAACATCTCCACTAGTTTCTCAGGCCATTCTTCATTCTAACGAAAGTAGACTTCATTTTTGTTTTCATTATCTTTTAGAGACATTGGATTGCTGAACAGGTTTGGGCCAAAATCCGTCAGCTGCATTTCTTTTAGCTTGCTGGCTAAGACTGTCCATAAGGAAGGATACTCACGCTTTGCTGACATTTCCTCCCTAGGTCTCTACATTGCGTCAATTGACTCACCAGTGGTTAATAATGTGCACTCTGGAGTCAGATTACGCAGGTTGGAATTCAGGCTCTACATCTTGCTAGCTAGACAAATTTGAGCTAGTTATTCAAATCATCTGAGTCTCATTTCCCACCCCTAGCCACCATAGGATTTTTGGGAAGGTCATATGAGATAATTTATGGTACAAATTAAAAAATCCATAAATAGTAGGTATTACTATTATTACATATGAAATAAAGTATTTTTAACCTTGAGAGAGATGGAGAGGGTCAGATTACATAGATTTTCCAAAAAGTACACCTGAATGGAACTTTGAACCTCAAGGCCAGCCTGCACAGGTGTTCAGAGCTATTCTGTGGACCTGTCAGTCATGGAATTGCTATTTTCTCCTGTTCTCTTGTCTTTCAAAGGACTAAGAGGAAGGCCTATTGTTACTTGCGGAAAGATATTCATTGGCCAGAGTATTTCTGACCATAGCCTCTTATGGAACAAAAAAATCATTGTTTATTCATATTCTAACTTCCCCTCCAGGAAGTACAACAATGCAATAGACAACAACCGTTTTGTAAGGTGAGTTCAAGCTAGATAAACAGATAAACAGACAGAACTGTGCCCACTTTTTTCTTCCTTTCTACCGTTCTTATGAATGTGTAATAAGATGGTTGGATCTGAAGTCCTGTTTCCCAGGGTAAATGCTCTCTGTATATTTGTAAAATTCACTCATGTCCCTTCTCAGTAAACCACTCACTATTCCCCAGAAATGTCTTCTGAGTGTTTTTCATTTTATATTAGTTTTCTAGAACTTCATATAAATTAAATCATGCAGTAGATATTTTCTTGTGTCTAGCCTTCTTCAGACTGTTGGTGGAATTTTGTGTCATGACTTATACAGAGATACCAAGTTTGTAAATTACTAGTATATCGTTCTCTCCTTCTTCCTCAAATGTCATTGCTAGATAGAATGACTACTATTGAAAGACTGAAATATGTGCAAATGAGTACTCAGGATACATTCTCCAGTAGACAAAATGATTGATTACATTTTAGTTAGCTTTAGTTGAAGTGTATCTATAGTATGTTTTTAGGTAAAGTAGAGGTTAATAGACTTCTGTGAAATAATTTAGGACTTTAATAGTAAGAAGCAGTGGCCTGTGTCTGTAATATAGGGAATAGGGAGTGGCAGCTAATCCAGCATGCCTGGAAAGTGGTTAGAACGGTTCTGTGCACAGTGGCACCCCTGCATATCAATTGAGTTGTGGAGTTGTTCTTTCTTACTGAGGGTTAGTTGATCTTGAGTTTGTTTTGAGTTTTTTCTCAAATATGTAACATCAGGTATATTAGTATTTTAGTTATACACTTTAAAAATTATATAAACTGATGAACATAAGAGCAAAAAGAAAGTGGCTTATTGATTTTATATCAACTAAATTTAATGTTATGGACAGGCACAGTCAATTTAGTTGGCAAAACCTGTCCAATTAGTTATGCATAAAGGCATGTTAAAGGGAAAAGCTGTATGGGAAAAATTATAACAGTCTAGAGTTTTGCACAATGATGACTTTATATGTGTCTTTAAGTTTTCTTTCTATTTAAAGGCAAAATAACTAGAAATGTGTGGGGCGGTTTATGCAACAAAGATAAAATGAAACCGGAAGACTCATGATCAAAGAAAAGACCATGGTCGGTGAATGAAAAATAGGTGAATCTATGTTCGTATATATATGAGTTATTTTTAAACATTTTATTACACAAAATTTTAAACATACATGAAGGGGATGTAATAAATCTCCATACACCCATCACCCAGCTTCAACGATTTATCAACTTTCTGCCTTTTCTGTATTGTTTTCTATACTTCTATCCCCACTCCCCTACTCAATTAATCTCACAGCTTTTTTACAGTTTCTTTCTCCCTTCCTCCCCTCCCCTCACCTCCCCTCCCCTCCCGTCCGTCCCTCCCTCCCTCCCTCCCTCCTTCCCTCCTTCTTTCCTTCCTTCTTTCCTTCCTTCCTTCCTTCCTTCCTTCCTTCCTTCCTTCCTTCCTTCCTTCCTTCCTTCCTTCCTTCCTTCCTTCCTTCCTCTTTTTTTTTTTGAGGTAAAGTTTATATGCTTTGAAAGGTATGAGTCTCAGCTGTACAATTTTGGCAAATGAATATACCTATGTAATACACAACCTTATCATGACACTATAGAACATTTTCATCTTCCTATAAAATTCCCTCCTGCTTCTTCCCAGAGAATCCCCCACCACAGCTCCCCAGATGGGACTACTTTTCTGATTTTCTTTTTTTCATTTTAAATTAGTTTTCTAGAACTTCGTTTAAATGAAGACACCTAATAGGTACCCTTGTGTCTGGCCTTTTTGCACAGCTTATTGTCTGTGAGATTCATCTAGTGCCATGCTAGAGCCAGCTCAAACTAGGTTGAGAGAGCCAACCGTGTGCATGTATCACCAAATTTGCATGCAGTGACTTCAGTTTGGTAGCTTGAAATTGGCCATGGTGAGACTGTTTACCTCACGGAAATTGGCAAATGCTACAAATCAGGGTTTCCCTACCCTAAAGAGCCAGTTGTCAGCACATCACTGTATTCATTCATGTGGTTGGGTGAATCAGTAGTGTAATCCTCTATATTACTGAGTAGCATTTCTTTGTATAGGTATACTACAAATTGTTCATTGATATATCATGTAGATTGTGTTGATGTGCATTTGTGTTGTTTCCAGTTTGGGGCTATCATGAATAAAATAATTATGAACATTCTTGTACAAGTGGACATATATTTTCATGTTGTTGCATGTAATGTGTTAATTTTAATTAGTTTATGCTACTCATGAATAATCTCAGTTTATTTATTTGTTCTAATATTTATAAAAAATTTGAAGTTCTCAACTTTGGGCAATTATGAATGATGTTACTATGATCATTGTTGTATATGAATCATATGAATCTCAATGCATATTTACATACTTCTCTGCATCTGTGAGTGAACTTGTTGGGTCACAGGGAGATATATCTTTATCTTTACTAGGTAACACCAGAATATCTTCCAAATGTACTTATTTATGCTCCTACTCAGAATGCATGAGTATTCTCATTGTACCATATCCTTCTTTACTTCACTTCTTAATCTGAGCCATTGCATGTGTGTACAGTTGTTGATCAGCAAAAGGGAATACCAGAAAGCAAATAACTGAGAAAATAACACACAGATGGGCAGTTTTCCACAGGCCCATTACATTCTAGGGAAGCACATAGAAACAGGCAGGGCCAGACATCAACCTCTGGAATGGTTACCTTGATACTTGAAACTTTTAAGCTACATGATTGGTGTTTTAGTTATCTATTCTTGCCCTAATAAATTACCCCAAAACTCAGTGGCCAAAGTAAACAACCATTTTAAGTTTTCTTATGATTCTTAATGCTGACTAGACTCAGTTGGATGGTTATTCTACCGGTCTCACTATTGCAATTTTAGATTAGACATTTTTCGCTTGTAATTTTGTCAGTTATACTTTATTTATTTTGAAGCAGTGTTATTAGGTACATAACACTTTAGAATTGTTAAACATTCTTGGTCAATTGTAGTTTTGATAGTGTTATTATTGTGAAATGTGTCTTTTTATCTTTTATAATACATTTTGCCTTAAAAATCTAATTAATTAGTTTCCTAAATTTGTTTCCTTTTGTTGATGTTCTTTGGTTAATATTTTTTCATTCTTTTGTTTTATTTTTTCTTGCCCCCTCCCCATTCTTTTATTTAATTTTTTTCTATACTTTTGTTTAGATATGCCTCATATATATAGAACATAGTTGCATTTTTTTAAGTCCAGTGTAACAATCCATCTTTTAATTTGAACTTTAGTATTTATACTCAACATAATTCAGATCTGCTTGGATTTAAATCTACCATCTTATTATGGGCTTTTAGTTGTCCTGACTGTTCTTTATTTCTTGTCCTCTCCTTTTGGATTAATACTTTTTATTTTTTCATTTTCTTCATCCATTAGTTTAGAATTTATATACTCTTTTAGTGTCAACCTAGGGATTAGAAATGTATCCTTGACATATCAAAGTCTAATACTAATTGTTACTTTTAACCTATTCCCAGAAAATTTAATAATCTTAGAGTATTTTAATGCCACTTGCCATACCCTAAACTTAAATGCCAATTTGTTATTACTTTATATGAGTAATATTTGAATGCATTTACTCACAAATTCACTACTTTATTTGCTATTTCTTCTTTTTCCTCTCCTCTTCCTCCCCCTTCTCCTACTCCTCTTCTTCTTCTTCTTCATCTTCATCTTTTGCCTTTCATCTGGTTTCCTTTCCTTCCACCTAAAAACGCCTCTGGATATTTCCTTTCCAGCAGTATTAACCTACTGATAATGAATTATCTTACTCACTATTTACCCCCAAAGTTTTTATTTACTTTTATTAGAATTATAAATTGGCACTTATTTTCTATATTAGTCTGATCAGGCTGCTGTAACAAAATTCCACAGACTGGGTGGCTTAAACAATAGAAATTTATGTTCTCATTGTTCTGACGGCTGAGAAGTCCAAGATCAAGTTGCTGGCCAATTCAGTTTCTGGTGAGAACTCCCTTCCTGGCTTACAGATAGCTGCCTTCTCGCTGTGACCTCACATGGCAGAGAGAGAGCGAGCTCCAATATCTTTTCCTTTTCTTAAAAGGGCACCAGCCCTATTGGATTGGGGTCCCACCCTTATGATCTCATTTAACCATATTAC
This sequence comes from Macaca nemestrina, assembly GCF_043159975.1. Lineage (NCBI taxonomy): Eukaryota > Metazoa > Chordata > Mammalia > Primates > Cercopithecidae > Macaca > Macaca nemestrina. The sequence goes on from NC_092134.1 coordinate 57,656,905, forward strand.
CCTCTTACAGGCTTTATGTGCAAATATAGTCACACTGGAGGTTAAGGCTTCAATATATGAATTTCAGGGGGATACAAACATTCAGTAACAACATTTTCTTTTAGCACTTTAAATATTCATTATTTCTGGCTTTTATTTAACCTGCTTGGGTTTGTAGGGTTTCTCAAATCTATGTCTAGAACATTCAGTTTTGGAATATTCTTAGCCATTATACAAATATCACTTCTGCCCCATATACTCCCTGCTTTCTTTCTGGGACTATAATTTACACATAGTTTAGACCTTCTCATTCTGCTCTCTACATCTCTTACCCTTGCTTCTGTATTTTTTATCTTTTTCTCTCTTTGTACTGTATTCTAGATTGTTTCTTTTGATTTACGTGTCACTTCATGAATTCTCTCTTCAGTTGCATCTAAGCTAGTATTAAATCCATTATTGAGTTCCTAATTTTGTTAGTTGTATTTTTTATTTCTAGAATTTCACTGTGTATTTAAGAATGTACTATGTCTTTTTAAAATAGTTTTCAGCTCTGTCGTAATTGAAATTCTTAATTATTCCTTTATATCCTTAATCATGGTCAGCATAATTAAAGTCCATGTTTGATAACATCAGCATCTACAGGCCCTACAGGCCTTTTAATTATCCTGTTGGTTCTGTTGGTTCTCATTTATTTTATTTTGTCCTTTTACATGCATGGATGTTTTTTATTGTGAGACAGACATTATACTTAAAAATTGCTTGTAGAAATTGAGGCCTAGTATAATATCTTTCTCTAGAGATTGTTTACTTTTGCTTCTTTGTTTACATTTGCCTCTGTACGCTAGTAATCTGATCACCTCAATTTAATTTCTGGGACTGAGAGAAACTGTACCTGTCAAGCTCTAAAGACAGTACATGGGATGAAAGAAGAAGAAAGCTTAGCTGTAGATCCAGTGATGAACAACTTCAGGTTAACGTTTACTCCTTGGATATAACTCTTCAGTGTCCTAACCCAAAGTGCATGAGATTTATCAGCACCTCTGTATTCTCAAGCAGATCCTGGCCTCCAGCTTCTGTCTACTTATTCCTGGGATATTATTAAGAGCACCATTCAGCCCCTCAGCCCCTTAGCAGCCTCTTCCAGTATTAGCCAGTGCCCCAGGGAAGAGTAAGCCTAAATCCTGACCTTGCCTCTATTGATTTCCCTCTTCTTCTGGATTATGGTCTGGTAATTACTCACTATTTTGTTGAGCCTCCAATGCCTTTAGAGCAGATTCTTATTTACATTATGTATAGGATTATATGAATTAAAGACTTTATAATTACTGTAATTGAAAGTCCAGAGTTCTTTTAGCATCCAACAGTGTATTATATGGTTGAAAAGGGAAATACATGTCATTGAGAAGCTCATAAGACATTTAGGGATATAAAACATGTGATATAGATTTAAGGGAAAAGTACGTATATATGATCTCTAAAGAGGAAAGAAGTAGGGGTGGGCTGAATGACCTGGTTTATCTATGTGACCATGGTCTTCTTTCATCCCATGTACAGTACTTGTCTGGGCCCATTCACTGGCCATGGCTCTAGCTCCCTGCTGCTAAATATGCAGTCTGACCACTTTCTCTCTTTTGAGCTTGATAGGTACAAGCCTAGCTACCTATTTAGATATTACCACTAGTTTTTTACAGGTTCTTCAAGTGCAATATGTAAAACTATGCCCATTCTAGATTTTTCCTCCATTTAATGGTTTGTATTGTTTATTTTATCTGTATAGTTCTACTCATGCTGCCCTATTAAACCTCATTAGGTTTAATTATTTGCAAATTTTCTAAGCTGTTTTTAAATGATTATATCCACAAAGTGCTGAATATTTATGTAAACTATATTACCTGAAGACTGGGTAAGAAATGTTTAATGATATGAAGGCACACTACTTTTTAAACTATTCTGTGGGCTTCAATCATGTTCAACTGTATATGTCTGTTTTACACATAATTGTGGTAGAAATTTAATGATTTTATTATTTCATTTGGGGGTTTATAATTTACTAAAATATTCTTCTTATGAATTCTGGAAATAATTTTAATAATAAATGACTACTTTTCTATTTTTTGAAATACCCATTTGATGAACTATATGCAATTACAAAATGCTAAATAGTTGAAAAAATTTTAACAATGTGGCTAAATATCCTTGATTATAATGCTAAGTGAAAAAGGATAAAAATCTATGTCTACTATAATTATAGTGTTCTGTGTGTATGTGTGTGATTGTGTGTGTATGTTAATGGAAGAAAAGATGAAAAGAAATGTATCTAATTTTTTTTTTTTTTGGCTGAAAATAACAGAAATTTATTATTTCATAGTTTTGGAGACAAAGTCCAAAATCTCAGTGTTGATGGGGCCATGCTTCTTCTGAAGTCTTTATTTTTTTATTTTATTTTTATTTTATTATTATACTTTGAGTTCTAGGGTACATATGCATAATGTGCAGGTTTGTTACATATGTATACTTGTGCCATGTTGGTGTGCTGCAGCCATCAACTCATCAGCACCCATCAACTCGTCATTTACATCAGGTATAACTCCCAGTGCGATCCCTCCCCCCTCCCCCCTCCCCATGATAGGCCCCGGTGTGTGATGTTCCCCTTCCCGAGTCCAAGTGATCTCATTGTTCAGTTCCCACCTATGAGTGAGAACATGCGGTGTTTGGTTTTCTGTTCTTGTGATACTTTGCTAAGAATGATGGTTTCCAGCTGCATCCATGTCCCTACAAAGGACACAAACTCATCCTTTTTTATGGCTGCATAGTATTCCATGGTGTATATGTGCCACATTTTCTTAATCCAGTCTGTCACTGATGGACATTTGGGTTGATTCCAAGTCTTTGCTATTGTGAATAGTGCCGCAATAAACATACGTGTGCATCTGTCTTTATAGCAGCATGATTTATAATCCTTTGGGTATATACCCAGTAATGGGATGGCTGGATCATATGGTACATCTAGTTCTAGATCCTTGAGGAATCGCCATACTGTTTTCCATAATGGTTGAACTAGTTTACAATCCCACCAACAGTGTAAAAGTGTTCCTGTTTCTCCACATCCTCTCCAGCACCTGTTGTTTCCTGACTTTTTAATGATTGCCATTCTAACTGGTGTGAGATGGTATCTCATTGTGGTTTTGATTTGCATTTCTCTGATGGCCAGTGATGATGAGCATTTTTTCATGTGTCTGTTGGCTGTATGAATGTCTTCTTTTGAGAAATGTCTGTTCCTATCCTTTGCCCACTTTTTGATGGGGTTGTTTGTTTTTTTCTTGTAAATTTGTTTGAGTTCTTTGTAGGTTCTGGATATTAGCCCTTTGTCAGATGAGTAGATTGCAAAAATTTTCTCCCATTCTGTAGGTTGCCTGTTCACTCTGATGGTAGTTTCTTTTGCTGTGCAGAAGCTCTTTAGTTTAATTAGATCCCATTTGTCAATTTTGGCTTTTGTTGCCGTTGCTTTTGGTGTTTTAGACATGAAGTCTTTGCCCATGCCTATGTCCTGAATGGTACTACCTAGGTTTTCCTCTAGGATTTTTATGGTATTAGGTCTAACATTTAAGTCTCTAATCCATCTTGAATTAATTTTCGTATAAGGAGTAAGGAAAGGATCCAGTTTCAGCTTTCTACTTATGGCTAGCCAATTTTCCCAGCACCATTTATTAAATAGGGAATCCTTTCCCCATTTCTTGTTTCTCTCAGGTTTGTCAAAGATCAGATGGCTGTAGATGTGTGGTATTATTTCTGAGGACTCTGTTCTGTTCCATTGGTCTATATCTCTGTTTTGGTACCAGTACCATGCTGTTTTGGTTACTGTAGCCTTGTAGTATAGTTTGAAGTCAGGTAGCATGATGCCTCCAGCTTTGTTCTTTTGACTTAGGATTGTCTTGGAGATGCGGGCTCTTTTTTGGTTCCATATGAACTTTAAAGCAGTTTGTTCCAATTCTGTGAAGAAACTCATTGGTAGCTTGATGGGGATGGCATTGAATCTATAAATTACCTTGGGCAGTATGGCCATTTTCACGATATTGATTCTTCCTATCCATGAGCATGGTATGTTCTTCCATTTGTTTGTGTCCTCTTTGATTTCACTGAGCAGTGGTTTGTAGTTCTCCTTGAAGAGGTCCTTTACATCCCTTGTAAGTTGGATTCCTAGGTATTTTATTCTCTTTGAAGCAATTGGGAATGGAAGTTCATTCCTGATTTGGCTCTCTGTTTGTCTGTTACTGGTGTATAAGAATGCTTGTGATTTTTGCACATTAATTTTGTATCCTGAGACTTTGCTGAAGTTGCTTATCAGCTTAAGGAGATTTTGGGCTGAGACAATGGGGTTTTCTAAATATACAATCATGTCATCTGCAAAGAGGGACTATTTGACTTCTTCTTTTCCTAACTGAATACCCTTGATTTCTTTCTCTTGCCTGATTGCCCTAGCCAGAACTTCCAACACTATGTTGAATAGGAGTGGTGAGAGAGGGCATCCCTGTCTTGTGCCAGTTTTCAAAGGGAATTTTTCCAGTTTTTGCCCATTCAGTATGATATTGGCTGTGGGTTTGTCATAAATAGCTCTTATTTTTTTGAGGTATGTTCCATCAATACCGAATTTATTGAGCGTTTTTAGCATGAAGGGCTGTTGAAGTTTGTCAAAAGCCTTTTCTGCATCTATTGAGATAATCATGTGGTTCTTGTCTTTGGTTATGTTTATATGCTGGATTATGTTTATTGATTTGCGAATGTTGAACCAGCCTTGCATCCCAGGGATGAAGCCCACTTGATCATGGTGGATAAGCTTTTTGATGTGTTGCTGAATCCGGTTTGCCAGTATTTTATTGAGGATTTTTGCATTGATGTTCATCAGGGATATTGGTCTAAAATTCTCTTTTTTTGTTGTGTCTCTGCCAGGCTTTGGTATCAGGATGATGTTGGCCTCATAAAATGAGTTAGGGAGGATTCCCTCTTTTTCTATTGATTGGAATAGTTTCAGAAGGAGTGGTACCAGCTCCTCCTTGTACCTCTGGTAGAATTCAGCTGTGAATCCATCTGGTCCTGGACTTTTTTTGGTTGGTAGGCTATTAATTATTGCCTCAATTTCAGAGCCTGCTATTGGTCTATTCAGGGATTCAACTTCTTCCTGGTTTAGTCTTGGAAGAGTGTAAGTGTCCAGGAAATTATCCATTTCTTCTAGATTTTCCAGTTTATTTGCATAGAGGTGTTTATAGTATTCTCTGATGGTAGTTTGTATTTCTGTGGGGTCGGTGGTGATATCTCCTTTATCATTTTTTATTGCGTCAATTTGATTCTTCTCTCTTTTCTTCTTTATTAGTCTTGCTAGTGGTCTGTCAATTTTGTTGATCTTTTCAAAAAACCAACTCCTGGATTCATTGATTTTTTGGAGGGTTTTTTGTGTTTCTATCTCCTTCAGTTCTGCTCTGATCTTAGTTATTTCTTGCCTTCTGCTAGCTTTCGGATGTGTTTGCTCTTGCTTCTCTAGTTCTTTTAATTGCGATGTTAGAGTGTCAATTTTAGATCTTTCCTGCTTTCTCTTATGTGCATTTAGTGCTATAAATTTCCCTCTACACACTGCTTTAAATGTGTCCCAGAGATTCCAGTATGTTGTATCTTTGTTCTCATTGGTTTCAAAGAACATCTTTATTTCTGCCTTCATTTCGTTATGTACCCAGTAGTCATTCAGGAGCAGGCTGTTCAGTTTCCATGTAGTTGAGCGGTTTTGATTGAGTTTCTTAGTCCTGAGTTCTAGTTTGATTGCACTGTGGTCTGAGAGACAGTTTGTTATAATTTCTGTTCTTGTACATTTGCTGAGGAGTGCTTTACTTCCAATTATGTGGTCAATTTTGGAGTAAGTGCGATGTGGTGCTGAGAAGAATGTATATTCTGTTGATTTGGGGTGGAGAGTTCTATAGATGTCTATTAGGTCTGCTTGCTGCAGAGATGAGTTCAATTCCTGGATATCCTTGTTAACTTTCTGTCTCGTTGATCTGTCTAATGTTGACAGTGGAGTGTTGAAGTCTCCCATTATTATTGTATGGAAGTCTAAGTCTCTTTGTAAGTCTCTAATGACTTGCTTTATGAATCTGGGTGCTCCTGTATTGGGTGCATATATATTTAGGATAGTTAGCTCTTCCTGTTGAATTGATCCCTTTACCATTATGTAATGGCCTTCTTTGTCTCTTTTGATCTTTGATGGTTTAAAGTCTGTTTTATCAGAGACTAGTATTGCAACCCCTGCTTTTTTTTGTTCTCCATTTTTGTTACCATTTGCTTGGTAAATCTTCCTCCATCCCTTTATTTTGAGCCTATGTATGTCTCTGCATGTGAGATGGGTCTCCTGAATACAGCAGACTGATGGGTCTTGACTCTTTATCCAGTTTGCCAGTCTGTGTCTTTTAATTGGAGCATTTAGTCCATTTACATTTAAGGTTAAGATTGTTATGTGTGAACTTGATCCTGCCATTATGATATTAACTGGTTATTTTGCTCGTTAGTTGATGCAGTTTCTTCCTAGCCTCGATGGTCTTTACATTTTGGCATGTTTTTGCAATGGCTGGTACCGGTTGTTCCTTTCCATGTTTAGTGCTTCCTTCAGGGTCTCTTGTAAGGCAGGCCTAGTGGTGACAAAATCTCTAAGCATTTGCTTATCTGTAAAGGATTTTATTTCTCCTTCACTTATGAAACTGAGTTTGGCTGGATATGAAATTCTGGGTTTAAAATTCTTTAAGAATGTTGAATATTGGCCCCCACTCTCTTCTGGCTTGGAGAGTTTCTGCCGAGAGATCTGCTGTTAGTCTGATGGGCTTCCCTTTGTGGGTAACCCGACCTTTCTCTCTGGCTGCCCTTAAGATTTTTTCCTTCATTTCAACTTTGGTGAATCTGGCAATTATGTGTCTTGGAGTTGCTCTTCTCGAGGAGTATCTTTGTGGCGTTCTCTGTATTTCCTGGATTTGAATGTTGGCCTGCCCTACTAGGTTGGGGAAGTTCTCCTGGATGATATCCTGAAGAGTGTTTTCCAAGTTGGTTCCATTTTCCCCCTCACTTTCAGGCACCCCAATCAGACGTAGATTTGGTCTTTTTACATAATCCCATACTTCTTGCAGGCTTTGTTCATTTCTTTTTCTTCTTTTTTCTTTTGGTTTCTCTTCTCGCTTCATTTCATTCATTTGATCCTCAATCGCTGATACTCTTTCTTCCAGTTGATCGAGTCGGTTACTGAAGCTTGTGCCTTTGTCACGTATTTCTCGTGTCATGGTTTTCATCTCTTTCATTTCGTTTATGACCTTCTCTTCATTAATTACTGTAGCCATCAATTCTTCCACTTTTTTTTCAAGATTTTTAGTTTCTTTGCGCTGGGTACGTAATTCCTCCTTTAGCTCTGAGAAGTTTGATGGACTGAAGCCTTCTTCTCTCATCTCGTCAAAGTCATTCTCCGTCCAGCTTTGATCCGTTGCTGGCGATGAGCTGCGCTCCTTTGCCGGGGGAGATGCGCTCTTATTTTTTGAATTTCCAGCTTTTCTGCCCTGCTTTTTCCCCATCTTTGTGGTTTTATCTGCCTCTGGTCTTTGATGATGGTGACGTACTGATGGGGTTTTGGTGTAGGTGTCCTTCCTGTTTGATAGTTTTCCTTCTAACAGTCAGGACCCTCAGCTGTAGGTCTGTTGGAGATTGCTTGAGGTCCACTCCAGACCCTGTTTGCCTGGGTATCAGCAGCAGAGGCTGCAGAAGATAGAATATTTCTGAACAGCGAGTGTACCTGTCTGATTCTTGCTTTGGAAGCTTCCTCTCAGGGGTGTACTCCACCCTGTGAGGTGTGGGGTGTCAGACTGCCCCTAGTGGGGGATGTCTCCCAGTTAGGCTACTCAGGGGTCAGGGACCCACTTGAGCAGGCAGTCTGTCCCTTCTCAGATCTCAACCTCCGTGTTGGGAGATCCACTGCTCTCTTCAAAGCTGTCAGACAGAGTTGTTTGCGTCTGCAGAGGTTTCTGCTGCGTTTGTTATTGTTTACTGTGCCCTGTCCCCAGAGGTGGAGTCTACAGAGACAGGCAGGTTTCCTTGAGCTGCTGTGAGCTCCACCCAGTTCGAGCTTCCCAGCGGCTTTGTTTACCTACTTAAGCCTCAGCAATGGCGGGCGCCCCTCCCCCAGCCTCGCTGCTGCCTTGCCGGTAGATCACAGACTGCTGTGCTAGCAATGAGGGAGGTTCTGTGGGCGTGGGACCCTCCCGGCCAGGTGTGGGATATAATCTCCTGGTGTGCCCGTTTCCTTAAAGCGCAGTATTGGGGTGGGAGTTACCCGATTTTCCAGGTGTTGTGTGTCTCATTTCCCCTGGCTAGGAAAAGGGATTCCCTTCCTCCTTGCGCTTCCCAGGTGAGGCAATGCCTCGCCCTGCTTCAGCTCTCGCTAGTCGGGCTGCAGCAGTTGACCAGCACCGATTGTCCGGCACTCCCTAGTGAGATGAACCCAGTACCTCAGTTGAAAATGCAGAAATCACCGGTCTTCTGTGTCGCTGGCGCTGGGAGTTGGAGACTGGAGCTGTTCCTATTCGGCCATCTTGCTCCGCCCCCCTATCTAATTTTTATGACCGATTTTTTTCTAGGTGGTGAGACTTTGGAGATTTAAATAGATTTAAATATTTATTGTCATGTTTTCCAAGTTTCTAAAACTGAACATATCTTAATTAACTTAAAAGGTACAATAATAATACAAATCTGTTGTAAAACAGTGTGTAAGTGCATGATGTAAAAGGTGATAGTCCCTCATTCCCTTCCCTCATTCCCTTAATAAAAAATAAGCTTTTTTTATTCAATCTTATTATCTTGAGATAATCACTATTATAAATATTGGGCATCTATTTCCAGGCCTTTATTTCTGTCTGTGTGTGTGTGTGTCTGTATGTGTGTGTGTCTGTGTGTATGTGTGTGTGTGTGTGTGTGTGTGTAGGTAGGTATATGTATGTTTATCTTTCTGGCAGAACAAGTGTTTAATTCTTAAATTTACTTGAAAATCAGGATATATGCCTCCTTTTGAATTCAGAGATTAATTGGGAATACTGTAAAACGCTTGGCACAATTATTTCACTTGGACCAAAAAGTAAAGAAAGAAAAGCTGAGGGGTGAGCCTGAAGAACAGATAATTCTATAATGAATTTTATTGATTATTCACCAATGGATCCCAGGGTACAATCTGCATATTGGATATAGAGCGAAATGGATTTAAACTCCAGGCTGAAACCCATAATTAGATAAACTAATCAGTTCATAAAAATTAGCATTACAAATAAAATAGATAATAGCAGAATATATCATATGTATTGGGATAATTATTGTGTATCAAACATTTATTCAGTTATATTTATACATGTGCATGTTTTTATTAGATCATGGTGTAAAATGTGCATCCTGTGCTGACTGTGAAAACCAGTTCTTCATGGAGTATGTGTGTGAATCCACATGTGCATGTACATATGTGTGTGTATAAAACTCATTGGAGTTCAATGGTAATACACTAGATGATGCAGAAAAATAAGTAGGGACTTGGAGTGTGAATTAAGTCTACAGAAGACAGGACTTGAGAATAGAATAAAATGAAGACTGAAGCACATAGATTGTATGTGAATTACACTTTATTGCATTTACCTTAAAGGAGATAACTCTCAACAGAAATGACAAGGTAGCATTAATTAGCAGATGCTCCATGACAACAGCTTCTCAAGTTTCCTCTGCTTCCCTCAAAGAAGACATGCTTGATCCTTGGCTATGTCCTCACCTCATCAGGACCTGCAGTGCTGTGATCTTGAACTTTTTGGACCTCAGCCATGCCACCCTAAAATTTCAGAATAATTATTGAAATGATTGCAGAAACCTGCTTGGCAAACCTTGTCACCTAAATCTAACATTCAAATTTTACTTTCAGTTTCTTGCTCCATCATTGGTGCCATGTGGTGTCATTAGCCTCAAGTTATATAGCTGTAAATAGGCAACAAGCACATTCTTACTACACTATTTTTAATCTGTGTGGCAAAAGGTCTGAAAGCATGATCAACATGGCTATGCCACACCTCAGAGGCTAAGCCCCATCTTGTACCGAAGTCTTCCACCCATTCTGCTCATACTCTAGTCAGCATAGCTCAGAGTTTGGAAATGTACTGCTGAGGATGTTGTGTTCTATGGACTGTCTAATAGGAGAGGGAGATGTATTCTGGCACTCATGTCTGCGAAAGAAATGGAGTTTCCTGAGAATGATGAGGAATTGTATATGTGAAGGAACAGAGGAATGACAGAATTGGCGCTGCATTCAAAGTTTCATAGACCCTTGTTCCTTTTCCTAAATGTATTCACTGGGCCCTCTATTTTGTTAGGCTAACTTCTGCAATGTTAGATCTGCAAACCCCTGTGCTTCCTTCTCCTTTCTCCTTGCTCATAATTTTTCTTTGTTCTCTCTCACTTTCATTCAATTCCAAACACACATCAGTAAGGAAGGCTTTGTAAAACAGGGGTCACTGAGGTTAGTGCAGATTGTTGACTACATTATTGCATGTTCAGCTATGTACAAACATGCTTGGATAGGTTGGGCAGAGGTCGGGGGTGGTGTGGTGTTCCAACAGAGCTTTATTTTCATAAAGGGTCAAGGAACCACTGCTGAAAAGTAGTTATCCTAACAGATAACTGTTAGGGGATCTGAAGTCTGGCCAAAGAACATAGGACTGTGTCAAGTGTAGAGGCCATCTTTAGTTCAGCAGAAGTTTTGCCACTTAGCCATCCTTTAGCCTTTGGTCACACATAATGTATATGAAACACTGGCAACCTTTTTTTTTTTTTTTTTTTTTGCGGGACTCCTGTCTATAAAAACAATTATTTAAAAAATGTATTGCAACATGTGTTGACTCATGTGAGGTGTAGTGATCTATCTTGAATGGTGAAGATCTAGAGAAGCACTTAGGTGTTTGCATATTGTCCAGTCACTGCACAAGAAGATTCTTTGCAGTGTTAAGGCATTGTCTCTTCCCATTCAAATCCAGGAACTCTTTCTTTATATTCCTTATAGTCCACTTCTTGTCAATTTTATATCTCCCACTGTGAGAAAAAGGTAGCAGTGCTGTGATGACTCACTCGGCCAAGACTCTTCAGGACTCAATTGTATAGAAACAGTATAGATCTTGCTTCTGCAATTCTCTAATGCAATTTATTTGATGTTGATTACCTCATTACTCATGATAATGTAGCATCTTTCTTGCTGTCCTTGAAGAGTGGTGTCCAGTGAATCTTTCAAATATTGATACTGAGCTTCATTGTTGATGAACAAAAATGCAAATCTCACCCAGAGCATGCAGGAACATGTGAGCAATAATTCATTTACTCATCATGTTAAATTTGTCATTCAGAAAACAGATCTTCAAACCATGTCTTCTCTTGACCTTTGTAGGCTATAATCACTACACTCCTAGAATGTGATCTCTTTCAGTATTGACTGCATCCCTGCCTTCCACACACTTTCACCAGTGGGAAGGATGGAGATTTCATCTGGGCAGAGGGAGAAGAGCGGTACCATTCAAAGGTCTGTCCCTCTTAAGATACGCTCTCTCTGTCAACCCAGGTGAGTATTTTAAGTCTCCAACATGACATCACCAAATGCAGAGTTAGGAAGAAATACATGCACTCTTGCAAGTTAGTATAAGCAGATTCAGTACACTACTGACTATTTGTGTTACCTAAAAATTACCGGAAAAATGCCATGGCCTGCCCAAGTTTCTATCCAGGGACAGGGGAAGGACAATCCCCCAAATAGTGAATAAATATAAAGACAGCAGAAGAACAAAACAAAATGACTTTCTAATTTCTTACAAACCATAGTTATTCAACATAATAGTTACACATTTGAAAAAAGATGATTGTTTTATTGGAGTACCTTAAGATGTTTTGAATGTATGGATTTGACAGCAGGGCAGTTCAAGAGGCATGAGGAATATTGCTTATCTCTATCTGTTGGAGCACTGGAGTGTGAGCTGAAGCAGCCTAATCTTGACTTGCAGAAATGGGGAGGACATGATATACTGGAATTGTTCATGGAATTGGTTTGGCTGATTCTCATTGATTCTGCCTTTTCTCCAGAAGCCAATTCTATAGCTGTTGAAACAGGGGAAGAGAAAAATAACAGGTACTAAGTAGTATCTAGGAGGCTAATATTGAGCATATTTAAAATAATCTCTGGGACTTCTGGAATTTTCTAGAAGGAATCTTAAATGCTCTAGATTTTGTAACAGCTAATAAAAGAAATACTATAATGCTGATGGTGACAGTGGTGACCCTGATCTATCCCGGAAAACCTGGCTTTTATTGTTTATTCTGTTGTATTTCATCGTTAATTCCTACTTTTTATTCTTTATTTTAAAAATTGTTTTTATTTTAGTGCAGGGACAATTAGTTACACATTTTTAATTCTTGGGACCTATAACATTCAATGAATGTGTTAGAAAGGTGATGGTAATGTCTAGACCAAACAAAAGAAGAATAGGAATCTTTTCAGGTAAGTAAAAAAGATAGTCTGTCCTCTTTTAGAGTTTTTGTGCTCAGAGGTGAAATTTTCCCCTCACATAGCTAAAAAAAAAACCCTCTAATTTGCATTATAAAACTCCCTGCTACTTAGGTTCCTAAGGGGTGGACCATCTTGACCTTTTAATTATTAATGCCTTTCCTCAAATTACAATTATATTCTTAATCCCTGTCCTGCTAACTGGCAATTTTCTAATAGAGTTTTCAATTTTCTGTATTTCATTAATTGCAACTTGTGTATCATATAATGACAGAATCTTCAGAACAGCACCTTGCTAACTGGAAAGGTTGTGAAATGCTAATGAGCTCTTTTAAATGGCTAACTCCTTAAAAGACTTTCCAGATTCCTTATTTTCTTTAATATTTCTTTATATTTTTAGACATTCTTCCTTGAAAAGTATTCTTCAAGATTATTTTAAATATTCATGAAAAGAAATTAACATATTTGATGGCCTTCTGTATGTTGAACATGCTCACATAATTGCTGTGTTTCTTTCTTTCAACAAGCCCTGTGAGTGAGGCATTCCTACTCGTCTGCAGTAAAGGGAAACAAGGATAAAAAAACAATGTTATTGGCTCAAGGTCAATGGTGGAGCAACGATTTAAGTTCAAGTTTTCCATCTTCAAATCTTGTGTTCTTTCTTTTGTAGAACTCCAAGGGCTATGTTAAAAAGGTTTACTGTGGAAAAAAAAAATTGAAAAAAACTGCCACTAAGTAGCAATGGAACGCTAAGGTGCCATTATTATCTGTCTTAATCATTATTGTCTTATTTCACTTCTCTTCATTATTCTACTTACTTCTTGCCTTTATTCCTTTAATCAGACTGAACATTGTTTATTTTCTTCTTTTTCTAATTTGTCAACTAATATGCTGAAATTATGTAACAATCATTCAATTATACACATAAAATGATCTGTAATGGTCCAACTTACCAGTTCCCTTTCTATCTCCACTGGATTTTACACAATTTGAATTTAAGCATAATGGAAACACCACTTGTGAATGACTTTTGTGTCATGTTTAATTTTTCCAATGAATTGCTCAAGATTACCCTTCTACTGTTCAGCAGAATATTCTGTAGCTTTTTATTAAACCTCCATTGCACTCCTCCCCCAAATTTCCCAAGGATTCTGAGGTTTACTGCATTCTTAGAGGTTAGACTCATTTACAAATGGAAGGTGAAATGAGAACTGAAGTCTAATCTGGCTACTAGAGGCCATTGCAGCTTCCTCTGTCTCAGTATTCTTGTTTTAGGCTGTTTCCACAAATCAGATGGCACTACTTCTCCAGATTCTGAATGTTCTACATCTGGGCACAAGATTACAGTTCTTTCATTGTACCATCTCATGCTCAGTCATTGTTACTTAAGCAGACCACCATGTTGTGGGACTGGTGGGGATGAGCTTGAAGGCTCAGTTGTCAGTGTAAGAACTTCCCCTTTCCTATGACCTTCCAGATGAGGAACTGCTCAGATCACCAGCTGCTTCAGGTTACCAGCCCACACCTGTCTGTCTCACCTCTGATAACCCTGGTAAGTTTTCCTGCCACTAGGACTGATTATTAGAGTTTCTATAAATAGGCATAGTATAACATCTCAGAATATTGACAATAACAATTATTTTTCAAGATTTTTATTAAAGGTGCTAATTATTTCACATTACTTGTTATAGTTTTAGGAAGTAGTTACTAAAATTATTTTTTAATTTCTTGGTCATCTGTCATCGAGAAAGTAGTTATCATTTAAAGACATGAAAGTTTCTTCTAGCTTAGGTGTCATACCTTGGTCATATGTTTTAGCAAATTTAGGTTTATGATCTTCATCTGTGAAATGAAGGAATTGGATCAAAATAGCACAATCTAGTTTAGGTTCCTTTGCTGGCATATATCCCTTCTACAGTAAAAATCATCTTGTCATCTTATGTGTTGCATAAAGCATAATTTAAAATTTATAAAAAGGCCAATATGTTATTACAGATCATATTCTTAGTAGTATTACCAAAAGTCCCATTTCCTTAGGACAGCCCTGGATTTTATATATTCTCCTGGGATGGTGATTATTAGTAGCCCTTTCCATTCTCAAAACTGTTCTAGTTTGGATGATAAATTATATGGTTAATTAATTGTTTAAATATAATCTTAATGATTACTATATAGAATACATTTTAACTTTTTCCCACTTAACAAGTAACATTTGCTAATCAATTTTTAAAATTGTATTAAAAAATTTAAAAGATATGAAAGGTAAAATGATATCTATAATATTTAGTTGGGGACTAAATGTATATTAAAATATAGATATAAATGTAACTTATTGTGGTAACATCAACAAAACTGCTTATTTTATGTTTGGATTTCTTGCATTTTACTTTTAAAAACATGAGTGTTTTATTGAAATAGTTTTTATATTTTTGTTCCTAAAATATGGGTTCAGAGAAAAGATTTAAGTGGTCATTTTCCTAACCTGTGCTCAAATAAAACATTTTGTTATGGATGATATTTAATCCCATTAGACAAAAAACCTAAATTCCATATGATTGGCAAAAGTTTCCCTTTTAACATGCTAAAAGTAGAACTGGAGAGAGCGTGACATGCTGTATAAATATTTTGATTAATTCAATGCAACTGGTAGGTTTGGTTAAAGAAACTCTTAAGGGAATTTATGGAATTATCTCTTTTATGTTTCGTATAAATTTGTATTTCAACATCAGTGTTCTTTTACTTCCTGTCTTTAACCAATGATCCACCACAGATATAAATTAAACAATGAATAAGAACAAAAACAATTTAAAACTGCGTAATGGTCCAAACCACCATGGATGGTGTTCTGACGATGATACACGGGGTGAGGTCTGACTCATGAGCCACTGTCCATGATGACTTGACATTCTCAAAAGGAAATCCCGAATGTTCTCACCGCATGCTGCTGCAGGCGCTCGTGGCAGGGCATCCACACCACTGGCTCAGGTGCTGGTTGCTCCAGAATCTCTCTTCAGCTGGTCTTTTGCTACTGAACTGTCTCTGTGAGAGCATCACTGCAGGCACAGTTTTCTCCAACCATAATTGCTGCTGCCAAAGCCACCTTGGACTTGGGAAAGGGTAAACAACTCCACTAGACCTGTGCACTCCAGCAGGGGCGGCTCCTTTTTCTTTAATTTCTCTTAGTAAAGGAGAGGCCAGGAACTGCATTTCATCATTTTAAGATTTTTAGGATTTGGAGCATTTTAAAACAGATTGTTTGAGAATAATAGAAGGGAAGTGCAACCTATACCAAACATCTGAAAATTGCTGCCTCTGTTCCAAATCCCTTGGGGGTTCCTCATCAGGCAGGTCCTTGCTTTATTCTTGGTTATAAGGGCAGCTCACCGCATGCCCAGTCACTAGCACTGACTGTTGCAATATTGAGGCTTCAGTGCTCATTAAGATGAATCCCTCACCTAGAAAAGGACAGATTCTCTTTGTCCTTGGGAACTGAGATATATTTCCCAAGCCCTCCTTTCTTGTCTCAGGATTTACTTCCTTGTGGGATAATTGATAACAGGAACATAAATTTTATTTTAGGGAAACTTTACTTCCACCCATTGCAGTATATAAAGATCCTGTTGCTGTACATTGGTTTCCCAGTGTCAGAGTAGTGTGGTTTTAAATAACACCACTTATGAGATGCTAAAAATTCAGTCCCGATGGGACTTGTTCAAACTCAGTTCAGTTTCTGGTCATGAAAAAATCAATCTGTTTTAAGATCTAGTCTTGCCCATGAAAACTTTAATAATGGTAGATATCTAGAACATGAGTTAATCACCCCCCAAACATTTCAGTTTCTCATTGGTATATTGCCAAAAACCATTCTGGCTATATATATTTTTAAAAGAAGCCATTTGCATGTCCTTTTGTGGTAGAATATACATTTGGTTAAAATTGGATGATATTTACTTTAATTAGCTTCAAAGTATGATGAATTTTTCATGTGTGGAATGTGTGGTCTGATAATTTTTTAGGAAACAACACTCCACTGGAGAGTGCAGAATCTTAGAATTCATCTACTTCATTCTCCTCCTGGTACTCTACTTTCTTCTAGAACATCCCAGCCGAGATGAGGTCTGAGCTGTGCTGCTCAAGGCTGTCCCATGTGAATACAGATGCAGAGACCATGTAAGGGTAGCAGAGGAAACTGTGAGCCCAGGGGAAAAAGATAAACTTGTGGACATATGTGCAATGAGCAATTTTAAGTATATTGCACTAACCAATTCGTGATCTGTAACTCCTTTGTTAATGAAAAGAATGTGTATCCATGTCAAACTTCCATTTCAGAAAGCAGAGGCCAAAATAATGAGTCCTGGGGAATTCAAACCTGTGTTAAGAAAATGTGTAGAGCTGGGCGCGGTGGCTCACACCTGTAATACCAGCACTTTGGGAGGCTGAGGCGGGCAGATCACAAGGTCAAGAGATGGAGACCATCCTGGCCAACATGGTGAAACCCTATCTCTACTAAAAATACAAAAATTAGCCAGACGTGGTGGTGCACGCCTGTACTCCCAGCTGCTCAGGAAGCTGAGGCAGGAGAATTTCTTGAACCTCGGAGGCGGAGATACAGTGAACTGAGATCACGCCACTACACTCCAGCCTGGGCGACAGAGGGAGACTCTGTCTCAAAAAAAATAAAAAATAAATAAAACAAAAAAGAAAACACAAAAAATACACACACACAAAAACACAAAAACAAACAAACAAAACACAAAAAAGAAAATGTGTAGAAAACTTAGGGCTGAAGGAGAATACAAATATGTTGGATCTAGGAAAAAGATCCAAAAGACGCAGTTTAGGCTGGGGAGGGACAGGGGCCAGAGTTATAGAATGAGAGTGAAGTAATTCAGCTAGACTAGCCCCCAGTGTATCACCCATCAGAGGAGCAGAAGACCAATGGAATTCAGGAGAATGTGCAATTCTGGGGGCCCCACTCCCTAAAATATCTCTGCACTTGCTTGCTTATGTTTCACAATTTTCAGCAGGAAACATTTTCCATGACATGAGATAAAGAATGTAAAATCAAAGTGTGGAATTGATTGTCCTGTTAGTTAAATGGTTTATGAAACTATTTTAGACCACTGTTATCTCTTTCACCTGGATTACAGTAACAACCTCCTAGTTGGTTCCCTAACTGGCCTGAATGATTTTATTGGAGAATGATATTTATTCATGTTTTTCCTAATGAACCCTTTAACTTTCCTCCAGTTGCCCTTAAGATTGAGTTCAAGCCCTTGGCACAGCTGACAGCACTCAGTGAGATACGGCCCTGGTCTCCTAATCCAATTCCATCTTTTTCCTCTGCCCCCTCTTCCACCAATTTCTTTCAGTTCTTTGAACAGGAAACCCTTTGTTTTTACTCCTTTACATCAGTTGCTCCCTTAAAAACTCTTCCTCATTCCCTACCCTGCCCTATTTTAGGTTTCAGCTTAGAGTAATTTTCTCCAGGAGGTTTCCTGCTGGCCTCCCCAGGGGGAGTTAGAGGTGGCCAAGACATCATAGCCCTTTTAGCACTGTATTGCAAAAGCCATTTGAGTTGTCTACGTCTTCTGCTAGGTTGGGTGTTTCTTGGTCTTTCTTGTTTACCATTGTATCCCCACAGCTAGCATAGTTCTAGCTTGGATTAGGTGCTCAATAAAAACCTGATGAATGGTCAGACAGATGAATGAGAGAAGGTTTTCCTTTTCTGACAAGAGAAGGTGGTGAATGGAATAGTTGGAAAAAAATGTAGTGGCTAAAAATAAAGGAAACAAACTTTTTCTTACCTTTGATCAGCTATATTTTTCTTAAAATAAGGAAAAAACAAAACAAAACACTGAGAAAAGTGTTTGCTGCTTGGTTAGTTTTAAATTTTGCCACCAGTGAAATCTTACTGCTGTGTACCTGTTGCTTCTGTTTTCTTTTCTATTACTACCATGGGCTTTTTTTTTCACAAAGAAATTTGTTATAAAAGAACATTATTTCAAGGTATCACTGTATAGAAGCTGACATAACAAGTATTTGTAAATGGTAACATTCAGTGAATATAATCACTTAATCTCCAGAGTAGATAACATACATAGGTATTGAAACCTAGAGGCCTGGGGTTTGGTCTTGTTTATATCATTATCTATGTAACTAGCACTGGGACATTAAACTTTCTATATTTAATTGCATTTAAGTAAATGCATCATCTTTAAAATGAACTGATGCCTTTTCTGATATCTCATATGTGAAGATATAATGAAATGACTCATATAACAATACTGCAAGCAACTCTGTAAAACATAGGTACCAAGAAGTGTGATGGGAAGGGTAATGGCCCAGAAGCTAGGTTGCCAGTAGCTACTCCCATTTATACTGATAATTATCTACTTTATTGTCCTCTTATCAAACAAAATAAAACATAAGATAAGAAGGTTATGCAGACTGTTGTTTTGAGATTCCTTTTCGCCTTTATCTTTTTAAAAATTATTATTATACCTTAAGTTTTGGGATACATGTGCAGAACTTGCAGGTTTCTTAGATAGGTATACATATGCCATGGTGATTTGCTGCACCCATCAACCCACCACCTACATTAGGTATTTCTCCTAATGCTATCCCTCCCCTAGCCCCTCACCCCATGACAGGCCCTGGTGTGTGATGTTCCCCTCCCTGTGTCCATGTGTTCTCATTGTTCAACTCCCACTTATGAGTGGGAACATGCAGTGTTTGGTTTTCTGTTCTTGTGTTTGCTGAGAATGATGGTTTCTAGCTGCATCCATGTCCCTGCAAAGGACAGGAACTCATCCTTTTTTATGGCTGCATAGTATTCCATGGTGTATATGTTCCACATTTTCTTTATGCAGTGTATCATTGATAAGCATTTGGTTTGGTTCCAAGTCTTTGCTATCATGAACACTGCTGCAATAAACATACATGTGCATGTGTCTTTATAGTGGAATGATTTATAATCCTTTGGGTATGTACCCATAATGGGATTGCTGGATCAAATGGTATTTTTGGTTCTAGATCCTTGAGGAATTGCCACACTGTCTTCCACAATGGTTGAACTAATTTACACTCCTATCAACAGTGTAAAAGTGTTCCTATTTCTCCACATCCTCTCCAGCATCTGTTGTTTCCTGACTTTTTAATGATTGCCATTCTAACTGGCATGAGATGGTATCTCATTATGGTTTTGATTTGCATTTCTCTAATGACCAGTGATGAGAGCCTTTATCATTCTAGGAAATGAAATGAGTACTATATTCTGTACATAATCCTATTAAATTTCTTAGAGAATGTATTGCTGTTTAATCCATCCTTGCATTTCATGGGTTGCTGTAGTTCAGTGGCTGTTGTAGGGAATTTGTCTTCCTTCTTTTTCTATCCCAGTTATTTTGTGATTTTTTCCAGATGTGTATGTTCTCCATTGATATATCTACACGTTGTCTTAGAACATTTAAAATCTACCCAGGAACCTATACTAGCTAAAAGCTCTTTCAATGTCCCTTCACAGCTATACAAGATGTTTTTAGTAATTGTGTTCTGTGGAGCTCAGCAGCTGTTATGTTACCTGAAGTATTTTTTCTTCTTTCTTGGCTTTTAAGTTGATGTTTGGAAGTCTGTTCCCAAGTGTTCAGCCTGAAGGAGAGACAGTTTTCTGTTCCCCCTGCTAATGCTAAACACACAGATAAACAAAACAAAACAAAATTCCAATTAAACAGTCTGAGAGATTCTAGTTGAATGGTGTATATTAGCATCTTTCAAAGCTAGACCACCTGCCGCTAGACAATTTGTGGCTTTCTAAAGTAATACAAGGAATAGATGTCTGGCAAAACAAAAAAGAATTTAGAAAGTAGAGATGAAACATGATTCCTTTTCAGGGAGGAAAATCACTTCATTCAAGTACCAGCTTAGTTTCATTGCTGCATTTGAACCTCCAAGGAGAAAAATGTGGAGCAGTTGATCCACAGTTGTACCTCCCATTGTTGGTTTATTAAATGGGCTTTTTTGGGCGTATGTGCAATTTCATTCAGACCGTTAATCACTACTTGGAGTATTCTTAGCTTTCTACAAATTGACAAACATAGCGGTAGGGAAATCTATGTGGAAATTCTGTTTTTCAAAGGTTTGGCAGTTTCTCTTCAATGAGTCCTCATGGTATCTCAGGTTTCACTAATTTGTGTTTAACTAGATTGGAAAAATTCGGGCAGTAAGCGACAAGAACGTTCTGCCCGTAAGTTGGAGAAAACCGTCACCCAGGCACTCAACAAAACCTCTTCCAAATACATGATATAATACATTCACTCCAGAACAGGGTATGAGCCCTAAAGGATGATTCAGACATAGAAACAAAAGTTGCTGTTAGAAGATAAAAAGAATTATCAGTGGATGTGTTTTTGCTTGCTGCTTTGACATTGCTGTGGCAGGCAAGAGCAAAGGAAGAAACGATGCGCTGAGCTGATGAAAACAAATTCCAGAAGCATTTATGACCAAGTTGTGGTTAGAGGAACAGAATGAAACATAATTTTTCAAAGTTTCCAGAAGGGCTTGTGCATGCTGAAACATAACCAGGAACAATATAACATGCTACAGGAGGAATCAGTGATAAAAGCAACATTCCCCACATAGACCTTGTTATTTACGAAGAGCTATAAGAATGAAGGGCTTTGAAGCCTTTAAGATGAACAATGTTGTTACAGGAAAGGGGTCCTGATTCAGAACCCCAGAGAGGGTTCTTGGATGTTGCGTAAGAAAGAATTCAGGGAGATCCCACAGAGTAAAGTGAAAGCAAATTTATTAAGAAAGTAGAGGAATAAAAGAATGGCTACTCCATAGACAGAACAGCCCTGAGGGCTGCTGGTTGCCCATTTTTATGGTTATTTCTGGATGATATGATTAACAAGGGGTGGATTATTCATGCCTCCCCTTTTTAGACCAGATGGGATAACTTCCTGTCATTGCCATGGCATTTATAAACTGTCATGGTACTGGTGGGAGTGTAGCAGTGAGGACAACCAGAGATCACTCTGTTTGCCATCTTGGTTTTGGTGGGTTTTGGCTGGCTTCTTTACTGCAAACTGTTTTATCAGCAACATCTTTATGACCTGTATCTTGTGCTGATTTCCTATCTCATCCTATGACCTAGAGTGCCTTAACCTTCTGGGAACACAGCCCAGTAGGTCTCAGCCTTATTTTACACAGCTCCTATTCCAGATGGGGTGGCTCTGGTTCACATGCCTCTGACAATGTCATATATGGAGTCAGTACAGCTTCAGGATTAAGAAGCTAGACTCCAGAGTCAGACAGACATGGCTGATATCAAATCTTGCTTCCACTGACCTTGCCCAACTCACTTGACAATTTTGCGCCACAATTTTCTTGTTAGTAAAATGGAATAATGATTTGCCCTTTATCATAGCGTCGATTTGAGGAATTAGGAAATGCTTGTAAGACGTTGGTAAGTATTCATTAGTGTGTGTCAACAAATGATGTCTATTAGTGCTATTGTTATTAACAAGATATTCTGGCTGTGGACTCCATGTAGTTCCAGAACATTTGGTCACAGACTGAACATATCCAAAACTATAGTCTGTTAAAGCCTAGAACTGGGTTAGAGATTGCATTTTCCAAAGAATTTAAACATTGCAGGTTGTACTTTCCAAAGATGACTGCTACAATAGTTCCTATCCCACATGCTATGTGATAATGTGACCTTGCCACTCCTCCCATGAAGAGGTGGGGTTTATGTTTTCTCCCCTTTGAAACTGGGTAGGCTTGTGACTGCTTCAACCAATAGAGTATGGTAGGAGTGACACTATGCGACTTCAGAGACCAGGTCCAAAAATGCTTTAACTTGTTGTACTGAAATACTCCTTCTGGGAGTCCTATCCAATTCCTCTGGGGCTGCCATGCTATGAAGAAACCAACCCACACAGAGAAGCCACAGATGGGTGCTCTGCTTAGCAGTCTTAAACTTTGAGCCTTTCCTTCTCAAACACCAGTTATGAGTAAGTCTTCAGATAATTCCAGCTCCAGAAATTGATGATTAGTCTTCTCATCTGAGACCCCAGACCTCATGGCAGAGAGAAGCCAGCCCTAATGTCTCCTTTCCAATTCCCCATCAATCCTTGAACATAATAAAATGCTTCTTTGAAGCCACTAAACTTTCAGGTAATTTGTTATATAGCAAAGATAACCGGGATAGAAATTCTCCCTGGTCTGGCCAGTTCTCCCATCTATGGATTTTCCAACTTTTCTCAATCAAGTAATTAGCATTTACCATGGCCTTTTAATGCAAGTCACTGTGCTAGAACAGGGATAAGCCAACATAGTTAAACAGAAATATACACAAGGATAAAGAATACTTAGGAATCCTATAGTAAGGACTGTGTAGCATCGAGTAATGCAGGCATGACCATGGTGTAAATTTAAAAGAGGCTGAGACAATCTGGGAAGGCTTAATGGTAAAGAGGCTTGCATAGGGCCTTGGATAGGTGGTACTTGGATAAATAGAAAAGGGAGAAAATGAATTCCTGAAAAAGTATGAGCAAATGTTTTGGAAAAAAAGAATTTGGGCATTGCATCTTATAATTAATCTGTTAAAGTCATATTTGGCTTGCAAAATAGTATTTACAAGAAAGAATGCTTTTAGATATGTTTCTAATTCTAAGAGAATTTACTTAGTACTTTATAGAGGTTGAGTTATGTCAGTGGTATCTTAAATTGTACTAATTTCCACAGGATTGATCAGCAAACTTTGCCTCCTATGTAAACATAATTTACAACTTTATTAGAAAACACAGAATTTTCTTTTTGTTTTTCTTTTTTTTTTCTTTTTAAATGGAGTCTCACGCTGTCGCCCAGGCTGGAGTGCAGTGGTGCGATCTCAGCTCACTGCAAGTTCCTCCTCCTGGGTTCACACCATTTTCCTGCCTCAGCCTCCCGAGCAGCTGGGACCACACTTTTTTTGTATTATTATACTTTAAGTTCTGGTGTATATGTGCAGAACGTGCAGATTTGTTACATAGGTATACACGTGCTATGGTGATTTGCTGCACCCATCAACCCATCATCTACATTAGGTATTTCTCCTAATGCTATCCCTCCCCTAACCCCCAAGTCCCTGACAAGCCCCAGTGTGTGATGTTACCCTCCCTGTGTCCATGTGTTCTCATTGTTCAATTCCCACTTATGAGTGAGAACCTGTGGTGTTTGGTTTTCTGTTCCTGTGTTAGTTTGCTGAGAATGATGGTTTCCAGTTTCATCCATGTCCCTGCAAAGGACATGAACTCGTCCTTTTTTATGGCTGCATAGTATTCCATGGTGTATATGTGCCATGTTTTCTTTTTTTTTTTTTTTTTTTGAGACGGAGTATTGCTCTGTCGCCCAGGCTGGAGTGCAGTGGCTGGATCTCAGCTCACTGCAAGCTCCGCCTCCCGGGTTTACGCCATTCTCCTGCCTCAGCCTCCCGAGTAGCTGGGACTACAGGTGCCCGCCACCTTGCCCGGCTAGTTTTTTGTATTTTTTAGTAGAGACGGGGTTTCACGTGCCATGTTTTCTTTATGCAGTCTATCATTGATGGGCATTTGAGTTGGTTCCATGTCTTTGCTATTGTGAACAGTGCTGCAGTAAAAATATGTGTGCATGTGTCTTTATAGTAGAATGATTTATAATCCTTTGGGTATGTACCCCATAATGGGATTGCTGTGTCAAATGGTAATTCTGGTTCTAGATCCTTGAGGAATTGCCACACTGTCTTCCACAATGGTTGAACTAATTTACACTCCCACCAACAGTGTAAAAGCGTTTCTATTTCTCCACATCCTCTCCAGCATCTGCTGTTTCCTGACATTTTAATGATCACCATTCTAACTGGCATGAGATGGTATCTCATTACGGTTTTGATTTGCATTTCTCAAATGACCGTGATGATGAGGTTTTTTTTCACATGTTTGTCGGCTGCATAAATATCTTCTTTTGAAAAGTGTCTGCTCATATCCTTTGCCCACTTTTTGATGGTGTTGTTATTTTCTTGTAAATTTATTTAAGTTCTTTGTAGATTCTGGATATTAGCCCTTTGTCAGATGGATAGACTGCAAAAATTTTCTCCTATTCTGTGGGTTACCTGTTCACTCTGATGATAGTTTATTTTGTTGTGCAGAAGCTCTTTAGTTTAATTAGATCCCATTTATCAATTATGGCTTTTGTTGCCATTGATTTTGGTGTTTTAGTCTTGAAGTCTTTGCCCATGCCTATGTCCTGAATGGTATTGCTTATGTTTTCTTCTAGGGCTTTTATGGTTTTAGGTCTTAGGTTTATGTCTTTAATCCATCTTGAGTTAAATTTTTGTATAAGGTGTGAGAAAGGGGTTCAGTTTCAGTTTTCTTCATACGGCTAGCCAGTTTTCCCAACACCATTTATGAAATAGGGAATCCTTTCCCCATTGCTTGTTTTTGTCAGGTTTTTCAAAGATCAGATGGTTGTAGATGTGTGGTGTTATTTCTGAGGCCTCTGTTCTAGAACACACAGAATTTTCAACTAATTCCAACAAATATAATGTCTTATAATAGACATTCATCATCTCAAAGTTACACATCAGTAGTCTTTAGAACTGTTAAATCACAAAATTCATGAGAAAACTCTTTGCCCCTTTTAGGAAATATATTTAGATAAATATCCAAATTTTAATGACAAGATGTAGCATAGATATAGCTATAACTTACATTTTATAAGTAACATATAAATATTCACAAAACACCTTCCTTTTAAAAAAACAAAAACAAAAAGTAATGGCTAAACCAAGCTTTTGAGTTCTGAAGGTCCCGTGACAACTTTTCAGTAAATACCATAGAAATGTGTTGACTTGCTTTTTTTTTTTTTTTTTAAGGTGGAGTTTTGCTCTTGTCACCCAGGCTGCAGTGCAATGGCACAATCTTGGCTCACTGCAATCTCTGCTTCCTGGGGTCAAGTGATTCTCCTGCCTCAGTCTCCCGAGTAGCTGTGACTATGGGTGTATACCACTACGCCTGGATAATTTTTTTGTATTTTTGGTAGAGACGGGGTTTCACCATTTTGGCCAGCCTGGTCTTGAACTCCTGACCTGTGGTGATCCGCCCACCTCAGCCTCCCAAAGTGGTAGGATTACAGTTGTGTGCCACCACGCCTGGCCTGGGCTTGCCTTTTAACTATAATTTAAAATTTTCTGCAATCTGTTTGAACATAATTAGTGGCTGGAGTGCATTACTTCTTAAATAGTGAATTCTGCTGAATAGCTCAATTTCCTGCTTTTGCTTACAATGGGGCATCCTATCTCCCTTTAAGTCCTCCCTTTTGACTTTAGTCCTTCTCTTTGGATAGCATGGAATAAGTACTCTCTCTCCTGTGTGACAAGCATTCAATTGCTTGAGGGCAGCACCTATACCACCTCTGTGCCTCCTCTTTTGGTTAACAATTCCATGTCTTCTCATATGACCATCTTTCCAGACCTTCTTTATCTTGATTGCTATCTTTTAAATTGTTTCCAGAATGTCATTCTTAAAATGTTGCCTAGAACAAATGAATGCTCTAGCTGTTGATAATTGCCTTGATCATCAGATAGTAAATATTTAGCTTGATCTAAGTCTAACCATTGGGAAGTGATTCCTTTTTATGTTTTTTTTTTTTTTAATTTTGGAAAAAGTGTTTTATGACAATTGATTTGGTGACATGAAAATGTGCATCAGCTTGGATTCTGTGAGAATATCCCAAAATATATTGGAAATCCATAATCTCTGTATCCAAAGGAATCTTTGAAACTTTGGCATCATCCTAGATATTAGGTAGATTTTCGTGGTAGGATTTTTGGCTGAAATGAGTCACTTATCTCCTCCTTAATCTAGAACTTTCTTTTTCAAGTAATCTAGAGTCTCTATTATGTGTGTGTGATATATGTTATACCTGGATCTGCCAATAGACAGACAGGCCAAGATAGGCCTGCAGTATTATCTTTGGTTATTCTGATGCCATAGCCACTAGCCCCATATGGCCATTTAAGTTTGAAGTTAAAAAAAATTAAATAAGATTCAAGTAAAAATTTAGTTCCTCCATTGCACCAGCCACATTTAAGTGCTCAGCAGTCACATGTGGCTAGTGACTATTATATTGGTCAGGACAGATATAGATCATTTCCTTCATTGCTGAAAATCCCATTCCTGCCACCTAGATAAAAATGTAGAAAATGTGAAAATTTCTGAATATTTAAAATGGAAAATAATATGATAAAAATGGATATTGGCATAGGCATAGGCATTAAAAGCATTAACTATTTTATTATTTTGTGTAATGCCTAGTTCAATGTTTTACAAGGAAAGCCTATTGAATAAGAATTTAGGCTTTGTAGACAGGCTACCTGAGTTCAGGTTCTACCTTCACCATTTTCGGTGTGATCTTAACCTAGGCTTTGTTTCCTTAACTGTAAAATAGTTTTAGTGAATTTCTTAAGATGATCATTAAACTCAAATGAAATAATGCTTGTAAAAGTATTTAGCACAATGTCTGACACATGTAAGTTGTTAATATAAACATGAAGCATCATTGCAATTATTTAGAGAAATGTAATTATTAGCTCCAAAGTACTAATTGCAGAATGTGTGCATAAACTCCAACACAATATAACACTTTATTAAATAAATTAGACTTGTTAAAAAGCAAGCAGAAAGCACCTTTATTCTTTTCCATTCCTATCACTTTAAACCCATTCTGCTGAATTCTTCTTCCCTTCCATTAGGTGAAATTTCGGGCAGACTCCAGAGCTTTTCATGTATAGTCAGTCTCATTTCCAAGTAATAAAACAAGGGTATGTGTGGCTTGGATAAATAGCAAAGGAATAAGAAAGAATCCTTGTAAAATATACAAGCTTTAAAATATAGTTCAATATGCATGCTGTCAAATCTCATCTCATTCATCCGATCGCAGTTCTGGCTAAAACTCTGCAATGGAAAGGTGGGCTTGGTGGCCTCTTTCATTCTTCTTCCTAGTTTTTGTGCTCCTTCCCCATTCCCTGGGATCGGAGAGGGAAAAGATAGATGGGAAAAATTCAGACATTGAAAGGTTTTCTCTAGCTCTCTTGGCTCTCTACCTCTGCCAAGGGAGATATGCCAAAACTGGTTCATGGTGAGATTTTATGAGTTATTAGAAGAGCCCACAGCTGTGGGTTTTCTCGCTGCAGGTCCCTGACACAGGTGATGCCTCCTACAATTGGCCATTCACAGTTTCTTTCTCAGCCTCTCACTTCCAGTGGCCCATGCTCCTCAGATTTTTTTTTTTTTTTTTTTAAATTTTAGATAGAGTCTCACTCTGTCACCCAGGTTGGAGTGCAGTGGCAAGATCTTGGCTCACTGCAGTCTCTGCCTCCTGGGTTCAAGCAATTCTCCTGCCTCAGCCTCCCAGGTAGCTGGGATTATAGAAATGCACCACCATGCCTGGCTAATTTTTGTGTTTTGGGTAGAAATGGGGTTTCACCATGTTGGTCAGGCTGCTCTCAAACTCCTGACTTCAAGTGATCCTCCCCCTTTGGCCTCCCAAAGTGATGAGATTGCAGGTGTGAGCCACTGCACCCAGCCTGCTCCTCAGATTCTCTCTTGGTGTCACTTCATCCTTCAAGGTGGGCCTCTTATTCAGGGTCCCTACCAATATGATTAAAGGTCAGCTCCCTTCTATGGAATCCATACTTGGTTCTCAGAATGCAATTTTTTCCCCACCCATTGGTGAGAGTACAATTAACTTCCATTGTAGCCCTCCTTTTCTCACTCAGTTCTCAAGGGTGTTGAATCAGGCTCTCATATTTACATTGTTCAGGTTTAGTCAGATACCGCAGCCTGTGCCACCTAACTTCCAGTAGACACAAGTGTAGTGCTCCGGGTGGGTTTCTGAAGCCTTCCTCATTTGGTTTGGTTGGTAGGGGAGCAGAAGCACTTCCTTCTCCTACACTATTGTGTGTGGAGGGAATGCATAAACCACTGACAAGTCTCCAAGAACATCTTCACCACTCATGTTCTTAGGGGTGATGAACCAAAACTCCATCTTTGTGTGTGTCAGGGGCCCATATATCAAGATGTACAGGGTCTTAGTACAGGTTTGGGCATAATTATACTCAGTGTTTGGGCCTCTGCTAAAATTCTAAGACAATAAGAATACCAGTTTAATGGTCTATTACAGTTGTTTTCATGAAGCTTGTAAGATTGGTATGTAAGTGGACAAAGTGGGAAATAGTTTTCAGGGTTCCAGGGATCATCACTTTGTGCTCAGAGTACAACTGTCTACTAGTGATTTGGTGCATTTAGACAAGGAACAGGAGCAAAGGGCCTATTTCAAGAGGGCCACAGACACTGCCTTGTGATAAGTGAATGGCTAGAGGGTTTCTTGGTAAACTGAAGTCCTTTTCACATTTTTAGCTTTTTCTGTGGCAACCTCTCTTTTACAGAAGCTACTCATGAACTCTGGCTTTTCATTTTCAGGGTTGGGCTGGACATTCATTTTTTTTTTTTTTTCTGAAACAGAGTCTCGCTCCGTCACCCAGGCTGGAGTGCAGTGGTGTGATCTCCGCTCACTGCAAACTCTGTCTCCCGGGTTCTAGCGATTCTCCTGCCTCAGCCACCAGAGTAGTTGGGACTACAGTTGCATGCTACCACGCCTAGGTAATTCTTGTAATTTTAATAGAGACAGAGTTTTGCCATGTTGGCCAGGTTCGTCTCGAACTCCTGACCTCAAGTGATCCACCTGCCTTGGTCTCCCAGACTACTACGATTATAGGTGTGACCTACCGTGCCCGGCCTTGGACATTCATTTCTGATTCACTGATCACACTGTGTATTAAAAGAAATGTTGGTCCAGTGACAAAGAAAAATGACCTATTCTATTCCTCGCCATCACATAGCTGTTTGGAGTAAAGTGTTCCAAAGTAATGCTTTACTCTTCACTGTCTGTGAGAGTGATGCCAGACCCCACTGTCCTTGATTAACCGTTTCTCATTTCTTAGAGATACAGAGTTAGGTGACCTTTCAAATTAATGACATTCTGTTCACACATAAAATTACCACCCAGTTCTTGATCTGCTTTCTTAATGCCCTTCTGACTAGCTAGAAACACTTAGAATTGGGCATTAAGATTGAAGAATTTAATTATAATGATTTGAAAAACATGTAAAGAGAGATGGTAATTCTTTTTCTAGGTAGGAAGCCTGTTGGAAATGATGATGGTAAGCATACTGGTGATGAGAAAACAAGCCCAGAACATCCCTAGAAGCATATGGGAACATTTGGTATCTCCCGCAACCCTCTGCTTCAAATGAACAACTAGCTTTTCTTGGACCTATGGATAAGACTGTTTTTAGGAATGAACTGGGGACCAGCTATCTGAATAAGTGATTTAATGATGTTACCCTGTTGTTGTATATTCCCCGTCTGTTGACTCATGCCAAAGACGCCACTAATACAGCTTTATTCTTTTGGTTCTTATTAAATATAAAGTTCTCAGGATCTCAATTTCCTTACCTTTTAGCTTGATCATTTTAGAATAGATAATCTATAAAAGTGGCTTTAGTTCTGAAGTGTACATTTTTTTTAAAGCATTCCTGGAATTATTTCAGGCTGTAATCAGTTAAAATGATCATTTAGTATATGTTTGTTATTGAATGAATGCATTTACATCTTACTGCAAATAAATTCTAGGTTCATACTTAAAATCAGGCTTTACTATAGAGAAAGAGTCTATAAAAGATCTGATTCTTCTCCAGGAATCCAATAAATATATCTTGACAGATTATTTTGGATAAGACACCATTTCAGTACTAGGTTGCTTAGTAGTAATACAAGTTGCAGGTGGTGTCTGCAATTTGGAGACTAAGAACAAAAAAGACAAGCTTAGGCCAGCGCAGTAGTTCACGCCTGCAATCCCAGCACTTTGGGAGGCTGAAGTGAGTGGATCACTTGAGGTCAGGAGTTCTAGACTACCCTGGCCAACATGGTGAAACCCCGTCTCTACTAAAAATACAAAAATTAGCTGTACATGGTTGTGCATACCTGTAATCTCAGCTCCTGGGGATGCTGAGGCAGGAGAATTGCTGGAACTCGGGAGGCGGAGGTTGCAGTGATTCGAGATCATGCCACTGTATTCCAGCCTAGGTGACACAGTGAGACGCCATTGCAAAAAAAAAAAAAAAAAAAAAAAAAGACAAGCTTTACCCACTTCATAGTTTTTCTCGAACTCCTGACCTCAGGTGATTCACCTGCCTTGGCCTCCCAGAGTGCTGGGATTACAGGCATGAGCCACCGCGCCCGGCCAAATAAATATGTGTGTTAATTAGCCTTGATATATATTAGCCTTATTTCTCTTTGATTGTATTTAATACTTAAATCATCTATATTTGGTTGCATAATGTAGCCTGAATTAAAGGAAAGAGGAAATATGAAAAAAATAGCATCTATTTAGGGTTTAATATAGTGCTAATCACCTCATATAGACATGTTCATTTAATTGTCATAGTAACTCTATCAAATAGATACTATTATTACACCTTTTATAGATAACAAAACAGAGGCTCAAAGAAGTAATGTAACCTGCCCAAAGTTACATACCTAGAGCCAGTATTATGGGATTAGATGGTCTAACTCTAGAACCAATAGCTTAACTGTTACTCTAGAGGAAAAATCATTCATTGGATGTGTATCATATGAGCTGCATATGTTACCTAACTCACACAGAGAGTCATTTCTCTTCAAGAAACTGCAGGTGATATTCACAGTTTCAAGAATAGTTTAGATAAATTTTGAATGACAGAGTTCCATTTGGCTTCTGAGCAAGGTAATCTTTTAATTTTGGAAGGCCTTTTCGGAAAGCAGTTCCCAGAGATGATCCTGCAGTGGCCCTGGTAAGATTAACCTGTGTTCAGGTCTTGGTTCTGTTACTCAAATGTATACAAATTTGGGCAGCATTCTATTTTATTCCTTTATCTATAAAATGGGACCAATGCAAGGAGGTGTGGTGATTAACAGAGTTAATATGTATACTCAGTGGCCTATAAAAGCCTGGTGCAAATAAGTAGTTTCAATAGTAGTATAGAGATAATCAAGAGACACCACTGTCATATTTTCACTTCTTAGTACAATGACACATGTAGTTTGTAATATATGGACTACCTTAGACAGGATTATCAGATCCTTGACCAAATAAGATGCTTGATAAAAGTTTAAAAATGAATTAAAAGATTGATCAAAGACCATGGACAGTCTGTTTCTAGAGAAGACTAAGATCTAATCCTTCTCCAGCAATCCAATAAATATATCTTGACAGATTATTTTTCGTAAGACACCATTTCAGTACTAGGTTGCTTAGTAGTAATGCAGAGATGGCCTCTGCATCTTTGCAGAACTAGCTCAGAAAATGTCTTTCCAGAGCTGAGATTTCAAGGTTTCCATCTCAAAAGCCTACTTCATTCTGGATTGTGCTCAGCCATCATTCTTTCCAGTTCACCCTCAGCTCCAAAAGCTCACAGCAGCATTATTTCACAGTGGGCTTTCCATTGTGTGCCGACTGCACTTGATCCTGGAGAAGAGCACTGTCCAGGACTTTTCCTAGTGTCCTAGCAATATGGGTCATCAAAACCAGGTCTGATTTTCCAAAGTCAGTATTTAGGAATACTTTCTGCTCTTGTTCACTTCAAAAATCCACCAGGTAACTCTAATGGTTGAAATTATTCTGTTTTCCTAGTAAGGAACCCTTTTTGAGATTGGATATTTTGCAGAGGGTGTCTATGATTGTGAATAGTTATGAGACTATTGACATGAATCAGTGATACATTCCCACAACCCTCCACTCCTTTATGGTTGAATTTCAGTGGGTGCCTGGGAGGCTCTTCTGCCTTAAGAGATCCTGTGTCAGAGCCCTAGGATTTCTCATCAGTCAAAACACCTTCAAAGTTTGAACTAAATTCAAAAAAATTAAATGCTGCTTACTGGAACTATAATTGATTATCATGTGTCTTCTCTGCAGTGATTCTTGACAGCTTTGAAGGACTTTATGTCATTACCTTCTGAGGCTTTGCAAACCAAATATATCATTTGTACAGAGCAATGCCAGGGTTTGGTAGCCTTAAACATTCAGAAGCAACTAACTGATACTAGACTCTTGACTTCTAGTACATAATGGATCATTATGCAATCTACAATGAAGCCCAGAGTGCAAAATATACATTTGAGCTTTTAAGATGAAAATTAGGCACACAGGTTTTCTAGAGAGAAAAGTATTTAGGATCTACTTATTGGCATCTCAGAGATGAATCCATCTGTTTGCTGAGTGCATTGATCTCCACTGTGGTGCCTTGGCATTTGCTTCACATGTTTCTTCTGATGTGCAAACCAAGCAGTAATAGCACAATATTGATCTCCATCTTTTTTATACACCTAGGAGTGAACTCTTCCATTCATTTACCATTTTTGCAAGCCTGCAATTACAATGCTTTGACATTTGGTAAAGTAAACGCTGCAGCAGAAATTATATGTTAATGGTTTCCCATGATTTAAATAGTTAATATTCTATGTTTTCTATGCTTGAATGAGATTATATGAGAATATTCTATTTCTTTTAAAAATCTTCGTGTAATAGTGAAAATTTCTTTTTGTTATTGGCTAAGTCAGTTAATGTCTCATATATTTGACAAAGCCTAATTCTAAGAGTGGTTTGACACCTCTCCTTTATTTCCAACAGAGGCAATATTACATAGTAATTAAGAATGTGAACTCCATATTGGAGTTTGAATATTGGCTTTACCACTTAATAATGATGTGACCTCATTAACAAAATGGGAAAAATGATAATACTGACTTCCCGGAGTTCATTTGCTCTATAAACACTTGTTGAATGCCTTCTATGTGCCTGTGTCAGAAAATTTGCTAACCACCCAGAATACAAAAGTGAACAACACCACGTAGTCACTGCCTTTCTGGGATTTGCAGTCTTACATGGGAATGTTGTCTCCTGATTACCAGTTCACTTGGCTTTATTCTAAATTTAGTACTGAATTTACATTTGTTGAATTATTTAGTCTCTGATAATCGATAACAAATTCGAATAAATGAATATGAATATACTAATTTATTTATACAATGGGTTGGGAAATTTATAATGTATACATATTAAATTTTAAAGGACACAAAATTCAAAGCATTATGTGGGCCATTAAATAAAAACAAACCAGTAAGCAAACAAAGGACAGAAAAAGAAATGAATGTCATAGGCAGGAGAGTAGATAAAATGTAAGAGAGACTTGTATGGGGTATTATGAGTGAGATGAATTTTCAATTTAATGTACAGAAAAATTATGAAGAAAGCATTCAAAAGAGTTGAGGTTTACATGATCATGGC
Source organism: Macaca nemestrina (assembly GCF_043159975.1). Taxonomy (NCBI): domain Eukaryota; kingdom Metazoa; phylum Chordata; class Mammalia; order Primates; family Cercopithecidae; genus Macaca; species Macaca nemestrina. The sequence goes on from NC_092134.1 coordinate 57,690,875, forward strand.
AAAATGAAAAGCAAATATTCTTCTGACCTTAAGAGGGTGAAATTAAAAGAAAACTTCAGTAGTCAAGAACAGAGAGAGTCTAAAAGTAAATCTTTTTATTTTAAGCAACGCATTTGAAAACAAAGGAATGGAAATATGTGTTTGACGAAGGAAAAAATTATAATAAAGTAAGCATTACACAAAATCAGTTGCTTCATAAATTTGAAGTTAAAGAATATTAATCATTTAAAAAAAATTTATACAGGTCTTTATGCCATCAAAACTCTTCCCCTTTCTCCCAGTCTGGTCTCTACCAAATAAGCTGAATGATATAAAGATGGTCCCCTGAGTTCTTCAGACTTTGTACCATTTTATTATCTATATATAAAATTATTTTAAAAAATAATTTAAAAAATCAAATAATAGGCCTCAAAGAAACTTACTTTAAAAATAATTCTGGGCGAGCGACACAGAAGACCGGTGATTTCTGCATTTTCAACTGAGGTACTGGGTTCATCTCACTGGGGAGTGCTGGACGATCGGTGCTGGTCAGCTGCTGCAGCCCGACCAGCCAGAGCTGAAGCAGGGCGAGGCATCGCCTCACCTGGGAAGCGCAAGGGGGAAGGGAATCCCTTTTCCTAGCCAGGGGAACTGAGACACACAACACCTGGAAAATCGGGTAACTCCCACCCCAATACTGCGCTTTAAGCAAACAGGCACACCAGGAGATCATATCCCACACCTGGCCGGGAGGGTCCCACACCCACCGAGCCTCCCTCATTGCTAGCACAGCAGTCTGTGATCTACCGGCAAGGCAGCAGCGAGGCTGGGGGAGGGGCGCCCGCCATTGCTGAGGCTTAAGTAGGTAAACAAAGCTGCTGGGAAGCTCGAACTGGGTGGAGCTCATAGCAGCTCAAGGAAACCTGCCTGTCTCTGTAGACTCCACCTCTGGGGACAGGGCAATAACAAACACAGCCGAAACCTCTGCAGACGCAAACAACTCTGTCTGACAGCTTTGAAGAGAGCAGTGGATCTCCCAACACGGAGGTTGAGATCTGAGAAGGGACAGTCTCCCTGCTCAAGTGGGTCCCTGACCCCTGAGTAGCCTAACTGGGAGACATCCCCCACTAGGGGCAGTCTGACACCCCACACCTCACAGGGTGGAGTACACCCCTGAGAGGAAGCTTCCAAAGCAAGAATCAGACAGGTACACTCGCTGTTCAGAAATATTCTATCTTCTGTAGCCTCTGCTGCTGATACCCAGGCAAACAGGGTCTGGAGTGGACCTCAAGCAATCTCCAACAGACCTACAGCTGAGGGTCCTGACTGTTAGAAGGAAAACTATCAAACAGGAAGGACACCTACACCAAAACCCCATCAGTACGTCACCATCATCAAAGACCAGAGGCAGATAAAACCACAAAGATGGGGAAAAAGCAGGGCAGAAAAGCTGGAAATTCAAAAAATAAGAGCGCATCTCCCCCGGCAAAGGAGCGCAGCTCATCGCCAACAACGGATCAAAGCTGGACGGAGAATGACTTTGACGAGATGAGAGAAGAAGGCTTCAGTCCATCAAACTTCTCAGAGCTAAAGGAGGAATTACGTACCCAGTGCAAAGAAACTAAAAATCTTGAAAAAAAAGTGGAAGAATTGATGGCTAGAGTAATTAATGCAGAGAAGGTCATAAACGAAATGAAAGAGATGAAAACCATGACACGAGAAATACGTGACAAATGCACAAGCTTCAGTAACCGACTCGATCAACTGGAAGAAAGAGTATCAGCGATTGAGGATCAAATGAATGAAATGAAGCGAGAAGAGAAACCAAAAGAAAAAAGAAGAAAAAGAAATGAACAAAGCCTGCAAGAAGTATGGGATTATGTAAAAAGACCAAATCTACGTCTGATTGGGGTGCCTGAAAGTGAGGGGGAAAATGGAACCAAGTTGGAAAACACTCTTCAGGATATCATCCAGGAGAACTTCCCCAACCTAGTAGGGCAGGCCAACATTCAAATCCAGGAAATACAGAGAACGCCACAAAGATACTCCTCGAGAAGAGCAACTCCAAGACACATAATTGCCAGATTCACCAAAGTTGAAATGAAGGAAAAAATCTTAAGGGCAGCCAGAGAGAAAGGTCGGGTTACCCACAAAGGGAAGCCCATCAGACTAACAGCAGATCTCTCAGCAGAAACTCTCCAAGCCAGAAGAGAGTGGGGGCTAATATTCAACATTCTTAAAGAAAAGAATTCTAAACCCAGAATTTCATATCCAGCCAAACTAAGTTTCATAAGTGAAGGAGAAATAAAATCCTTTACAGATAAGCAAATGCTTAGAGATTTTGTCACCACTAGGCCTGCCTTACAAGAGACCCTGAAGGAAGCACTAAACATGGAAAGGAACAACCGGTACCAGCCATTGCAAAAACATGCGAAAATGTAAAGACCATCGAGGCTAGGAAGAAACTGCATCAACTAACGAGCAAAATAACCAGTTAATATCATAATGGCAGGATCAAGTTCACATATAACAATCTTAACCTTAAATGTAAATGGACTAAATGCTCCAATTAAAAGACACAGACTGGCAAACTGGATAAAGAGTCAAGACCCATCAGTCTGCTGTATTCAGGAGACCCATCTCACAGGCAGAGACATACATAGGCTCAAAATAAAGGGATGGAGGAAGATTTACCAAGCCAATGGAGAACAAAAAAAAAGCGGGGGTTGCAATACTAGTCTCTGATAAAACAGACTTTAAACCATCAAAGATCAAAAGAGACAAAGAAGGCCATTACATAATGGTAAAGGGATCAATTCAACAGGAAGAGCTAACTATCCTAAATATATATGCACCCAATACAGGAGCACCCAGATTCATCAAGCAAGTCCTTAGAGACTTACAAAGAGACTTAGACTCCCATACAATAATAATGGGAGACTTCAACACTCCACTGTCAACATTAGACAGATCAACGAGACAGAAAGTTAACAAGGATATCCAGGAATTGAACTCATCTCTGCAGCAAGCAGACCTAATAGACATCTATAGAACTCTCCACCCCAAATCAACAGAATATACATTCTTCTCAGCACCACATCGTACTTACTCCAAAATCGACCACATAATTGGAAGTAAAGCACTCCTCAGCAAATGTACAAGAACAGAAATTATAACAAACTGTCTCTCAGACCACAGTGCAATCAAACTAGAACTCTGGACTAAGAAACTCAATCAAAACCGCTCAACTACATGGAAACTGAACAACCTGCTCCTGAATGACTACTGGGTACATAACGAAATGAAGGCAGAAATAAAGATGTTCTTTGAAACCAATGAGAACAAAGATACAACATACCAGAATCTCTGGGACACATTTAAAGCAGTGTGTAGAGGGAAATTTATAGCACTAAATGCCCACAAGAGAAAGCAGGAAAGATCTAAAATTGACACTCTAACATCACAATTAAAAGAACTAGAGAAGCAAGAGCAAACACATTCGAAAGCTAGCAGAAGGCAAGAAATAACTAAGATCAGAGCAGAACTGAAGGAGATAGAGACACAAAAAACCCTCCAAAAAATCAATGAATCCAGGAGTTGGTTTTTTGAAAAGATCAACAAAATTGACAGACCGCTAGCAAGACTAATAAAGAAGAAAAGAGAGAAGAATCAAATTGACGCAATAAAAAATGATACAGGGGATATCACCACCGACCCCAGAAATACAAACTACCATCAGAGAATACTATAAACACCTCTACGCAAATAAACTGGAAAATCTAGAAGAAATGGATAATTTCCTGGACACTTACACTCTTCCAAGACTAAACCAGGAAGAAGTTGAATCCCTGAATAGACCAATAGCAGGCTCTGAAATTGAGGCAATAATTAATAGCCTACCAACCAAAAAAAGTCCAGGACCAGATGGATTCACAGCTGAATTCTACCAGAGGTACAAGGAGGAGCTGGTACCATTCCTTCTGAAACTATTCCAATCCATAGAAAAAGAGGGAATCCTCCCTAACTCATTTTATGAGGCCAACATCATCCTGATACCAAAGCCTGGCAGAGACACAACAAAAAAAGAGAATTTTAGACCAATATCCCTGATGAACATCGATGCAAAAATCCTCAATAAAATACTGGCAAACCGGATTCAGCAACACATCAAAAAGCTTATCCACCATGATCAAGTGGGCTTCATCCCTGGGATGCAAGGCTGGTTCAACATTCGCAAATCAATAAACATAATCCAGCATATAAACAGAACCAAAGACAAGAACCACATGATTATCTCAATAGATGCAGAAAAGGCTTTTGACAAAATTCAACAGCCCTTCATGCTAAAAACGCTCAATAAATTCGGTATTGATGGAACGTACCTCAAAATAATAAGAGCTATTTATGACAAACCCACAGCCAATATCATACTGAATGGGCAAAAACTGGAAAAATTCCCTTTGAAAACTGGCACAAGACAGGGATGCCCTCTCTCACCACTCCTATTCAACATAGTGTTGGAAGTTCTGGCTAGGGCAATCAGGCAAGAGAAAGAAATCAAGGGTATTCAGTTAGGAAAAGAAGAAGTCAAATTGTCCCTCTTTGCAGATGACATGATTGTATATTTAGAAAACCCCATTGTCTCAGCCCAAAATCTCCTTAAGCTGATAAGCAACTTCAGCAAAGTCTCAGGATACAAAATTAATGTGCAAAAATCACAAGCATTCTTAAACACCAGTAACAGACAAACAGAGAGCCAAATCAGGAATGAACTTCCATTCACAATTGCTTCAAAGAGAATCAAATACCTAGGAATCCAACTGACAAGGGATGTAAAGGACCTCTTCAAGGAGAACTACAAACCACTGCTCAGTGAAATCAAAGAGGACACAAACAAATGGAAGAACATACCATGCTCATGGATAGGAAGAATCAATATCGTGAAAATGGCCATACTGCCCAAGGTAATTTATAGATTCAATGCCATCCCCATCAAGCTACCAACGAGTTTCTTCACAGAATTGGAAAAACTGCTTTAAAGTTCATATGGAACCAAAAAAGAGCCCGCATCTCCAAGACAATCCTAAGTCAAAAGAACAAAGCTGGAGGCATCACGCTACCTGACTTCAAACTATACTACAAGGCTACAGTAACCAAAACAGCATGGTACTGGTACCAAAACAGAGATATAGACCAATGGAACAGAACAGAGTCCTCAGAAATAATACCACACATCTACAGCCATCTGATCTTTGACAAACCTGAGAGAAACAAGAAATGGGGAAAGGATTCCCTATTTAATAAATGGTGCTGGGAAAATTGGCTAGCCATAAGTAGAAAGCTGAAACTGGATCCTTTCCTTACTCCTTATACGAAAATTAATTCAAGATGGATTAGAGACTTAAATGTTAGACCTAATACCATAAAAATCCTAGAGGAAAACCTAGGTAGTACCATTCAGGACATAGGCATGGGCAAAGACTTCATGTCTAAAACACCAAAAGCAACGGCAACAAAAGCCAAAATTGACAAATGGGATCTCATTAAATTAAAGAGCTTCTGCACAGCAAAAGAAACTACCATCCGAGTGAACAGGCAACCTACAGAATGGGAGAAAATTTTTGCAATCTACTCATCTGACAAAGGGCTAATATCCAGAACCTACAAAGAACTCAAACAAATTTACAAGAAAAAAACAAACAACCCCATCAAAAAGTGGGCAAAGGATATGAACAGACATTTCTCAAAAGAAGACATTCATACAGCCAACAGACACATGAAAAAATGCTCATCATCACTGGCCATCAGAGAAATGCAAATCAAAACCACAATGAGATACCATCTCACACCAGTTAGAATGGCGATCATTAAAAAGTCAGGAAACAACAGGTGCTGGAGAGGATGTGGAGAAACAGGAACACTTTTACACTGTTGGTGGGATTGTAAACTAGTTCAACCATTATGGAAAACAGTATGGCGATTCCTCAAGGATCTAGAACTAGATGTACCATATGACCCAGCCATCCCATTACTGGGTATATACCCAAAGGATTATAAATTATGCTGCTATAAAGACACATGCACACGTATGTTTATTGCAGCACTATTCACAATAGCAAAGACTTGGAATCAACCCAAATGTCCATCAGTGACAGATTGGATTAAGAAAATGTGGCACATATACACCATGGAATACTATGCAGCCATCAAAAAGGATGAGTTTGCATCCTTTGTAGGGACATGGATGCAGCTGGAAACCATCATTCTTAGCAAACTATCACAAGAACAGAAAACCAAACACCACATGTTCTCACTCATAGGTGGGAACTGAACAATGAGATCACTTGGACTCAGGAAGGGGAACATCACACACCGGGGCCTATCATGGGGAGGGGGGAGGGTGAGGGATTGCATTGGGAGTTATACCTGATGTAAATGATGAGTTGATGGGTGCAGCACACCAACATGGCACAAGTATACATATGTAACAAACCTGCACGTTATGCACATGTACCCTACAACTTAAAGTATAATAATAATAAATAAATTAAAAAAAATAATAATTCTGTTAATTGCATTATAAAGTAATTTTAAGTGAATCAAGGAACTTACTATTTAAAAATATTCCAAAGTGAAGTGTATTGACAAGTTAAATTTTAAGTGAATAAATTTATGTTCTATATACCTAAGGGTTAGAGGAGTAAACCACTAAACTCTTTTGAACATTAATTGGAGAATGATGACTGTAAATTGCAAATACTGTATGTTATGTGTATTTGCAGCAATACATGTTGCAAATATGTTTGAAGAGTCTGTCTTTTCTAGAAGCACTCTACCTCTTTTGCTTCTGTGGAACTGTTCTGATTAGAAAGCCAAGCAGTTTCAAACCCTCAGGCGACCTCAGGTTTCCTCCTCCACCACCTTCTCCTCTTGCCTTGCACAGACATGCAGGCCTCACTAATTAGACTGCTTTTGCAGAAAGAAAAGGCCGCGGCCTCCCAGATATCAATTACAAACCCTGGTTAGGACTGTGGCCTCTGCTGAACTCCATTAATTCTCCCAGCTGCTTAAGTATCATCAATCAAAAAAAAAAAAAAAAATCAAATTGTGACACTGAATTGTAAACACTTTTTAGCTGGGAAGATGTGGGGATGGTGATATGATTGTTGGACAGTTGGTGTCATAGGATTATGCGTGCTATAAACATAATTAGATGTACAGAGTCCAAAATTGAGAGAAACAAGCTCAAAAACACTATTTGTTGATACTTTGAAAGTCTGGAGGGATGCTTGGTTATGTGTTGTTTTGGGCATTAAAATAGCTATGAAAGCACAAGTCCAGAGGATCTCAATCAACCTTTACTATTAGGCGAGGAAGATGGTAAGTTTGTGTGCTTCTCTAAAGTAATATATGAAAGGCTATAAAATGAGCCATATCCTGCTGGGTGAGCAGAAAGCTTTTGAAACTCCTTGAGAACCTCTATGAAGAATTTTGTAACTAGCAGAGATTATGTAGAGAAAGCCTCCAGTGAAGATTAATTTCACGATGTTCTTGAATGGATTTTCAAAGTGATTTCATGCTGGTAAATGTACAAGTAAAAATTGTCTGTTTGAGTGCCATTTAAGCTACCTTAAATGAAATTACAAGCAGAAGCAGTGCACAAATTAGACATAAATACATATTTTGCAGCCATATGGCCTTCCTCCAAACTCTGATGAATAAATGAGAATACTTCAAGAAAGTGACATTTTGGGTAGGGGGTATGGAAAAGCTGTAAGAATTTTTTCTGTACTGGAAACAAATGCAGAGAGTCACCACAATAATCTACACATAGTAAAAATGCATACAATACTTTATAGATGGTGTTAGTTTCTCAATTTCAATCATACTTGGGTCTTCAAATTGCAATATTAAATGCAGTGAACCATTTCAGAGAGACTCAATGGATAAGTAATCTTGAACAAACTGGGACATGATAAAAGTACAGGAAGTTTTTACCTTTGGCCCAATATTTAAAAGTATTAGGTATGGAATGAGGAAGGTTTCAGAAAGGAAATTGGGACTCTATTATTTTTGGCAACGGAGTTTGAATAATGTTTTAAAAAGCACCGACTCTTAGCCCTTTGCCCACAGTTCAAGGAGTTTCCCAATATGGTCCAACCTACTTCTCCAATTCTGTCTACCTGTATGAAACTTCTACCCTAAATGTGTCCTACTCTGTAGTGAAAGAAATTGTTTATCATCTGTCGTACATGCCCCATAATTCTCACCTCCATGTATTTGCTTACAGACAGTCCATTGTGTATCCCTTATATGCCCAACCTGCTTTTCAAGACCCAATTCAATGCACTTCCACCATACATTCTTGATACATCATCTCCAGCTATTTCTTGTCGTTTAGCATGTAGCTTCTACCTTGTTTTAATTGTTTGTGAGCACCTCTTACCTACCTGGACCAGTCTTCTTGAGGAGAGGTCTTTCTCTGATTGATATTCCCAGTCTTTATATTCACTATAACAACAATAATTACAAAAAAACAGACTCTTAATAAATATTTACTAAATAAATACTTGAACTACAAATTAAAAGATTTGTTACAAAAAAAGATTTTGGGGAAAATGCAAATGTATCGTTAGTCCTAAATTAAAGTAATTATTTCTTGCTTTGTAACAAATTATGACAAAATTTAGCAGCTTAAAACAACACACATTTATTATCTTGCTGTTTCTGTGGATCAGGAATACTGGCCTGACTTAGCTGGATTCTCTGAGACAGAGTCCCTCACAAGGCTGGAATCAATGTATTGGTGAGAGCTGAGCTCTCATCTGAAGGCTTGAGTGCGAAAGGCTGTTAGACTGAGGGCCTGAATTCATTGCTGTCTATTGGCTAGAGACTGTCTCAGTTTCTTGACACATGGGCTTTTCCAAAATCACAGCTTTTTTCATCAAAGCATACAAGCTGAGAAAGCAATAGAGAGTCTGCTAATAAGACAGAAGTCATTGGCCAGGCACAGTGGCTCACACCTGTAATCCCAGCACTTGGAGAGGCCAAGGCAGGTGGATCATCTGAGGTCAGGAATTCGAGATCAGCATGACCAATATTGTGAAACCCCCATCTCTACTAAAAATATAATAATTAGGCCAGGCGTGGTGGCTCATGCCTGTAATCCCAGCACTTTGGGAGGCCAAGGCGGGTGGATCATGAGGTCAGGAGATCAAAACCATCCTGGCTAACATGGTGAAACCCTGTCTCTACTAAAAAATACAAAAAAAAAATTAGCCGGGCACGATGGCAGGCGCCTGCAGTCCCAGCTCCTCAGGAGGCTGAGACAGGAGAATTGCTTGAACCCAGGAGGCAGAGGTTGCAGTGAGCCTAGATTGCACCACTGCACTCCAGCCTAGGCTACAGAGCAAGACTCTGTCTCAAAATAAATAAATAAATTAAAAGACAGAAGTCACAATCATGTAACCTAATTATGGAAGCAACATCCCACCTTTGTCATATTCTGTTGGCTAGGAGTAAGTCATAGGTCCTACTCATATTCAAGTGGAGAGTATTACACAATGACGTAAATATGAGGAGGTGGAGATCAGTGGGGGCTGCCTTAGAAGTTGCCTACCACTTACTCAAAGGTTTCTTGCATACCTTGCTTTTTAGGAGTTCTTTGTCCTTCCTTACACTATAACTTGCCTTGTGTCAAACTTCTGAGTTTATAAAGCATGTCAATTATTTGAGGCTTAGATCAAGTGCTAGATTCTAGTAAGGTCTTCTTTGATTGTACATGTTGAAGTTAATTTCTCCTTTGATTGTATATCCATAATACTTTGTAACCTTTTTCATGAATTAGATTTTATTTTGAATTCTTCAGGATAAATATGGTCAGTTTGCCTTTACCTGCCATAATTGCTTTCCTTATAGCAGGAGGAAAAGCATACAACATCAAGATTAGCACATTTCTTTCTTTTCTCTTTTTTTTCTTTTCTTTTTTTTTTTTTTTTTTTTGAGACAGAGTCTCACTCTGTCACCCAGGCTGGAGTGCAGTGGCAGGATCTCGACTCACTCCAACCTCCACCTCCTGGGTTTAAGCAATTCTCGTGCCTCAATCTCCTGAGTGGCTGGGATTATAGGCATGCGCCACTATGCCTGGCTAATTTTTTGTATTTTCAGTAGAGATGGGGTTTCACCTTGTTGGCCAGGCTGGTCTCAAACTCCTGACCTCAAATGATCCACCCACCTTAGCCTCCTAAAGTGTTGGGATTACAGGCATGAGTCACCCCTCCTGGTCAGCAAGTTTATTTTCTGAAGTCTATGTCTCTTGACAATGAATAATACTGCAGCTTGAGTGAAAAGATAATAGATAATGGGTGATAAGTTTCAAAGAATCTACTAGAGCTGAACCAATATTGTCAATTATCTTATAACATTTAAGATTAAAAGAAATAACCCACAAGAGACATCTGGCACAGTGCCTGCGCACAATGGTATTTCATTCAAGGGTTGACACAGTTGTCATCTTATTTTTTAGGTTTTTTTTCCCTGCATCTCAACACCCTCTTTTTGTATAAACTGTTTGAACATGCTGCTTGAGGACCGGGCACGGTGGCTCACACTTGTAATCCCAGCCCTTTGGGGGGCTGAGGTGGGTGGATCACCTGAGGTCATGAGTTCAAGACCAGCCTGACCAACATGGTGAAACCCTAGTCTCTACTAAAAATACAAAAATTAGCCAGGTGTGGTGGTGCATGCCTGTAATCCCAGCTACTTAGGAGGCTGAGCGGGGAGAATCACTTGAACCCAGGAGGCGGAGGTTGCAGTGAGCCAAGATTGTGCCATTGCATTCCAGCCTGGGCAACAAGAGTGAAACTCCATCTAAAAAAAAATAAAATTCTGCTTAAACTATAATACCAGGATTTAAATCACTTATTTAATTGTTTAGTGTATTCAAACAATTATTGAGCATTTTCTAGTGCCATTATAGACACAGACATTAGAGATACAGCAAGAACAAAACTGAAAAAGTATCTTTTCTTCATTGGAGCTTGTATTAGGTTGGTACGGAGGTAACTGTAGTTCTTGCCTTGGAAAGTAATGGGAAAAACTGCAATTACTTTACACCAACCTAATATTTTAGTTAGGGGAGACAGATAATAAGCAAGTATGGCAGACAGTGATAAGTACTATAAAGAAAAATAAAGTGAGAAAGGGGATAAAATGATGAAGTAAGTACTATTAATATTTTGTACAGGATGTTGAACTGGTATTTGAGCATGAGCCTGAAGGAAGTGAGAGATTAAGCTATGTGAATATCTGATAGAAGAGGGTTCCAGAAAGAGAGAACAAATACAAAGGCTTTATAGAGGGAGTGTGATTGTATTGGAGGAACAAGGAAACCAGCTGATGAGGAACCATTGAAGGTTCTCAGCAGGATAATATGGTCTGATAAATATTTCTAAAGGATCACTGCAGCTGTTGCATAATGAGTAGACTGTAGGAGGCAGGGATATAAGCGGAGAGACCAATAAGTAAGCTACTGCACTATTCCAGGTGAGAGGTGATCAAAGTTTGAAGTAGAACCAATAGAATTTGTTGATGGATTGGATATGGGCTATAAGAGAAAGATGATGTTACTGTTGTCTGAGATGGGAAAGACTTTGGGAGGAGCTGGTTCAGCAGGGGAAAGATCTGTAATTGAGTTCTGGATATGCTAAGTTTGAGATGCCTATTGAACATTGAAATTGAGATGTCAAGTGGGAGGTTAGCATTATAGAGTTCAGGAGAGAGGTTGTGTTCTGAAAATATAGATTTGAGAGTCATCAGTATGTGGATAGTACCTAAGAAATCAATAACTGAATGAAGACAGAGAAGAGAAGAGGTCCTGGGGCTGAGCTCTGCAGCTCCACCGTGATGAGAAGGCCTCTTTCATCTGGAATGCTGCATCCTCTTTCACTGATTCTTTGGCAGAGCTACAAACCTTTTTTTCTCCAGAATAGGGCTCACCGCCTACTCAATCTGCTGAAGGGAGGCACTTTATCCTAGAAAAGCAGAAAGAAAGTGTGGTGAGAAGCAGCCTGATGTGTAATCCTTAGCCGAGGGGATCTGTAAACACCTTTCTAAACTGAATTATGTGGAGTTTCTGTGAGATTTCTGTAGATCAGCCTCAGGGTCTGGAGGCCCCTACAGGATGGTTGAAATGGAAATGAGCTCCCATCCATCTTTTGGAGTCAGAGGGGTCATCCTGTCAGCCAAACCCCTTCATCTATACTTTTCACTGGTAGAATTTTAGAAAACTAAAAATTGTAAATAATAAAAAGGTTTAAAAGTAGCAACAAAACAATAAAAAGAAGAGTTAAAGATAAAATGATACAAAGCACTAGGTTACATAAATGAACCCACTCCCTCCCTGCCACCAAAAAAAAAAAAAAAAAAAAACCACACAGAAGGCAGCAAGCAAACCATGAGGTAAGAACAACTAAGATAAAGGAAAATCTAAAACTAAAGGTCAGAGAGAATAAAAGAATAATCCAAACAAGCTAAAGTGATAGAAAAAGAGAGTAAACAATGATTTCAAAGTTCAGGAGGTTAACTAGTCAATATTGACTAAATTAAAAAAGCAGTAGCACGAGTTCCAAAGATCAACTGAGAGAGTCTCTTGAGCTAAGTCCCAAAAGCCCCAAATAAGTTTTTTCTTCTGTGGCCTGGGATCCACAGGCAGCTGTCCCCTCAGCAGGTTAGGAGGCCTGACTTTGACTCCGCTCCTCTTCTCTCTGATTCTGGTATCTTCTCTCCTGGGTTCAGTTGCAGACAGGCTCCTGTGTCTCCACCACAGGAATGTCTCTGCTAGCCATCTTTCTCAGCTGTGACTCTACCCTCTGGCTGTTACTGATGGAGGAGAGGGAAGCACTTGGCCCAAGTTGGATCAGAGTCTCTTTTTTGAAATCTGGATTTGTTATCAAGACTCACTCATTTAGGGATGGCCTCTTTAATCATAATAATATTAAATAGTTAATATTTGTTGAAGATTTATGTGGTGAACATTGATCTTTATATGTGTTTTCCAATGAAATTTTTAAAGAACCTTATGAAATCAGTATTATTATTGATGAGGAAACAGGCCCGAGAGGTTAAATGACTTTCCCAGTGTCACACAGCCTGTAGATGGTAGAATTAGGATTTAAACTCACCTCTGTCTGACTCTGGAGTCTATTCTTAGCCTCATGTAATAGTGCCTCTTTTGAAGGAAGGAGATGTAAACTTGGAAACTGTGGGATCACCGTCTTTTGTCCACCATGTGAACAGAGAGCAAAGAATGAATTGACATTTAAATATATAGAGTAGCTGCAATGGAATCAATGTTTATGTCCTCCCAAAATTCATATGTTAAAATCGTAACCTTGAGATGATGTTGTTTGAAGGTGGGGCCTCTGAGACATGATTAGGTCATTACAGTGGAGCCCTCCCTAATGGGATAAGTGCCCTTATAAAAGGGACCCCAGAGAAACCCCTTGTCCCTTACCCCATGTGAAATTACAGCAAGAAGGTGGCTATCTGTGAAAAAGTGAGCCCTCACTAGATATCAAATCTGCCTTGACTTGGGACTTCTTAGCCTCCAGAACTGTGAGAAATACGTTACTGTTGTTTATAAGCCACCCAGTCTGTGGTATTTTGTCATAGCAGCCTGAACGGACTAAGATAGAAATCAAGATGAGAAAAGGAAATTCCTAAGCTTCAGCTTTGAGTCTGGGCTCTGTTTCTGCTACCACGCATTGTGAGCCACCCCTGCTTTTCCATAATATATTCCTCCCCAACTTTTTTTTTTTTTTTTTTTTTTTTTTGAGATGGAGTTTCGCCCTTGTTGCCTAGGCTAGAGTGCAATGACGAGATCTTGGCTCACCACAACCTCCGACTCCTGGGTTCAAGCGATTCTCCTGCCTCAGTCTCGTGAGTAGCTGGGATTACAGGCATGTGCCACCATGCCTGGCTAATTTTGTATTTTTAGCAGACAGGGGCTTTCTCCATGTTGGTCAGGCTGGTTTTGAACTCCCGACCTCAGATGATCCACCCGCCTTGGCCTCCCAAAGTGCTGGGATTACAGGCGTGAGCCACCACACCCGGCCGATTTCTCCCTTTTTGTGTTAGACTAATTCAGTTGAATTTCTGAAACTTGCAACCATGAATACTAACTAATATTAGTACTGTTCCTTGATGTGAGTTATGGAGGACCTCAAAGCTCCAAGCTTCCCTTAGAAGCCAGGCTTCTTTTGATTGCTAAAAAGTAGCGGCCTCTTGGATTTGGCTCTCGATCTTTTTTCTCTGCTACCCGCTTTCTAAACTGTAACTTCTTTGAATACAAGGATAATTAACAGGTCTTTTTTTGTGCTCCTAAAGCACTAGATGTTTTGCAAATGCTAGGTCTCAATAAATTCTGTTTAGATAAATTAATTCATATGATACTGTTTATTTATTTCCTTATACAAACATGATGCCTTCCTGAACTTGGGAATGATTAAACAGCTATCTTTCTAGAATGAAAAGCTCACATGTTATATGATTTCATTTATATAAAATATCCAGAATAAGTACATCTTTAGAGACTGAAAACAGAGTCAGGGACGGGAGAGAGGGGAGAATGGAGGAACTGCACAATGGGTCCAGGTTGTATTTCCAGGTGATGAAGATGTTAGAGGTCATGATTATATAAAACGTGAATGTAATAAATTGATCTGAATTGTTCACTTTATAATGATTCACTTGTGTTATGTGAATTTCATCTCAATTATAAAAATATTAACAATAAAAAATTCTATTTTGTGAAAGAAAAAAGGTTACCTTTCATGTAGGTGGTAATCATCTGGGCTTGAGCTTATTGGTTTGAGGACTGTAGGTCAATTCTGGGCATGAGAGGAGGGCACTCCCTGACCATTGTCATATTACAATGATTCCTTCATCTGAAACATAGAGGTCAGAGAACTTTTCACCAGAAGAGCATGGCACAGCAAGGCTTACTTTGTTCTATTCCCACAAGATAATCTATGTGAATTATAACCAAGGATTCGAAGAGAATGAGGCTGTTCTTACAGTATTCATGATGTCTCTGGAAGTTCTATGGGTTTGCTATTTTGTAATATCTCTATTGCCTAGTCAAAGTACACCTCATAGTTCCCGAAGTGGGAAAGGAAAAGTACATGTTTTTGCCACCACTGGAAATCATCTGAGATATAAAATGGGAGGTCAGTTGACCTCAATGAAGGATCCAATTGTGTATTCAATGCTTGAAAATGGCGATCTTCTGTCTATTGGCCCTTCTAGGATGAAGATAGTCTGAAAACTTGCCTGGAAGTTTGACAACAACAGAGGAGAGCTCCTTTATCAACAAAAAGCCAAGAAAGCAATGCAGGTGATGACTTAATGTCATCTTGCATAAAATATAAAGAGACTTTCTAGGAAAACCCTACTTATGGATGCTTGTCTCTTAGAATTGTAAACTTTTCACACATTGAATTATAATAGGAATTATTTATTACTTTTTGAAACTTACGTGGAAAAAGGACCATCCCTGATTTGGGGACCAAAATTCTCCTACAGTTATTCCCTTGTTAGTGTTCTTAGAAATTCCTTATTTACAAAGTTCAGGTGGCTTCTAATTCCTGGCCAAGCTCAGAATTATGAAAGAAAATAATCAAGATGAAGCACAGATTTTTAGATATAGAAAGCATGCAACTTCCTTCTTTTTGGGAAAGGATCCAGAAAATGAGGTTCAGAGAGGTTGACAGACTTTTGCTGGAGCAGAAGAGAAATAATGGCCAGAAACGTCCACTTTGTGGGTCTTGATGCCACAATGTCCCAGTAGACCATGGAGCCCAGAACTTGGGTCTCTTGGTATTCGATTTTTTTGCCTGTTTTAATTGAGAGGAAATGAAAATATTTGAGAGGCTTAATGTCATCTGCACTATTTTAAAAAGCACAATTTTGTGCCCACAATTCAACGATATATTTCATCAGATCATAGACCCATGGAGCTTTGAAATCTTTTCAGTGTTCACCCTAGCCAGTGCTTTGTCTGTAATATTACTTCTCAATGCTGTTTCTTCTAAGAGGTTGTCTGGTCTTTGCTTTAACCTTTGGACGGACAGGAAACTCATCACCTCTTGAAGCAACACATATTATTTACGTGTGTTTGTGCTTATATTCTCTCTCTCTTTCTTTCTGTTTCTCTCTGTAGAGTGCCTATATTTCATAGTCTGCTTATGCATGTATTTCATAGTCCATTTTCTGCAATTGAGATCCTACACATACTTTTCATATTGATACAAAGTCTTAATATGGTTGATATGGTTTGGCTTTGTCCCCACTCAAATCTCATCTTGTGGGAGGAGTCCAGTGGGAGGTCTTTCCTGTGCTATTCTCATGACAGTGAATAAGTCTCACAAGATCTGATGATTTTAAAAAGGGGAGTTTTTCTGCACAAGCCCTCTTCTCTTCTTTAACACCATGTGAGATGTGCCTTTTACCTTCTGCCATAATTGTGAGGCTTTCTCAGCCATGTGGAACTGTGAGTTCTCCATTAAACCTCTTTCCTTTGTAAATTGCCCAGTCTTGGATATGTCTTTATCAGCAGTGTGAAAACAGGCTAATACAATGGTAATTGTAAATGGCTTCATATACGATATAATTTCCCTAATAAAAATTTATACAAACATGACTTAAAAGTTTTTACTCTTATAAGTAGAATTCAATGCTATTTTGGTTTGGGAACGTTTGGTTATTAGATCATAAAGAGTTTAAGATTTAACTTTTACTCTTTGGCTTTAAATGTATACTGCAGAGTAACATTGAATAAATCAAATCTCTCTTCCACCAGACAGTTCTTTTCAGTGTTTTTAAAAAAGGTATCATGTTCCTCTGAAAAAGTGTCTTTTCCAAGGTAAACATCCTCAGCTCTTTCCATCATTCTTTACAAGTCGTGGTTTCCAGACCCTTCACAAGATTGTTTGTTCTCCTCTGGATGGACTCCAATTTGTCAAAGTTCTTTGTAAAGTACGGTGCCAGAATTAATTACTGTAAAAACTATAACCATAATAATAATAACCACCATTTACTGACTGCACACAATGTTCCAGGAACTGTGCTATAGACTTAGCTTTTTTAATCCTCACAAAACCCTCTAATATTGTATGCGTTATTATCTTTATATTTTTAGACAAGAAAACCAGTTTTAATACGTCAGCTGGCTTATCCAAGGTCACACAGAAAGGAAGTGGCAAAGCTAGGACTTAAAACACGCTCTGTGTTCTGAACCATTTTATAATGCTACAGAATTTCCTGGCTATACAAAATTTAGGGCTGAGATATTAAATTTATGTGAGAATACCTTAATATTTCATTATCTTTTCATCCTTATGAAAAGGATGATAGAGCCCAGTTCTTCCAAAACAGGCTTAAAAACACCAATTTATGCATTTGTCAGATATTTTTTGAGTGCCTACTTCATGCCAGGCACAATTTTAGGAGGTAACAATATTGAGATATGCAAAGTAGACAAAGTTCCTTCTTTCATAGAGCTAGCATTCTATTGAGAGAGACAAACATTCTGGAAATAAACAAGTAAATATGGTAATTTCAGATAGTGATAAAGTGACATAAAGAAAATAAGACCAAGTAATGTGCTAGAAAGTGTCAGTGTTAGGTTATCAGGGAGAGACAACGTGAGATTTGGTGACCAAGGGAGGCCTCTTGGAGGAGGTGACCTCTGGTCTTAGACTGAAATGATGAGAAGGAACCAATCATATAAAGATCTTGGGGAAGAACATCTAAGTCTCAGGGAATGGAAAGGGCAAATTTTCTGGCACCAGAATAAGCTTAGTGAACTCAAGAAACCACTCAAGAAACTAAATGTAGAGTAAGTGATAGAAGAGGGGAGAAGGATAACTTCAGAGATACAAGCAGGGAAAGATCACTTGAGGTCCTGTAGTCCATGGCAAGAATTTTGGATTTGTATTTTAGTGTAGTGGGAACCCTATGCCATGTTTTATGCAGGCAAGCGGACTGATCCAAGTAATCTTTTAAAAAGATGACATCGCTACAGTGTAGAGAACGCATTATAAAGGGCAAGGATGAAAGCAGGGGAATTGAGTCAGGAGGCTACAGCAATGGTCTGGTTAGAAATGATGGTGGGTTTGATCAGGTGGCAGCTGATCTAATTGTGACTCATATCAATGGGAAAAAATGGATACGTTCAGAAAAAATGAAAGAAAGGTGGACAGAATTCCTGGTAAATTGAATGGAGTCAGGTAAGAGAGAGAGCAATTGATTTAACACTAGATTTAGAGGTTAGTAAGAGTGCTGTATATAATGTGTGCTAGGTATAGTATACACAGACCATTTACATATATGAAGTGATTTAGTTCTCACAAGACTCCTATGATGTAGCTAGTATTCCTCCCAACTTATCTCTGACGAAGAGACCAAGATTTAGAGATGCTTAATAACTTGCCTTAGGTTATACAGGTAGTAAATCGGGAAGCCAAGATTTGAACCCAGGTGTACCTGACATCAAAAGTAGTGCACATTTTTGTGTGACACAGCATTATCCCTGGAACTCTGATAAAGATTGCATCTTGCCTATAAGGCAAGATGGAATTAAAGAGTCCCACAGCAAAACATCTATGGAGTCACATGTGAGGACACGTTCTATTATCAAGGGGCTTCATTGATGTTGCCTGGCTTCTCTCTGGTTCCTTGAAGGGCTGTTTCAGTTCTGGAACCTCATGTCTAAGGGACGTAAGCACATTAGGTGGAGTCAGAAGTAAATGAAATGATTAAGCCAACGGAGAAAATGACTTCTGAGAAATGATTACAAGATTGCAGCTTAGCTCAGTGATGACTAAAGAGGACATCAGCCTATAAATATTTCAGGGGTGGAAATAGCAGGAAGGGGGGATTTTTCTGCGGAAAGTAGAAAGAAATTGCATGAAGGGACAGGCAGAGAATACAGTTCAGTACCTGAGTCTGCTCTTTATGATGTTGGTGGCTTATGACTTTGCGTCTACATTTTCTCATCTCAAAAAAATAAGCTGTGATTAAATGAAAAACAGGTAGTATCTCACTAGAAAGGCATCAAAATCCAAATAAAACATTCTTTCATGCTTTTAACTTTCATTTGATAAATATTTATCGACCTCTACTTTGCATAAGACACAGGAAAGGGGAGGATTTGGGGCCAAAATGTGGATGTCCATTTGAATATTCTTGTTTTATAATAAAATATACATATTTTTATGAGACAACTATTATAAGGACAATTCCTTCACAGCAGTTGTCTAGCTGGGATCAGAATTATTCATGCACTGAAACGTATCAGCTATTGTCATGTTCTGGAGTCTGGAGAGAAAGGGTAATGCTGGTACCATGCATCCCTATTGCCTGAATACTGCTATACTCTAAAGAATGGGGAGGCTTAAGTTTCAAACACAGGCTAGTGATTTCCTTGCGTTTGCCACAATGTGTGTTTGTCTGCACATTTGTTAGTGAAATAAGAGAACACACTGCTTGATAACACAGGGACAACTGTCCAATACATTGGGTGCATTATCTTTCCATATACAGCATGAAAATTATATCTATCAGGCTGCAAAGTCAGAAAGCCTTAGTTTATCAGCTACATCCGGGCCGCATACAAAGGCTAAAGCCGCTGTGGGAAAGGTTTCTTGAAAAGCACACCTGTCCTTTTCAGACATTTTTGAAGTATCATATTTGTTTTTGGATAATTTTGACCTTCCGCCCTTGATTCTTCAGCACGGTTGGGAGGCTGTCCTGTGGCTTGAGGTTAAAGAGAAATACAAGCGAATGTGTCATCTTAATGGGCTTTGAATGCACTCCCAAATGACACTTTTTTTCTTTTTTCTTTTCAGTCTTGCTTATAAAAGTTACACCTGCAAAAATGGGACTGAATCCAGTGAGGAAGGACATAACATTTTGCTTGAATGTGCAAAAAATTGTCTGTATCCCTGCAGGCTCTGAGCAGCCCAGTGGGTAAATGAGCGTTTGTTTCCTGTTCACCATCTTTGAGTTGAAAATGAGTCACACACTCGTGGAAAGAATAGTACTATCTTCTTTTGTCTAGCTATGCATGCTTTTGTGGTTACTGAATTTGTCTTAATGGGAAGCTTGATTGTTTCTCTGAGGCAAACTATTAGAATTTATTTTTAATCTGGAATAAAAGTACTTTAAATATATTATTTTTGATTCAGAACTGGATTTACAGCCGGTGTATACAATTACAGAAAATTTCTATGGGGCAAAAAAAAAAAAAAAAAAAAAAAAACCTCTCAGGTTTATTAGTCATCTGGAAGCATAAACCGATTCCTAAATGTTTAAACTAATTTACTTTGAGAATGATAATAAGTGTAATTTGTTGAATGTCTACTTTGTACTAGCCATTATGCTATGTATTTTTAATAGATTATTCCTAATCCATATAACATGCCCAAAACGCAGGTATCAATAACCCCTTTTTATAGCAAAGGAGAGCAAGGGTCAGAGAGATTAAGTAACTTGCCAGAAGGCACAGAGCTGATCAGTGAGGGAATTTGCGTTCATCTCTATTTATGTCTAACTTCAGGGCCTGGGCTCCCTCCATTATGACATCCTACCTCTCTGCAAAGAGCATTTGATGACAAATTTGCCTCAATTCTTATTACAAAGAGGTAGGGCAGAAAATAAAAAGACCAACAATAATTTCCTTTTTTCTTTGTAAGAAATTGATTTAATAAAGAAATTGATTTAATAGGCTAGAAAATACTTTTAGTATTCCCTGGATGTGCCAAGAGGCTCAGATGCATTTGGGTACTGGAGTAGTTTCCATGACTCAGGGGACCCTGATTCTAGTTTTGTTTTATCCAGCTCTGCATGGCCTTGATTTTGAGACTCCCAGGTCCCAGATATCTGAGGATTCTGAGGCATATGCTTATGAATTCTTACTCCATTACTGTGTTCTTAAAGAGATGGAGGGATAGCTTATGGATCAGGTTTGCACAAGGATTTCCAGACTGCTGGAAGAAGGAACAAAGACACCAGAACAGATACATTTAATGAAAAAAGTAAAAAGAGAGAGATTTATCATAAGGAAAACATCAGAAAAGTGTCAGCAGAGGCTGTGGTATCTGAAATTATTGCTGGACTATCTGCAATGATAAATCATTATTTCAGATAATCTGACTGAATTGCTGGCATACTAGGGCCCCAAACTAAGAGTCACAGGTTCAGTTATTAAAGTCAGTTTCAGACATTTTATGAATGAGGATTTCCGTTTGAAAACTGGAGGGGGAATCAAGAGGGGCACACTTCTAAGAAACTTACCATTTAAATTCTAGATTTTAATTGAGTCTTATTTATTTATTTACTTACTTACTTACTTACTTACTTACTTACTTACTTACTTACTTAGAGACAGAGTTTCACTCTGTTACCCAGGCCGGGGTGCAGTGACGCAATCTCGGCTCACTGCAACCTCTGCCTCCCGGGTTCAAGCTATTCTCCTGCCCCACCCTCCCAAATAGCTGAGATTATAGGCATGCGCTACCATGCCCGGCTGATTTTTTTCATTTTTAGTAGAGACGGAGTTTTATAATTTTGGCCAGGCTGGTGTTGAACTCCTGACCTCAAGTGATCCACCTGCCTTGGCCTCCCAAAGTGCTGGGATTACAGGCATGAGCCACTGTGCCCAGCCCATTGAGTCTTATTTTTGCCTTTCTTTCTGCTTTACGAGCTGTTTCATGTTCACACAAGGGGCCTTGTGGAGCCACCGAGGACGTGGGGCAAATGTCTGTTTGTAGAATTGTGGAAGAACAGCATCTCCAGTCTAAGTACATATATCTCTGATTTTGATTGGTTCATTATGGATATTAATTTGGATTACAGACATTTTTATTAACTAATTATAGAACATTAAAGCAAAAGAAAACCACATATGATAGTCAAGGCACATTTCTCAAAGAAAGCTGTTCATGACCATGTCATACTGCGGCAAGCTATGCCTGATGTGTACGTTACCTAGCAATTTGGCTTTCTCACATCTATCACCCCTGTGTTACTCCAGGTGCAAATTGGAGAGAACTTCCCTTTACCTGTTCTTCTATCTTTATAACTTGGCATTCACTTGCCCTGGCTTCCATATCTGATTAAGGAGCAGACACCAGGCGAGCACAGCAAGCTGATGCAATGGGTAGAGCTGCTGCTCACCAGGAAATGAAAGAATTCCTTTCCGTAACTAACAGACAAGGGAAGGGCCATGCTCAGCTGGTCCTAGCCCATTCCTGTGTGGCTGGTCACACCCTCCTTGCAGATGGCAAGGCCTACTCTCTTCCTCATCTGCCACATCTACCTTTCCTTGAGAGGCACTTCTAAAGATACTTGTGTAGTGTTCCTTGGCCACACCAGCCTTCCATGACCTTTTACTTCCCTGGTTTCTCCAGTATGTTTTGCCAGGTTCTGTTCTCTGTGAACACCTACCTGATCACTTTGAAGGTTGTCTCGTTAGAATGCATCCAGTTACCATATCAGAAAACACAATTTAAACTGGCTCATGCCATAAAGAAGATTTATGGGCTCACATAACTGGAAATTCAGAAGTATATACGTGTCAGGATTGGTTTGATCTAGTCACACAATTGCATCACCAAGGACTTGGTTTCTGTCCTTTTCTCTGATACTCAGAGGTGAGTGATGCAGCTTTGTGCCAAAGCTGCTATGCTCTTGTCCCAACATGGCTGCCAACGACTCCCAGGTCTACACCCATTGCCCAAAAAACCAGTTACTATTTGCGCCAAAACGTCAGGCAAACCCTCCTGCCTTGCAGCCCAAATATTTGTCTTGGGCCAGATGGTAAAAATACTCTGATTTTGTTAGGCCCTAAGAGCATGCTTTATGTTTAGAGCCAGCCTGGGAGTCAGCATCCCCTGTGCTCTTGGTTTGCCTCAATGACAAAAATGTAGGTAAGAAAGGGGGTCTGGGTGCTGGCAAGTCAACCTCAAGGTCCATTTAATTAGTCAAGTGTAATCATTTGCCTGTCCTATCCTGTAGGTTCCAAACTCTCCATCTCTAGGATTAATTTCAGCCCTGTTGGGGTACATAAGAAGATGTGTCTTTACATTAAGTTTGGGTCTTGTTGAAAGTGGTTTGGTTTCTGTTGCCACACACTGATTCTCATACAGGAATCTGCTTCCTGGTGACACTCATCCCTCATCTCCTTATCTGCGTTTCTTAGACTTCTCTATAACATGACTCTGATAACTTCCTGCCTACTACCTGGATCTCCTGGAGGGCTGGGGGACTGAGTTTAAAATACAAGAATCAATTCTTAAGGAGACAAGATTTTTAAAAATTCAGTTTTCTGGGAATGGTTAGAAATTGAGATGTTACAAAGGAGAATATATTCCAAAATCACACTGGACTGACAGAGGTATGCTAGAGCCAGCTCATACTGGCTTATGAGAGCTGATCATTGAATTTTCAAGACTTTGTGAGCTGGTTGTTAAACACAGCCCTTATTGAATGTTATGACATATAAATTTAGAATTAAGCAAATTGTTTAAGGTAAAGTTAATAAAGACTCCAAACTCATCATTTCCTAATTATTTTGCTATATTTTACTATATGCTCTTGACTATTTTCATCTATTGTATGTCTATGGTAGAAGTAATATACGAGGGTATGCTACCATACAACCCTTTTCAACCCTGCATTCTGTCACATCATGTTGGTAATATTTCCATGAAGTATTTACACCGTAGATCTTGGTAGACACTATAAATCAGAGCTTTTTCCTCATAAAATATTTACTAGCACACCCCTGGCTGGTTTTTAAAATGTAAAATGAGAATGATAATGGTAAGTGCATTTTTAGCTTTGTATGAGGTCATAATGATGTAATTCATATAAGGAGTCTGGCTCAAGGCAAATCAGTCAATGAAACTTGGTTATGACTATGTCCTTCTCTGCCTTATTAATAAGAGTATATTAAATAGCATATCATCTTAGGGCAATGTAAAATATCATATCATATCAGGGCAATCCTTAGAAGTATAAAGTAATATTACATTGTGCTATTGGTACATTTCTAGGAAGAGATGAAGCCTTGTGGGGCATGGCATAGAATGATGTTATTACTTGACCTTACATGTGACAAATGTGCCTCGCCCTCCAGCCCCCAGACTCTGGGAAGATCCTGGTCTCACACCAACTTGCTCAGGGTTTTCTGCTGAGCCGTCATCTGCCTCTTCCTTTCTCTCCTGTTTTCCTCTTCCACTGTTCGCTTCCAACACTTGCTAGGGGTGGCCTCTGCCTTGGTCTTCAGAGATCATTAGTACCTCAATGATCTCTGAAGACCAAGGCAGAGGCCACCCTTAGCCTTTTGTCTTTTACTTCCCTTTTTGAGAGTGAACTGCCACCTCTCTGGTACCAATATGGTTCCTGCTTTTATACCACAATACCACAGTTTATCTCTGTGCCACCTGATGCCATTCCTACTTTTCATCTTTGTATCTTTCTTTTCTTGGCTTCATTTTTCTATTTCCTTTTCTGTCCCCATTGCCTTAAAGATGCCTCTTTCAAAGCAAAAACCATTTTGAAAAACCACTTCCCTTCTGCTTGGCCACTGACTCATTTGAAACTCTTACTGTATGCAGAACACATGTACTTGATACATATTCAGAATGAAGAAGCAGTTTGTGCAAAGAGTTACGATATAGAGATATAAGAGCATATAAGAGCTATAGAAGAAAAAGAGGTTACATCTCACAACGGGTAGTGAGGGGAAGGCACAAAAGGTCAAGAATAACCCAACTTATTTGTGGTTTTGGAACTTTTCTGGGTGCTTGGCAATGTTGATGGAAAGATAACTGGAATTTTAGTTCATATAATGCCCTATGTGTCCCAAATTATTTCTTGGACATCTAATTTCTTTAACTGTATTGTATTGTAATTTCATTAAGGGCAGAGATAATTCTGTCAAATCAACCCCACTTTACTCCTAAGGAGCACATGTGTTTAAAGGCAGCTCAGTGCCTCATTGATAAAAAGTTTGCATCAAATGCTTATTGAACAAAAGAATAAATAATCCAGGACCTAAGCTGAAGTTCATATAGCCTCTATTGAAAAAAACTTTAATTATATTTTTACAGATTCATAGAAATTCAGGAGTGAAAAGTATCTTAAGAGTTATTTGGTCTAGTAATTCCCAAATCTGGAGATATATTACAATTGAATAGGGGTGTGTTGGGATGGGTTATTTTTAGAATGTAGACTCCTGACCTCTTCCCCAGACCAACTGAATTAGAATCTGTGTGTTTTGTGAACTAGAATCTGTGTGTTTTGGAAAGTGTGGTCTAGCGTTTACCAGGCACTGCTGCTTCTGCTGGGCTGTCAGGTTTGGGCCCCCAAATGATGCAGTCAGAACTGCATCTAGTGTCTGACAATTGATTTTTTTCTCCATGAGACTGTAATAACACCTTTGCAAACACGATATGCTGTCTGGGTGTCCCTGAGTCTCCAGAAATCTGGGATTTTGTTTACTCTTAGTGGCCAAGGGAAATGACTTGTGCCCCCTCCTCACATTTATGTGAGTCCCTGAAGGGAGTGGTGTTTGTCTGAATCTTTCTATGCTTGAACCTTTTCCTTCTAACTCTCCAAGCTCTAATTATCCCGCAAGTTTGCAAGGCTGTCCTCTTTCTCCCATTCTGCCTCTCACTACTAACAAAAAAACCACTAGAAACGGCGCTTATAAAAGTTTGGGGAAAATTATCTAACAAGTACGTATTGAGAATCATTCTGTGCCAGGCAATGAGTGGACAATAAATGTAAGCTCCTCACAATCCAAAAACAAGACAAAGCAAACAAACATGATCCTTACCATCATAAAGTGTAGAGTCAATTGGCTGATGCAGATATTATTAACCCAATCGTTACTGAAAATATGTATAAAACCTCAGCTGATGCAGATGAAGTGTCCAGAGTTGTTATAAAAGGGAGATACACGGGGCAATGAAAATAATAGTAAGAATTGACCTATTTGGCACTTTAAAAATGGCTTCCTCAAAGAAGTGATAACCTAAAAGCTATCTACAGGAAAAGCACGTGAAAAGTTTTGTGACAGGGAGGGCAGGAACCAAAAAGAGACTTGTATGATGTGCCTCAGAGAGAAAGTAGAAATGTGGTACCGATGGGGCTGGTGAGGAGGATGCGCCTGCAAAAGAGACTGGAAAGACTGGAGGCAATTTGAGATGGGACAGCTGCACAAGAGCCAAGCAGGGAGAGAATTCAAGGAGGAGCTGATCAATAAGCCAAATGCTTGAGGGTCAAATAAATAAAGTGAGCTCTGAATAATTCCTATTGGATTTAGTGTCTTCAGCTCATTAATAACCTACAGAGCCAGGGCTGTTTTCGATGGTGTGGTGAAGAGGAAAGTCAGATTGAAGCAGGTTGTGAGATGAATGTGTAGGGAGAACATGGAAAAAGAAAAAATAACATAGTGCTTTTGAGATCCTTAACTGTGAAGCAGAGGAGGAAGATAAAGGGATGGCGGGGAAAGAGTGAAGTTGAAGGAACTTTTTAAAGATTGAAGTGTGTGCTTTTTTTTGTTGTTGTTGAGACAAAGTCTCACTGTGTCATCCAGGCTGGGGTGCAGTGGCGTGATCTCGGCTCACTGCAACCTTCTTCTACCAGGTTCAAGTGATTCTCCTGCCTCAGCCCCCTGAGTAGCGGGGACTACAGGTGTGTGCCACCACGCCTGGCTAATTTTTTGTAATTTTGGTAGAAACGGGGTTTCACCATATTAGCCAGGATGGTCTCAATCTCCTGACCTTGTGATCTGCCTGCCCTTGGCCTCCCAAAGTGCTTAGCTCCTATTTGAAAGCTAACAGAGGCCGGGCGCGGTGGCTCAAGCCTGTAATCCCAGTACTTTGGGAGGCCGAGGCGGGTGGATCACGAAGTCAGGAGATCGAGACCATCCTGGCTAACATGGTGAAACCCCGTCTCTACTAAAAATACAAAAAACTAGCCGGGCGTGGTGGCGGGCGCCTGTAGTCCCAGCTACTCGGAGGCTGAGGTAGGAGAATGGCGTAAACCCGGGAGGCGGAGCTTGCAGTGAGCCGAGATCGCGCCACTGCACTCCAGCCTGGGTGACAGAGCGAGACTCCGTCTCAAAAAAAAAAAAAAAAAAAAAAAAAAGAAAGCTAACAGAAAGGACCCAAATGGGAAATATTAAATATACAAAAAGGAGGAATAGTCAACACTAATATTACTGCAATGACAGAGCAGATGGACGGGTTGGCTTTAGAGAGCAAGCAGACAGAGCAGACAGCATCTTCACTGTAGAGTAGTGGAGGAGGTGATCGTGGGAGCAGACAAGTACGTATGCAGCCCAACCCAGCACACACCTTAAACCTCAGGATGGGACTGCTCTGTCCTAGAGCCTACCAGCCCCTGCTGCCATGGGGAACTTCTTGTGGCCAACTTTCTTTCCAGTTCCTACCTATTGGTATGCTGCTCATAAACACCACAGCCCTTCTTCTTTCACACTCACTTCTGTTTGTCTTTCTCTTCCTCCATTCTTCTCCCATCTCCCTTCACTTCTTTCTTCTCACCCCTTTCTTTCCTCTTCTCACCCCTTTCTTTTCAGTTATTGGACCACAAGTCCCTTTTTTCCATGCTTCCCAGTAAGATTCAAAATCCCTCCCAACATGTACCATGTAGAGAAATGTAGTACCCTCTATATTTAGCCCCAGTCCTTCAAATGGTGCCCAGCAAGCCCAACCATTTTCCACCAAAATGTCCAAGGTCCAAGATCATTTTTTATCTAAACAGAGCTGAGCCGTGCCTTTCCCCAAGAAGGCAAAACTTCCTCTTTTCTTCTATTTATTTTAATAAAATTTATCCTTCCCAGTGTACTCACCTTATAGAGCTGCTGTAATGATAAGACAAAATATTTAAGTTGTGCAGTAAATCACTTCCAGTTTTCAAATAGCATAATCAAATCATTTTGCTACATCATCCTCTCATAAATTATGCTAAAACAACAAGAAAAATGATCAAAAAAGTAGAAATTCCATTTTTAATAAAACTAAGAGACCGCTAAAACCCTGAACCACAATATACAAAAGTATACAGTAGATGGAAAAGTGATGATATGCAGTATCTGATTGACTTTCAGTATCTGCATTTAGTTATGTAAAGACTGAAAGCTTTTCTTTAAGCTATGGATCTATATTTTATTTACATCAATAAAACTAACAGGCCTATTTAAATGGTTTTTCCAAAATAAGGGTTAGTCTGTTCAGATATAAAGCCAAACTTTCTTGTCTTATGAGCTAGAAAATCTCTTGCTTTTTTAGTGATGGTAGCTTTTTATGGCAAGCAATCTTCAAGGTTTCTAAAAATATATCAGGGTTTGGTTTTAAAAAACAGGGGCCCTATTTTTTCTAAATATGTTGGATAATTCCCCCTGCAGAATGAGTAATCCACAAGGTCATAACTCTGTCTTTGGTTTATTTCTTACTAGGAGAATGGAAATGTTCCTGATGTCAAATATAGCATCCACAGACAATCAGATATTACATGGTTACCTTTTGGCTTAAGTAAAGTAATTCAAGGGAAACATGGGCTTGAGAACCCCAAGATTCTGTATGACTTTTTCATCGCTAGTGCCATTGGACATTTTTAGCCCAGGCATCATACTTCTGTGGGACTTTTCACTGAGCTCATAACATAGTGGGGAAGTGCCAATATATAGGACATTTAGGAATTGTCCATGAAGGGAGTTTAATTGGTCTTGCCTGGGGTAATACAAGTCAGAGCAAGATGTTCTTACTACTACATAATGAATATCGATACAGGAAGATGAATGATAAGTGGTTCCACCCTTCACCCCACAACCCTGTGCTTTCCATAAAGAAGATAAAGCCCACGTCCAGATACTCAGAACAGGGAGAGCGGCACGTCCGCTCTTCTTTTTGCTTTGTTTCTATATTAATAGTGATAAAAGAAGTTGAAGAATAGTTTTCCCTCACAGAGTTCCCTCCTGAACGATAAACACGTGGACAAAATTCTTTCTGATCTGTACCAAGCCTCCCTGATCACCCTCAGAGGGAGCTCCGCATGGGAACATTTGCAGAATATTTGATAACTAACTGTGCTGTGGTTTGCAGATATGTGGTGCGTATCCAAGCAAGAAAATTTAGCCTTTGCACTCTGGGAATTGACTGACCTAATTAGTAGATTCAGACCTTTCATCATGAGAAAACAATTTACGCCTCTCTCAGCCCCATTTATGGTTAATGGGACAAATGAGAATACAGGAGATTGAGGTAAAGAAGGTGAATGAATTGAGCTGGGACATAAACTTCAGCTACCACTTTGGACTAATTAAGGGATAAGGCTAGTTTGAAACAGTGAAAATTCTAATTAAGGGACAGTTTTCAAAAAATATAATGTTAATTTCAAACATGAATAATTACCATCAACAATGGTTGAAAACAGGCAGAGGTCATCCCGGGCCTGCTCGGAAGAACAGGGAAAGCTGTTTCCAAATTTGCACATTGCTTGCAGAAACCATTGCTGAAGGGCTCGGACAACTTTGCATTCTTTACAAGGATGTCAACAGTAACATGGAGTTTCTTTTTGTGGCACCCAGAAGTTAGCTTCTTTGCTCCATTTATTCATTCATTCAACAGATATTTTTTTTTTGAGAAACTTTTAACTATCAGGATTTAGCACTGAACAAAAAAGAAAAGAATCTCATCCCTCATGGAGCTTTGGGAGAAACAGTCAATAAGCACATAAATAATTAAAATGCATAGCATGTCAGATGCTGTTCAGTGATATGGAGAAAATAAATTGAGTGTGAGGAGAATAAGGAATAGTGGGGGGGTGGTGGAGAGAGAGGGCAGGGTTGCAGTTTCAAATAGCATGGTTGGAATAGGCCTTTTGGAGAAAGTTATGTTTGAGTAAAAACCTGAAGGTTATTGGCATGAATTCACCTGAGACAATGAGTGTTCTGAGTGGAGGGAAGAGTCAGTGCAAAGGCCCCAAGGCAGGAACACATTGGGCAAGGACCAGAGGTAGCAAGAAAACTGGTGTGGATAGAGTAGAGTGAATAAGGAAGAGGGTAAGTAGGAGTTTTATGGATAAGAGAGGAAATAGGTAGAAATGGGGGAACCAGATTGCATAGGGCTGTCTAGGGGATTATAAAGACTTCATTGATGCTTTGGACTATGGAGGTATATGCATTAAGAAGTGTAGCTTATGAATTGTTCTAAGTTAAAAGTTAGATTTGGTCAAAGTCTTTAGCCTTTGGGTAGTCTCAATCATGTTAAGGTGTCTCCTAAAATAATAACTACTTAAATAGCAGGCGATGAGAATTGCTCTGAATGTCTAAAGTTACAGATTTCATTTCCAGTCAAAATTGCTAGTGAAAAGTAACCTAATTGACAAAGAATGCAATTGTCTCCCCAGAGAAAAGCAGCATTTAACTATGGGAATATTTAGAATTAGTATAAAAATTAGTATAAAAATGCTTAAAGGAATCAGAACCATAGTATTCGTATTATGTTTAGAATTTATGTATAATTAGTATTGTATATATCAATTTCAAATATGTAAGAGAATAATGGATTTTGGTGAATATTTCTAAGGTTATATATAGCACTGGAATATTAACATGATTTTAATTTCACCATATAAAGTTAATTTGATTTATCTGAGTTTCTTAAGTATTATGGAAGGGTCTGTCAATCAGAAATTTTAACTTAAAAGAAAATACAATATATTAAATTTATAAACAACGTTTGTCATATTGAAAGTGTTACCAAGTTTGTAAATGGAAACCAACCAGTATTATTCAAATCCCCATAACAAGCAGTTGTAAATATTTGCTAGATTTTTAAATTAGAGTAAGAAGTTGAACATAAAAGCTCAAGGAAGAATTCAATTTCAGCCTCTGTAACTGTAATAAAAGGTTATTAATAAAGTATCTTGAATAATATTTTCTGCACACAAAATTACCCTTAATTGTACCAGAATGTTTAAGTTTATCAGTAATCGTTTACTGTGTAGTTTCTAAAACTCCATTTTCTTGCATTGTTCCTTTCACTGCACTTTTTCTCACTCACACCTTCAGTTGCAGCATGTATTTTAATGAAATTACTATTTAGAAAAAAAAGATTTCATGTAGGATCCTGAAAAATTTCTGAGCGTGCCTAGAGGGAATTGTGCAGCGGTATTCATGCCGTCTTTCATGCCATTGGGTGGGCTTTCCTTTGTTAATAATTGTTCTTCTGGAAAACTGGAATGCAGCCCAGGCAGAACTAATTTACAAGATTACAAGTTATGCACATGTCTTCTGGAGCAATTGGTCTTCCATTATACACCTTATTTCCTAAAATTTATCATATAATAGCAAGAAATGTACCTTGTATGATAAAGAACAATATGTTCCAACTTGTGTCAGGCTAATGAGATATGAATTAAAGGATAATATTTATTCACCTGAATTAATTAGATAAGTATGTTGCTCCATTTGAGGGGAGGCATTTTTAAATAATCTCGAAAATTACATTATAATCTACACCTTGAATTTCTGTTTTTGGTACCCTTTGAAGCTCCTTGTGATGAATCACTCACTCTGTATACTTCTGGATCCCCAGCCATGTTTGGGTCAAACTTCAGAGCTTTTAGGATCTGACTTTAAAAGTAAAAACAGGCCCCTAGAGTTTGTTTGTTTACGCATATTTATTTTTTGTCCCCAAACATATTAAGCAAGAAAAGACTATAAAAATCTAGAAAAATTAGCTTAAATAATGCTTGAAGACTTAAAAATTTAGCTTTTATATTCATCTTCTTTTATTTTGCTGCTATTCCTTATATAATTCATCAGTTCATGATTTTTGACATTACATTGTTTTGTATGTGTGTGTGGTGGGGAGTTTTCTCTAATAGGAATACGTGTGTTTGCTAATATTTGGGGGGGAACCGGTGGAGATGGCAGCAAATGGAGAAATCACTACCTTAATGGATGCCAGTGAAATAAAACTCTGGGGAACTACATGTACAGCAATTATCAAATACTGTCAATTACTTGTTAGAACATTTTTCCAGGAAAAAAAGGTTCGATAAAACTGAATGTTTTTTGTAATTGGAGGCAAAAGCTTTGGTCTTTCCTAAGTTTTACCTAGACTTCTTCAAGATGGCTCCCTGGCACCATCAACATTTTCACCCCAAGAGAGGGCATCTCTTCTGCTCAAAGCCCTCTGAATCCTGTCCCTGTCCCAACCTCCTTTCCCAACTCAATAAGAGTTTTTCTCTCATAATTCCATGGGAACTTGTGCCTATCTCTATTTTGACACGTCATAATATGTCCATATTAAAATATTATTTATATTTCTTACTTCTCTACTAGATTAGATCCCTGAAGACAAGATATATTACACATATAACAGGATAAAAAGTATCAACAAGTGAAGCCTGTTGTGACAGGCTGTGTGGAATGGAGGAGAAGGCAATCAAGAGCTAAGATATTAAGGATAGAGCAACAGAAATGAGAGAGGGTTCAATTGGGGCAAAAATGTGAGATACTTCTAGAAGGTTCAGGGGGCCTGAATATAGCAAAGAACCAAGAAGCTTTATGAAAGTTTCCCAGGATCAGTCACGAATTTCTGTGAGCTATAGAAGAAAAGTTCACAATTTCTATTGATTTAAATGCAACACAATCCCAAGACTGGACTACCAAGGAATTACATCTTCATATGCCTCACACAGAGATCTTTGTTCCTGTTGTGCAAGATCTCAGTGCCTAGTGCAATGAATAGCTTATAGTAGATGCTCAATTAATACTATTGATTGAATGTTGGACTGAAAGCTTTGTGCCATTCTCTCCTTTGCATAGGCTTATTTTTGTTCCTTGGAGTGGATGTTCCCTTTATATTCTGAATATTCTGGCTTTGTAGTAAATATTAAGTGATAATTAACTGTTATTAACCATCTGTTCAAGAAATGTGTACAAATGATACTGAACTTGCTTAACAAGCAAAATTTTCACTTGATTTGGGGGCATTTAAAGTTCACATTTGTGTCAGCAGACCAAAGAGTTGGAAGTAATGCAAAAACTTTTTATTATTAGATAAAGTGTTTGATTAATAGGAGCCCAAATTGTGAATCCATGGATGTTAATTTCATGTTACTTTCCTTCTTACTATCTACACATTATTTAACATTTACCGCTATGATTCTCTTTCCTATATATTAGCAATTATTTTAGTGCTAGGAGGCAGGGGGAGAAAAAAATTATGCAGGCTAGTTGGTTGATGGTCCATGAAGTCAAGAGAGAATCTTTGGGGTAACAGACAACGTGAGGAGTATGTACTCTCTGGAAGCACTTCTGGAGGCTTTCTTTAATTTGGCACAAATAGGGCCATTCATCCTTCTTTAACTGCTCTGACCATGCCGGCTACTCTGATTCTCACAGCTAAAATAGCTCAGTGGGAAAAGAGGGGGTGGTGACAAGGGCACCACAAGTGGAAATGACATAAAGGAAAGAGATTACAGTGGGGGAGGGAGATATTGACTGGGTTATGTGAAGCTGGGAAGAGAGATATGGAAAATAAACATAGCTATCTTAGCCCTCCGCTCTATAATTATAAGAGTTAACCTCAATGCAAATGGTCAGCTCTCTATTTACCCACTAATCGCCTTCTATAATGGCCTCAAGGTCTCACCTTCACACTCCCAAGCTGTTCCCAGGCTACTGAGATAGGATGCAGACAGATTGATTGTGGAGAATTTGTGTCAGAGAGTATTCTGAAGTCAAATGCAAGTGATTTGAGATTTTTCTTTTGCTTTAAGTTGTCTCTTTTCCTCCTTTAGGGGTGGTTAATTAAACATTGGCTCCATGTTCCTGTTATAATATGAAAGTTTCCTTACTATTCTCACTTTGAATTCTCTAATTCGTAATCTCCCTGATACTTAAAGCTAAGGCTTGCAAAAAGTTTCAAAAGACTTCTGGCTTATTATTTTTCCCTAGCAACTTCTGGCATATTGCATTTGGTATTCCATCTTGAACTTTCAAAGAAATACTGTAATAAAAATCTATCATGAGAGATACTTACATAGCATCTCCAACATTCACAATTCTGAATATCATATTTTAATTTTTATTAAGAGCTCTTTTACTATACTTTATTTTAGATGCACCCTAAATTCCTTGGGACTTGAAGCTGACAGTAGATTGCTAGTTTGGGGGACAGGCACAGGAGCGCTTTAGAAAGCCATTAGATCTGAAATGTTGTAATGTGTTTACGGTGGAACTATAAATGGTCAATCAGTTAGGATAATTTAGATCTGTTTATTTTACACTGTGATCTGTGGAGCTAGTGTCCAAGGAGATCTTGGGGAAGGGGGTTGAGGCTCCTAAGAAAAGAACATTGGGCAGGGTTTGATGCCCACCACCCCGTGTCCACCCATGCCACAACTCCTGTTTTTATCTGTTTTCAAATGTTAGACTTTCATACAAATTTATTTTGAATAAAGTACCTCATGGCTTAACAAGTTGAAAGCCCCTGATATAAACGACTGGAGTTGCTTACCCAAATGGAAATTAGAATATTGTTGACAAAAGGTGAAAATTGAGGCAGAACGGCAAGTATAACAAATGTCTATTTCAGTTACGCATGACTTTTTGTTCCAAACAGCTATGTTTTCAATCAGCATTAAAAATCTAAGATAGTAACCTGTTTTTCTGTTCAAAGGTCTTAAAAAAAAAAAAAAGCAGAGTAAAAATAAAATGCTACATTAAAAGAACTAAATCAAAATATCAAAAACTGAAGTAAGCTTTAGTCATAATTTGGTTTTCTCTCTCTTTTTCCTTCCATTTTTCCCCTGGGTAAAACACCTGAAAGGCACATATCTGATGGGTTGAGGAGTATGAAAGCCTGATTGAGAAATTAACTATTTTATTACATAAGCCACAAAAGTATCTTCTTTTCTCAATCTTCCTGCTTTTTTCACACAAAGAAGAAACAGAAAAATGAATTTCAATAGTGACAGCACAAGTGTTTTTTTTCAGCAGTAACTTTCTCTCTCCCTTTTCAGCTCCCTCTCTTTGCTGGTCCTCTTGATCCTCCCAAAGACCTTGCCCAGGTTACCACTGGGATCAAGAAAATTAGGGAATCTTGCATAGAGGCGAGAAATGGCACATGGGTGTTCTACCCTATGGGATAATCTACATTAGTGTAGAGTGAAGGTGTCTTATGCCTCTTTGGAAAGAAAATTCCACAAGAGCAATAGGGAGACTGCAATCTGATGACAGCCTGCTCGGGCTTTCCCATTATTTGTAATATAAATTATCATATAAGCTAAACACTGGTAATTTTAAACTATTATCTGCCACTGTTTCTCAATTTCGTGCCTATGCCTGGGTATCAACCCTCTCTGGGTCTTTAATTTCAAACACTATGTCCTTGTATTTGGGTTTCTCCCCCAAATTATGAATGACTTTCTTCTTTGGGCCTGACCCAAAGTCAATTGTATTAAATGCCACGAAATAAAAATTTCTGGATACCAAAGAGAGAAATGAGTCAAATGGTTAAACATTAAGTTCCCTATTAAAAATAATTCTTATATCATTGTTATCAGTTTTGTATCTGAAGATGGGAAACTGTGTGTTGAAACCATACTGGGCACTGAGATGGTATTTTGATTCATGTTGGGGCACATAAACTAAAAGGACTGCCATAGCTTTCAGGTTAGCCTCTGCAAG
Organism: Macaca nemestrina; assembly: GCF_043159975.1. Classification (NCBI taxonomy): domain Eukaryota; kingdom Metazoa; phylum Chordata; class Mammalia; order Primates; family Cercopithecidae; genus Macaca; species Macaca nemestrina. Next base: position 57,726,651 of record NC_092134.1, read on the forward strand.
AATATCTGGGGCATCTACTATAGCCCTGGAGGGAGAGTCTGCCCTTTTCACTGCATCCCAGATCTCTGAGAACAAATGTTGTGACTGATAATAAAATTCACCAGATCCTCTGCAGGAATAATTGTATTAGCCCATGTGTAGACAAGGGCACAACCAGACCCTTCAACAAAGGAATATACTTTATTATTTATTTTTAGTTTTTTGAGACAGAGTCTTGCTCTGTTGCCCAGGCTAGAGGGCAGTGGTGTGGTCTCAGCTCACTGCAACCTCCACTTCCTGGGTTCAAGCGATTCTCCTGCCTCAGCCTCCTGAGTAGCTGGGATTGCAGGTACCCACCACCATGCCAGGTATATACCACCATGTATTTTCTTTTTTCTTTTTTTTTTTGAGACGGAGTCTCGCTCTGTTGCCCAGGCTGGAGTGCAGTGGCCGGATCTCAGCTCACTGCAAGCTCCGCCTCCCGGGTTTACGCCATTCTCCTGCCTCAGCCTCCCAAGTAGCTGGGACTACAAGCGCCCACCACCTTGCCCGGCTAGTTTTTTTGTATTTTTTTAGTAGAGACGGGGTTTCACCATGTTAGCCAGGATGGTCTCGATCTCCTGACCTCGTGATCTGCCCATCTCGGCCTCCCAAAGTGCTGGGATTACAGGCTTGAGCCACCACGCCCAGCCCATGTATTTTCAGTGGAGATGGGGTTTCCCCATTTTGGCAGGCTGGTCTCAAACTCCTTATCTTAAATGATCCGCCCACCTCGACCTCCCCAAGTGTTGGGATTACAGGCGTGAGCCACAGCGCCCGGCCAAAGGGATATTCTTTAAATAGCTTAGTAAGACATGATTCCATCAGTGATGATGGACTCTCTGAAACAAAAGTGTGAAATTTTCATATATTACAGAACAGTGTTATCCAATGGACATGTAAAGTGTAAAATTTTAAATTTTCATGGTGCCATATTTTTTAAAAAGTTAGAAAACAGATGAATTATGTTGTTAATATATTTAACTATTATGTAAAAATAATATAATATAAATTGTATCATTTCAGCATATAATCAATATAAAACTTATTAATGAGTTTTTCCCCTCCAAACTAAATATTCAAAATCTGTTGTATTTTATTCTTACAGCCAGTCTCAATTTGGACTAGCCAACCTTCAAGGGCTCAATAGCCACATGTCACTAGTGGCAATTAGTTGCTAGTCTCGGATGGTGGAATTATAGAATCTCCTGAGATTGAATATACAGAAATTATTACATCTCAAGATTAAGTAATCTTTAGCATGTCTTGCTTAGGAATAATGGTCACAAATTTATTATTCTGTTCTCAAAAGAAGTCATTAAATGTCAGGTTGATAGGACATTCAAGCTTCAAAGTTGAGCGGGGAAGTACAGATTTTCCCATAGATCTCCTATAACTTATTTTGAGGCTTTGTTGATATTATTTTTGCTTTGCTTTGTCTTGGGTTTTAAACCAAGTTGATATCCAAACTACGTACTTAGCTTTTTTTTTTTTCTTCTAAAATGAGACAGCCTTACCTAAGTAATTTCAACTAATTTTTAAAAATGGACTGTAATTAATTTTTTTTAGAACTGTGCTCCTGTTTTCTTAGACGTCATTAAAGAAACTGCTGTGGGAGATGAGAAAGAGCATGTCTATTTCTATTCCAGAAATATTTTACTTGTTAACCTCATGGTTGATAAAATTATGTTCAATTAGTCAGAATGTAAGCTGCATGAAACCATGTGATAAATTGTTCCTCAACTAGAAAGTTGGTTCACCTCCTTATTAACTTGCTTATTTTCCTTCTTTTTCTTATAGCCATCCTTCTTGATAGATTTTTTTTATGGGTGTCATAAAATCAATTTTGCATTTTAATTTTTACCATAGTAATAAGCTCTTGGAAACACACATACACACATACACACACATTTAGATAATACACTGTAGTACAAAAATTTTGTTAAATAACTGTTTTCATTTTTATTTCTAAATCTCAGTTTATACCAGAGAGTAACCACTGAATAGTACCTAAATGGAAGTTAACAATGGTTATGAAAATATAAATTACCTTTACTATAATTATTTTGCCTTTTGGAAATGTGTAATAAGATTATGGAGAATTTATTATCCAACATTGATACATGACACCTGTCAGAGATGCCTGTCATTGGTAGCTGCCTGGATTAATTTTATATTGCTGCATAACACATTACCACAAGCTTATTGGCTTAAAACTTAGCTTATTATCTCATAGCTTTGTTGGTTGGAATTCTGGGCAGAATATAACTAGGTTCTCTGTTCAGGGTCCTGTAAGGCTAAAATTAAGGTGTCAGCTGGGGCTGGGGTCTTATCTGAGGCTTAGGACCCTCTTCCAAGCTCATGGGGTCATTGGCAGAATTTGTTTCCCTGCAGCTGTCGAACTTGTGGACTTTGTGTCTTTAAGACCAGCAGGAAAATTCTCTTATGCTTCAAATCTCCTCTCAGTAAGGGCACATTCCCTTCTAAGGGTTCATCTGGTGAGGTCAAGCCCACCAAGGATAATCACCCTTTCAATTAAATCAAAGTAAACTATTTGGGGCCCTTAATTACATCTACAAAATCCCTGTTGCCATATAACTAATCTTGGGTATAACACCGGAGAGTGGAGATAGTGGAAGATCTTAGAATTTTGCCTACCAGATTTTCCACATGCCTTGAACACCCTCTATTCATTTGATACGTCTCCACATTGTGAGCTCCATTTTCCAAGGGTAGTTTGAAAAGAAAAAAAAAAAAGGTCTGCATTCTCAGACTCCCTTGTGGCTAAGCTGCAGATGTGTAACTATGGTTTTATAAGTTAGAGGCACAAGTGAGACTTAACTGTGGAGGTGAACTGTAGCAAGAAACAGATTGGGGATGATTCATGCCTTTTGCTAATGTGGGGGTGGTGGTGGCCGTGGTAACTTCCTGCTCAGGCCAGTTCTTCGGTGTGGTTCTGAGGAATGGTTCCTGAGGGGGTAATCTTGAGACTATTCCTCAGCCCACCCAACAGTTCTCTGAGCTGTCTAATATCTTTCAGTAAATTCATTTATCTACCTACGCTAGCCACAGTAGCACCACAGTAGATTGCGGTGCTTACAAAATAGCCCCGACGGATACGACTCCTGAAATTCCTTGTATATACTTCATGACTCTGGAGGAAATAATGTCTTTCTAATAAGATGATATTCAATTAAAGCATTTTCCCTGCTTAGAGAAAATGGCTGTGGTTTATTAAAGAAGCATTTGATATCTATTCCTTCTCTACTATTATCTTATTTGCATTTTCTGGAACATGATTAGTTATAATGTACCTATAAGTTTTCATAAAACCACCATGAAAATAATTATGACTGAATTATATGCATTCCATAAATATCATCTAGTTATCTCCTCATTTCCTATTACCTCCTTTCCCTCAATTGCAACAATACTGTTAAGATATAAATAAATCATTAATACTTGATTTTCAGATATATGCTCTTGCTGTTGAGCTTGAGATATTAAATAAATCTCAGTTCACTATAGTTTACCTTGAAATGTTCCTCCCATTAAGGCATTTGACTGTTTTGGTTATTGTTGACTGATAACAACAAGTTAATTGTTCATGCTGAATAATCGTGTGAAACTCTTTTCTACATAATTTTCAAAATTCTAAACAAGTTGCATTTTTACTACTCTTGTCATTTTTTTCTTTAGGTTTATGTTGTATGACTAATTACATTCTAAATTCCAGGAGAAAAGGTATGAATACCTGCAGAATATTTTGTAAATAAACATTGATTAGGCAGAAAATGCCATGTTTTCTTTCATATGATTTCAAACTGATTGTATTTTTCTATTTTTATTTTATGTCTACCATAGTAACATTTTTAATCAGTATCATAGACCCAAACTTCCTTTTTATGGAAAATAACCTATTCCTAATGATAAATAATCTTGTCTTTAAACACACACACACACACACACACACACAACACACTCATTATTAAATATTTTGTACCTGAAATAGTCAGTCTATGATTCAGTGCTTAAATTGTTTAATAAATGATAAAATATTTTGCAGATTGGCCTCAATATAAGGTGAATAGTGATTTTTCAATGATCTTTTGTTCAGCTCTAGTGTTTCCTTCATACCACCAAACTCACACTCTGCGTATACCTAGATTTGCATCCTGCTGCTCCTGCTAACTTGCTGAGTGGCAGTGTTGCCTAGTGGTTACTCTTTTGGCTTTTTGTTTCCTCATCTCTAAAATTAGGCAGCAGATTCTATGATTCTAAAATTTATCTACAAGTGGCTATTATTTATGTAAAGTAGTATGAGTAGCTTTATTAAGGACATCATTTTTATCATGATATCATTTATCACTAGTTTTTCAAATGTAGTTCCTGCTGAGAGTCTCTACTATTGTGTTTTCTTCTGTCTTATTTTATACTCAGGAAACATTTTAACTAGTGTATATTTATGTATGTGTGTGCATATGTGTACTTTTAGTGCTTTCCTTGTGGAGCTGTGTGAGAGACGTCATCGAGGCGATCTTAGGGTTAACGAAAGTTGTTTAATACAATTACTATATTTTACAAGTGATCAATTTCATTTAACAAAGTGCCAGTGAACTCACAGGGTTTGCACCATTTTTTAACCAGCTCCAGTCACTAGCCAATTCATAAAAATAAGAATGTATCTCTGGAATGGGGAGATAAATTTATTTTACCTAAATGTTCCATTGGATGAATGTTTCTTGTTCCCAAAAAACATTTTTTTGGATACTTTAATGATTGCCAAATATTCTTTTAAATTTTCAATTCCAGATTGTTAGTGGGACATTCCATTGACAGGGCTAATTGTCAGTGGGTTCTGAACTATAACAAAGAAGTATTCTTAAGCTTGGTATTTCCTGGACCTTTAAAAATCCAGGATTGTTTATAAGGTAGTATCAATTAGGATTTGTTGGTGGTGAGAAGCAGAAATTAACTTTTTACTAAATAAATTGAACTTATTAGAAAGATCAAATAGCTCAGAGAAGTAAAAGAAAAGCTTTACGAGCCAGGCTGGTTTGGGCGCAGTGGCTCACACCTGTAATCCCAGCACTTTCAGAGGCCACGGTGGGATGATCGCTTGAGGTCAGGAGTTTGAGACCAGTCTGGCCAGCATAGTGAAACCCTATCTCTACTAAAAATACAAAAGTTAACCAGGTGTGATGGCGTGTGCCTGTACTCCCAGCTATTCTGGAGGAGAATCGCTTGAACCTGGTGGGCGGAGAAGTTACAAGATGGAAGGAATAAGGGTCTTTGAGTCCTCTGAACTACTTGAAGGAGAATAGCCACACTAGAAATACTCATTGGACCTTTATGTGAGCAAGAAATCGTTAAAAAAAATTTTTTTTGAGGAAATTGAAATTTTGGTACTAGATATTAAGCCTTACCTTAACTCATACACCCACTAAGATTGTGTGAAGTTGGGGGAGAAGGAGCTCCTCTGGAAATATGAAGGTGTCATTGCCATAAGAAAGAAAATAAGTGATGGGCAGGCAAGAACAACGGCCATCCACCACAGCAGCCCCTGTAATGATCCCTGTAATGGACACCTTATTTGCATATCAATTTATAAGCCATTAATGGGGGCTGTGGTAGTCTGAGTAATGGCCTCCCAAAGACGTCCATGTCCTAATCCCAGAAGCCTATAAATATATTACCTTACATGGCAAAGGGGAATTAAGGCAGCAAATAAAATTAAGGTTGCTAATCAGATGATCTTAAAATAAGGAGATTGGTCTGGACTATCTAGGTGATATGTAATTAGAAGGGACCTTAAAAATGGAAGAGAGAGGCAAATGAGGAGGTCAGAGTGATTGCAAGTGGGAAGGACTTCCCTCGCCTATTCTAGTTTTGAAAATAGAAAGAAGCCAGCTTCAAGCCAAGAAATGTGCATGGTCTCTAGAAGTTGGAAAAGGCAAGGAAATAGATCCTACCTAGACCCCACAGAAAGGAATGCAACAATGCAGTCCTGCTGGTGTCTTGATTTTTGCTGGTGTCTTGATTTTAACTGATGCCTTGATTTTAGCCAATATCTTGATTTTTAACCTGATGAGACCTGTCAGACTTCTGGTTTGCAGAGCATAAGATGATAAATTTATATTGTTCTAAGCCATTATGTTTGTGACAATTTGTTACAGCAGTAATAGGAAACAAATACAGGGACCTAGGCATTTGACTTTAGTTAATGGGGATATGCCAATAAAGACATCTCCCCTTTCTTAAGAGGAGAGAGTCAAAAAAAATAAACAATTTCAAAGTGCACTTAATTGAAGGGTGGAAGTGTGTGTGTGTGTGTGTGTGTGCGTGTGTGTGTGTGGTGGGGTGCGGGGAATGTTGGAAGTAAGAAAATCAGGGAGAGCAAAAAGATTTCCAGGAGGAAGAGTGGTCTACATAAAAGCCCAGAAGTAAAAGAGAACTGTAAAAATTTATGTAAGTCATTCTAATTAACAAGAAGACAGAATTTGAGACTGATGATGCTTGAGAGTTGAACAGGGCTAAGATCATGAAGGGTCTGGTAAATCCACCAGCAGCTTAGACTTTCTACAGATGACAATAGGGAGTCCTTAAAGGGTTAGAAAATGAACAGACATGGCTAGATCCACTCTACATGGAGTCTGATTTCAATGTGAATGATGTATTAAAAGGGGATGGATCTGGAAGCAGAAAGGCCAATCAGGAGTTTGCCACAGAGCCTTGGGCAAGTGATGGTAGGAATCTGGCATAGCACAATGATAGTAAGAGTGAAAAGTAGATGGATTTCAGAAATACAGAGTAGAGCCTATGGACTAGATAGTTGCCTTTGGCTTGGGCAACAGTGTGAAAGGTGATGTGATTCATCCAGCTAGAAATACAAGATGAGAAGGAGATAGGTGTAAGGAGAAAGAGTGGGGAAATAACGTGTTTATGGTTTTACTTTATCATTGTCATCATCATCATCATTGTAACAATACTTACAACAGTACAATATCAGCTGAAATTATGCTATCATGTATGTATCTATTTATGTGGTCACTGTCAGCAAACTTCACAAGGGCAAAGGACATCATCTTATTCACTAGAACCTGGGAACGCTGCACACAAGTTCCTTCACCCATTAACATTAGAGGTTCTATTTTGTACCCAAGTACAACTGAGACCTCTCTGAGAATTGCCTGGTGGTTAGCTGGGGCAGGGAGAGCTCATGGCGCTCAGGAGATGAGAGAAGGCTTACTCACACTCAGCAGGAAGAAGGTCATTCCGTGGTCATAACTTAGTAAACTTCAAAGATGCTATTTGAAAAGGTTGCTGATGGAATACATTTTAAAAGGATTACTGTATGTATGCAGTAAAACATGAAGGGGATGTTTTGTTGATTTCAACTTTTTTCTCAAACCACTGAAAAGCAGCATTGTCTCGTATGGAAGGGCTGAATTTTCTCATCAATCTCTAGTGCCTAGAACAATGCCTGGAACGTGGTTGGTGCTCAAGCGATATTTGTTTATTTTTGTGTGAGCTAGGCACTGTTCTAAGGACACAAATTCTTACAGCACTATTTTGAGGTTTTAATTATTCCGACTTTAAGAATGAGAAAACAGGCTGAGAAATCCCACAATTCAAACTCAGATCTGTCTGGCTAAAAAGCCTATTATTTTAATCATTCTATTACTGAATTTGTGGGATGTGTGGAACATCCAAGTGCTAATATCTAGTAGACAGTTGAAAATATGGGTCTGAGTTCAAGACAAAAATCTAGCCTATAGATACACTTTTCAAAACCATTAGCATTTAAATGTCATTTGACACTAAGTGGGTAAAATAATGTTACCGAGGCAGTGACTTTCAGACGTATTGACTATAGTCAGGACTAGATTTTTTTTTAATTATTTTTTTTTTTTTGCAGACACCTACTAAACACACAGACACACACAGACACACAGGTCTCCTTTTACAATACTTATACCTATTAAATGTGATAAATTCTGTTGTTTTCTATTCCATTTTCTTCTATGCAATTTGATTTCGTTTAAAAATGCTACTTGCAAACCATGAGACTGATGACATGAGCCATCAGTAGGTTGTCCTCTGCAGTTTGGAAAGCACTGCCTTTGGTAATTTGTAGTAAAGAAGCCATGAACTGGCAACCCACCGGCCATTTCTGGCATGGAGATGTATTCTCTTTGGCATGCTATTTCTGGCATGTAGATGTGTTATCCTCGAGCAGATTTTTAAACATCAGAGATTTCAAATGAAAGCCTGAATTTCAGATTGTCTTGATAAATGGAAAAAAATATTGCTAATAGTTATATTACCTATTGGCTGACATTGGCTGAAGCTGAGAAACAGCTGCTTCCTGTTTTCCATAGACACATGTACTCCTTCTTATCTTTCTTATCTCCCTGACATTGAATACCAGTTACCATTTAAGATTATGCTTGTATTTATTTTCTGTTGTTGTTGTGGTTGTTGTTTTTCTAAGACAAAAGGTATTTCTTTACTATATCAAAGATGGAAAAACTAAAGAGTAAGAGAGCCACATAATTTTTCTTTCCTACCACCTGCTTCATTTATTCATGTTATCTACAGATCTCTGTTATCACTTGGGTTTGTGAGTCACAGTCTAGAGTGTTAAAAGAGAGAGCCAAAGACAGGAGGCTGGTAATAAACAGAAGAAAAGGGAGAAAAAAGAGTCCTAGAAAAATACGAAGAAGGAATTACCAGAGGGTTTAAGAGAAAATCCATAAGAATAGGACACCAGGAGTTAAGAGCAGCCAGTTTAGGCTTTATGGTATTTTTAATGTCAAAGGCATTTGTTGATCTACTTGACAAAAACTGTCAAAGGAGATTCTCTTCTCTTTAGATAATTCAACTCAGTATCTCACCCCCAAAGGCAGGAAGATACAAAAATAAAGGATTTTAGCAATGGGGACCTGTATTAGTGTGCTAGGGTTTAATAAAAATATTATCATGTCACACTAATAAAAATATTATCATCTTACACTTTATGTTAGAGGATGAAGATGTTGAATGCAGTTAGCCAGATATTATTTTGGTGATGGTTTTTTGATTGAGTGAGAAAATGGTTCTTGCACATGCACTGCTCTTTGAAATAGTTTTCATGAGACAGAGGTGGTAGTGGAAGCCCTTGACTCAGCGTGGATTGGGACTGAGCATTTTCACATAACTTTAGCCATCCATTTGAGTGTCTCAAATTACCCTACCAATGGATCCAGGAGCCTGGTACTATTACTGAGGTCAGAATTGTGACATGACAATATTTTTATTAAGCCTTAAGTCTGTACTAGCATTGGCTACCATCGTGGCATATCATTGAAGTGGGTATATGCCTTGGTCTGTTTGGGCTGCTGTAACAAAATACTATCAACTAGGTGGCTTATAGAAAGTAGACCTTTATTTCTCACAGTTCTGGAGTTTGGGAAGCCCAAGATGAAGGTGAAGGCATGGGGAGATTTGGTGTCTGGTGAGGACCCGCTTCTAGTTTATAGATGACACCTTCTCCCTGTGTCCTCACATGGTGGAAAGTACCAAGGGTCTCTCTTGAGCCATTTTTTTTTTTTTTTTTTTTTTTTTTTTTGAGATGGAGTCTTGCTCTTGTCACCCAGGCTGGAGTGCAATGGCATGATCTTGGCTCACTGCAACCTCCGCCTCCCAAGTTCAAGTGATTCTCCTGCATCAGCCTCCTGAGTAGCTGGGATTACAGACACCCACCATCATGCCCAGCTAATTTTTGTATTTTTAGTAAAGACGGGGTTTCACCATGTTGGCCAGTCTGGTCTTGAACTCCTGACCTCAGGTGATCCACCTTGGACCTTTTTTATAAGGGCACTAATTTGGTCCATGAGTGTTCCATCCTCCTGATCTAATCACTTCACAAAGGTTCTACCTCTTAATCTCATCACTTGTGGGTTAGAATTTCAGCATAAAAATTTGGGGGGATAGGGATCACAAACACTCAGATCATAATAGCATATAAGATGAGTTGAAGTCCTAGGAAAGAGGCTTTGAGAGAAGGAGTTAGTTTGCATAGGGAAATCATTTATAATCAGTATTGACCGAGGGTACTCCTTATAGTGGCTGGAATAATATGTCATTTGAATAAACTGGTGGTCTTCAATTTAGATTGCACCACCAAAGAATCAAAAGTTGCTCAAGAATTAACAACTGAATATCACATGAGACAATTTGAAGGAGGGAAACAAAATAAGCTCTGCTATAATTTTCAAAAAACGATTAAATTTTTAACACAAAAATAATTTCAAAAAGGATTTTCACCTTACCATTAGTCTTTTTCATTTAATAATAAAGGAAGGAGAAGAAACAAAAAGAAAAGATGGACTATTTTTGCCTAAACGTCATTCTTAGAAGCAGAGAAGTGTTTGCTTTTCTTCTGTTCCTTCAAATCCTAAGAGAGCAGTACAAGCTGGAGCTTCTCTGCCTTTTCATCTGCCAGGAAATAGCACACAAAGGCAAGGCTTCTCTTAGCAGGGCAGAAACATTTGTTTTCTTTTTTTCTATTCCTTGTTGAGCTGAGCCCTTAAATAGAAATCTACCCACTGTGCTTCTATTGTGTTGTGAGCACCGTGACTTCTGTTTATTCTTTATAGATCACATTTTCCATGTTTTACCATGTTAGCAAGTTAAAATGAATACATATTTTGAAGTGTTCACAAGTGGAAAATTTATAATTCTTTGGTTGTGACTAAAGGTTGAGTTGCTAAAATATCATAAAGGGAAATTTGCCTAGAATTAATATATGTAAAATACTCTGTGTTAAGTAGCCAGCCATAGCACACAAACTAATCAAATCTCCAGACCTGAGATTTTACAATAATTAAGATAATACTTATAGGTAATATATATTATAATGAGAATTTTATTTTTCTATGGAAGATTAGTCAAGTAATAGGAAAAAATTGCCAACATGACATGTAGGGCAAAAATGACTTATTAGTATCTGTCAGTCTAAACAGGGTCACTTTCCTACCTCAAAGTCATCTATCAAATAAATCCTTCTTCCCCCATGGAGGGAGATCAACTAGTTTAGCTGAGGTCTCTCCAATGTGAAGCAGCCAGCCAAGAGAAAAGGAGAGGATTCAGAAGCTAAGAGATACTTTACTTAGTCAAGTTGGCAGGAGAAGACACAATGAGAGAATGAGGAGCTATGCATGTTTAGGGAACTGGGAAAGAAATAAACAAATAGTAGCAGCTGTTGTCTGGATGTGTCCCCTCCAAAATTTGGGTGTTGAAACATAATGGCCAATATAATGGTGTTAAGGGGCCTTTAAGAGGTGATTAGGTCAACGAGGGTTCCTTCTCTTGTGAATGGGATTAAGGCCCTTATAAAAGAGGCGTCATTAATGCTTTGGCTCCCTCACCCTTCTGCCTTCTACCATGTGAGGACAACACATTCCTCCCCTTGAAGGATGCAGCACCAGGTGCCATCTTGGAAAGAGAGAGCAGTGCTCACCAGATGACCAAACCTGTTGACACCTTGATCTTGGACTTCCTAGCTTCCTGCACTGTGAAAATAAATGCCTGTTTTTCACAAATTAGCCAATCTCAAGTATTTTTGTTACAGCAGCACAAAACTAAGAGAGTAGCTCTTGTGATTAGAATGGATGTGGCTTTCAATTGCAATAGGGTCTTACTACTTACATAACAATACTATTGATATTTTATATGTATTTTGCATACCTTTCATTTGAGACCTATTCATGAATTATCCTATATGATCCTCAGAAAAACTTGGTGAGGAAGTAATAGAGGGCTCTATTAATAATAATAACTTGGTTATTATTCTCATTTTACAGGTAAAGAAACCAAGACTTAGAGACCTGTCCATAGTCGTTTAGTGAGGGAATGCAACATCTGGGTCTAGGGTCCAAATCTATCTCTGCTGTGAAGAGGAACTCATACAGGAGATCTACTTGATTACAAATTCTTGGCCCTGAAGTGGAGGTAAGTCTTTTTATCAGCCTTTCAAAGCTGCCTATAGATACCTAGGCATCTATAGGATTTTACAGAGATCATTAGGATTTTATAGAGCTCTTCATATTTTATGGGGCTAATTTTAGCCAATCTTGAGATTGTGGTTATGTTTCTGTAACTATTGATTAACTCAGGAAATATCATAGATTATAAGATATTTAACTATATGTTAAATTATAAGATATTTAATATATGATTGTTGAATAAATGAAAAGATCTGTGATGAGCATAGCAAGATCAATGTATTTCTAGGTCATAGCTAATGATAAAATATATAAAGCATTGATTTGCTTTTCACATTTTATGATTTTATAGTGACAAGACCTATTTTTTATTACAAAAGCCTCAAAGGCCAGAAGCTTTTTTTTTTTTTTTTTTTTTTTTAAATAATTTAACCTCAAGTAGGGTTGTGGACATGTGGCCAAGATTGTTGCTGCAGGAAACTTAAGCATAGAGAAAAGGAAATAAAGAAGCAAGGACAGTGAGAGTTCAGTCTAGTGGTGAGAGCACCAGCATCCAGCAACAGCTATGGTGGTGGCAACAGTAGTAGGGTGTCTGGTGGCCACAACTAGCAGGGCTAAAGGCAGCATTGTTCTAGCCAGACTTTTCCTCTGTGTCATTTCAGTTGTGGTTCTGGCCTTCTAAGGGCTTTGTTCCTCCCCATTTTCCAAGGCTCTTTCTCTAGTTATTCTGGCTATTCTGTGAGCCACCTGATATTCTTCTGTTTTAGTTAGGATTCTACAGAGAAATAACCAATAGGACCTGCATATATAAAGAGATTCAATATTTGGCATAGGGCATTGGCTTACATGACTACGGAGTCTGTAAAGTCTCAAGATCTGCAGGGCAAGTGGACAAGCTGGAGACCTGGGAGATCCCATGATATAGTTCCAGTCTGAAGCCTGGCAGGCTGGGGACCCAGGAAGAACCAATATTTCAGTTCAAGTTTCAAAAAAAGGAAAAAAGCCAATATCCAGTTCAAATGCAGTCAGGAAAGCAGAATTTTATCTTACTCCAGGGAGGTCAGCCTTTCATTCTATTCAGACCTTTCATCAACCAATTGAATGGTTGCCCATAGAAATTGAGGGGGAGCAATCTGTTTTACTCAGTCTACCAATTTAAATGTTAACCTCATCCAAAACCACAATTACAGAAATACGCAGAATAATGTTTGGCCCAATATCTTGGCACTCAGTAACCCAATCAAGTTGACACATAGAATTAAACATGCTTTTCAATAGGTACTTTTCCGCTCCAATTCACTGGAGTTAGTTTCTGTTGCTTGTAAATAAGAAAACTTCAGTTGATTAGTTGCACAGATGAATGTTTATATAAAAAATATTTACAAACCAAACAGTATGTGTTAGTCACTATCCTAGATGTCAAGAATACTGCAGTGAACACAATCAACAGGATATTTGCCTTTATGCAGATGAAATTTTTAGTGAAGAGTAGAAAACAATAAACAAGAAAATAAATGAATAAAATAATGCCAGCTGGTAATAAGTGGTATGGAAACAACGACAGGCCTACAGAAAGTAACAGGGAGCAGGGGTGTTCCACGTTGGATTAGAAAGTTAGAAGATCTCTCTGAAAAGATATTTGAGCCAAGACCTGAATGCAAAAAAGAAGGCAGATGTGTTAAAGTCTAGGAGCAAGGCATTCCTGGCAGAGAGAATAGCAAGGCCAAGTTCTTGCAGTGGGAATGAACTTGGTGTGATTGAACAACAGTAAAAAGGAGAGTATAGTTACAGCCCAGTGAGGAAAGGGTTAATAGTGCCAGATGAAGTCAGATGTGGAAGAGGTTCAGATTTTATATTAATTACAATTGGTTGCCATTTGAGTGTTTTAACTAAGGAAGGAAGAGAAGCTGATTTGCATTTTATAAAGATGGCTCCCGAGCTCTGTGGAGAATGAATCATAAAATGACCAGAGTGCAAGCCTGCAGATCTGTTGGGTTCCTGTTACAGGAGTCCAGGTGAGAAAGGACAAACAAAGGATATTTTTTCAGGGCCTCTAAGTTGTGCTAGATGGAGAAGTTCAGCAGAGACGAAGTGAAGAAAGCATATGCCTTGAGCTGCTTATCTTAGAAAAACAGTTTATATTAATCAAAGGCACCATGAGCCAGGGCCACCATGTAAATGCTTGAATAAACATTTCCATTTTCAAGCAATTGAGAAGGTCAAGGCAGTTTCTGTGTTCAATTTTGTGTGATTTTCCTTTCCATTCAGCTGAAAAGAATAAGCTGATAAGCATCACTGCTCAATTTTTCAGCTTTGTGATAGAGAGAAATAAAATATTATACCCAAAAAAAGCAAAATTCATTTTCTTTACACTGAGATATTTTCTTCGTTTATTCAAGGACTCATGACAAAGAATGTTTGCTTGAGATCATAAAAATATAGGCCAGTGCAAAGTCATTGTACAGTTGTCTTAATCCAGACTATTTATATACTAGTGTATAGCTCTGTTTTATGTATATTTAAACAAGCCAGATATTTTGGAAACATGGTGCCTGGTGTTCCCTTAAGTTCTTTATAATCAACATCAAATAAAAAATTATCAACATCAAATATTGATTACATATCACTATTTATTGATTCTATTAATACCTCTGAAGCTATTTCTAATTTTAAATAAAATTAGAGCATGCAGGAACAGTTTATGTAATAGTTCAATGAGAAGTGTTCTAATTTTGCCTTTCACGGCAACATGGAAATTTTTGTCCTTTACAAACTCCTGATAGGGAAGAAAATGGATAACTAGGATATTATCGAATTAATAAATTGACTCACTTTAGTCATCTCCATGTACAACTTCTAAATGAAATGATTTGTAAGATCAGTCAAATAATTGTCAATTCAAGTAACATTTTTTTCAGTCCTCTTTGAGCAAATTATTTCCTGTCTTTATTAATTATGGAGATGTATTTTTGTATTCAGCTGTGCCAAATGTCATTTTAAATTTACCTTATATGGAGGAGGCCTTATGGAACCAAGTTTTAATTGATCATAGTGGAAATACTGGCAACATTAACTTGATCTTAGGCAAAAGATTAAGGCTGAGCAATCAAAAGATAAGATCTAGGTATCAGTAAGGGGACATGATGAAACTTTTATGGAAAATCTACTCTATATTAGACATCATGCCAGGCGCATTAACTATGTAAACTCAATTTCAGACAAGAGTCTTGCAAAGAAGGGTATTTAGCCTGTAGATAAGAAAGCTCCAAATATGACATATTTTATAGGTAGTTAAATCAAGACTGAAATCTATGTCTAGGCCGGGTGCAGTAGCTCATGCCTGTAATCCCAGCACTGTGGGAAGCTGAGGCAGGTGAATCACTTGAGCCCAGGAGTTCGAGACCAGGCTGGACAACATGGCAAAATCCTAACTCTAAAAAAAATAAAGTACAAAAATTAGCTGGGTGTGGTGGTGCTTGCCTGTGGTCCCAGCTACTGGGAAGGCTAAGGTGAGAGGCTTGCTTGAGCCTGGGGAGGTCAAGGCTCCAGTGAGCCATAATCACCCCACTGTACTCCAACCTGGGTGACAGAGTAAGACTGAATTTAAAAAATAATAATTTTTTTATTTAAGAAAAAAAATCTATGTCTATCCAGCTCCAAATAGTTTGTGGGTTTTTTTTACGTATTCTTAATTTTCTTGCAATGTTTCCTAAAGTGATAAGTCAAAGTTTTTCCTTTTGTTCTATTTAACCCCTACTCTAGTTGTAACCCTTACACCATAGATAAGTTCATCAGATCTGTAAAAAGACTATTGTTTTTCTTCTGGTTATAAAGTGATATATACTCGCAGAAAACTTGGGGAAAACAAAGGAATAAAAAAATCGCATATGTTCTTAGCGACATAAAAATAACCTCTGTATTAGTCTGTTCTCGTGCTGCTAGTAAAGACATACCTGAGACTGGGTAATTTATAAAGGAAGAGGCATAATTGATTCACAGTTCCGCAGGGCTGGAGAGGCCGCAGGAAACTTACAATCATTGTGGAAGGGGAAGCAAGCATATCTTTCTTCACATGGCAGCAGCAAGAAGAAGTGCTGAGCAAAATGGGGAAGAATGCCTTATAAAACCATCAGATCTCATGAGAGCTCACTTACTATCACGAGAACAGCATGAGGGTAACTGCACCTGTGATTAAATTACCTCCCACCAGGTCCCTCCCACAACACGTGGGGATTGTGGGAACTACAATTTAAGATGAGATTTGCGGGGGGGCACAGCCAAACCATATCAATCTCTGTCAATGTTTTGATGTCTTTAACGTCTTAATCTTCAGTGTTTTCCACAAAAGTGGGGTTATGTTTCATCTCTAGTTTTGTATTCTATGCATACATAATATCGTATCATCTTTTTTGTATGGCTAAATATTCTTTGAATTATTTCAATTATTTATATTATTTATATGGTGCAAACCACTCTTTTGAATGAATATATTAGGATATATTTAATAATTTTCCCACATATGAATAATTTTAATTGATTCTTATTTTTAATCATATTGTAATAGGCATCCCCATTTGCCCACATTTCTGATTATTTGCTAAAAATACATTTCTATAAGTAGAATAACTATTTAAAATATACATTTTAAAGGGCTTTTGATACATCTTGCCAGATTTCTCCTATTGCTCTCTGTAAAAGTTGTAACAATTTGTTTCCTTACCAGTCTTCAATGCACTATACCCACAAAATAATGGCAAATTTGAGTAGCAAAACTGGCATCTAATTGTGGTTTTAATTTGAATTTGTAGCTAATAGTGCAGTTGGATTTTTTGGTTTTTTTTGACGAAGTCTCTGTCGCCCATGCCGGAGTGCAGTGGCGCAATCTCGGCTCACAGCAAGCTCTGCCTCCTGGGTTCACGCCATTCTCCTGCCTCAGCCTCCGAAGTAGCTGGGATTACAGGCATGCACCACCATGCCAACCAATTTTTGTATTTTTAGTAGAGATGGGGTTTCACCATGTTGGCCAGGATGGTCTTGATCTCTTGACCTCGTGATCTGCCTGCCTCAGCCTCCCAAAGTGCCAGGATTACAGGTGTGAGCCAGCATGCCTGGCCTCTGTAGCTCCATCTATGAGGGACTTGGTCCTGAGGATACATGGATTATTACCCTGAAACTCTCTCACTTTCAGGAAAAGCTGAGGATTGCTCCAAGAGTGGTTAGAAACTTAGGCCTTAAATGTAAATGGGAAAAAGCATGTTTTCAGCATTATTACTTACATTATTCAAAGCCTGTATCTCATTTATTTTTACTACTTCGTCTAAAATGAACTGATAATGGAATGAAGTATCTTACTACAATTATCCGTCAATTTCTGTGTGACTCTCTAAAAATTTCTATTTATTTCTAATGGTATGGTATTATTTTAATAAGCTCATAAAAGGGTGTGATGACCTAATTTTAAATTTAGAGGTAAAAGAATGTATAGGAAGTTCAAGAATTTATCTATAATCTAATAATGGCACTTTTTTGTTTATTTTGAGACAGAGTCTCTTGTCACCCAGGCTGGAGTGCAGTGGCACGATCATGGCTCACTGCAGCCTCTCACTCCCCAGGCTCAGGTGAACCTCACACCTCAGCCTCCCAAGTAGCTGGTACTACAGGTATATACTACCACACCAATCTAATTTTTGTATATTTTGTAGAGACAGGGTTTCACCACGTTGCCCACTCTGGTATCAAACTCCTGGGCCCAATTGATCCGCATGTCTCAGCCTCCCAAAGTGCTGGGATTAGAGGCGCGAGTCACTGCGCCTGGCCTAACAATAATGATACAATTAAAAGCAATTCCCTCTGAACTTTTGATTCATGGTCTTTCTTATCCTTACTTCTCATTGCCCTTGCTACCTTTTAAACTTTCATTTTACTTTTGTTTTCATAGGAATTTAAGTAGGTAATTTGTAGGCACTGTAAGACATGACCTTTATTTAGCTACAAGTCCCTTTTATCTAATACCTACTAAAGTGATCAATGCCATCTGGATATAAACTAAAAGACTTTTTCCATCTTGCCACCCATCACCATATCACCCCTAATACCTTTATTTAAAGTATCCTCCCTGTTTTCCCCTAACTCAGTGTTAGTAAGGCTGAATACTCCACCTACATTCTTTTTGCTGATGCCGCCTAGCTCCCAGGGTACTGGTCTCCAATGTAGGGTTTAGGCTCCCTAGAAGGTGCTAGTAAACATTCTTTTGAGGAGTAGGGGAAAATGCTAGAACTATAAATTATGTTTATTTTTTATCTCACCTTAAATTGTTCTTTGTTTATGCTCTATAGTGTTTATGATATAATTACAGTAGTACAGGTATAACTTACTAATAAACACGTGTTTATTGAGTGAACTGAATTTATTGGTGTGCTACAGACCTGGTGATTTGTATGCAGGAAGTTTATTGGGGAATGCTCTTAGGAGCAGCGCCTCAGGGGGTACTGTCAAAAGGGCAGGATTGCATCATGGTTCTCAACTGGGAAGATTTGGAACCCCAGGATATATCTAGCAACATCTGGAGACATACTGGCATCTAGTGGATAGAGGCCAAGGACACTGCTAAATACCCTGTAATATACAGAGTGGCCACCACAACAAAGAATCATCCAGCTCAAAATGTCAATAGTGCTGAATTTGAGAAATCCTGGGGTGAAAGGATAAGCTGAATGGCAGTCACAGCCAAGGCCTCATTTCATTCCATAGGGAGCTCTGGAATCAGGTGGGCCCTTCACAGTGCTCTACATGGGCCAGTCATGGGACACAGGAAGGAAGTATGACCTCAGAAGGGTGGTTGTCTTTGGCTTCAGGCAACCCTGAGAAAGCTAAGAGCAGGCAGCTGCCAACACCCACAATACCGGAGAAATGAGAGCTTCAGCCCTGAAAAGGTCAGGAGAGAGACTAGGTGGAAAACCACAGCATCCACTATAGGGGAAATCACTAACCAGCTTTATTTCTCTCTCACTATTGTCTTCAAGGTTTTTTCTAAATGTTATTTTTAATTGACAAATAATAATTGTGTATATTATATGGGGTACAAAGTGATATTTTGATCTATGTTTACTTTGTGAATTAACAGATCCATCACCTCCCATACTTACCATTTGTTTGTGGTGAAAACATTTAAAGTCTACTCTCTGAGCAATTTTGAAATATGTAGTGCATTATTATTTATTATAGTTATTCTGTGCAACAGATCACTGAAGTTTGTTCCTTTTGCCTAATTGTCTTTACGTTTGGTTGAACCTTGGCCTCATCCTTCCCTCTACCTTACCACCAATGAATCTCACTGCTTCTTAGGGCAATTTCAGGCATTAAAAAAAAAAAAAAAAAAAAACCATTTTCAAGACTTTCAGACTCTAGGACAATTTATTTCAGAATGTTAATCCTTCATTCAGTGCAAAACCTCCCTTTCTCTTCACTCCAATCTACTCCTGGCTGGGGAACTGGTGATGGACAATGGAGCATGTAGCTTTCTCTGATTTCTCTTATTTTGACTTGTTTTCCCACATGCTCTGCGAAATGTTGGGACAAAGGTCAGGAGGAGATATAAAACGGTGAAAAAGTTTGGAGGCCACGGTGTAGAGGGTGTTGATCCAATAATCATCACATCTCTGTTATATTATTTATAGTTTCCCTTTCTGCTGCTTCATTTTCCTTTGTCCACTAAGGTACTCACAAATCCTTTCAGTCTTAACAGAAACACACCAAAAAATAAAATAGTAGCATCATCCTTCCTTGCTATCATTGTGCCTTTTTCTTTCCTTCCCTCCAAAGTGGAGTAGGTGGGACTTACTGTCTCTGTTTCCTGTTATCTGCTTATCTTTAATTCTTGACTGCTGACTCTTCAACTGCTTTTCTCGATGACTTCCCTGAAACTTCTAAAGGCTGCACATTACCTGTAACTATCAAATGTTAAAGCTTTCATTTTTTTTCTCATTCCATTTGATCTTTTTGCAGCACTTTAACATGAATTGACAGACTCTTTCATCTGCTTTTTTTTTTTTTTAACTTTTCTCCACTGTGAAATAATGTAGGAAGAAAAGTAGACAAAATTTTAAAATATATAGCTCAGTGATTACAGAGAAAACTCATGTGATTGTCACCTACCACATGAATGTGTGCATTTCTTATGTCCTAGAAGCCCCCCTTGCAGCTTTCCAATCACTACCAATTCAAAAATAGTCAATATGCTAACAACTACGCTAATTACTTCTTTGATTTTCTTTATAGTTTTCTACCTAAGAATGCGTTTCTAAGCACTATAATTTGATTTTGCCTCTTTTAAAAAGTGAAATAAATGCCTGCAGTATGTATTTTTCTGTGTATAGCTTCTTTTGCTCAACATTATATTTGTGAGATTCATCATTACTGTTGTGTATAGCTGGGATTAATTCATTTTTACAGCTATATACTATTCAATATCATGAATAGACCACATTTATCCATTCTATTGTAGATGAACATTGGAGATGTTTGTAATTTTTGCCTATTGCCAGTAATATTGCTACGACCTTTCTTGTATACACCTTTGGCTACATGCATGTATGCATTTATATTGGGCATATATCTAGGAGTGGAAGTAGTGAATTGATGGTTTTTGCATATTTTTAAATGTAGTAGACAATGGCAAATAGTCTTCCAAAGTGGTTGTACCAATTTATACTCCTGTCAGCAGTGTTATTAGAGTTCCCATTGTTTCATGTCCTTGCAAACACCTGGTATTTTCAATATTAGTATTACATTTGGGTGGTTTTATATGGTATCACAATGCGATACTAATTATATTTCCTTAATGACTGATAAAGTTGAGCCTTTCTTTGTCTGTTTATGGGCCATTTAGATATCTTTTTCTCTGAAATGCCTGTTTAAGTCTTTGCCCAGTTTTCTATGGTGTTGCCTGTTCTTTTTCTTATTGATTTGAAGAGTTTTTTTTTAAAAACATACTTTGGATTCAACCTCTTTGTTAGTTGTATGTTTTGCAAATGTCATCTCCAATTTCCATGTTCTTAAAGTGTCTTGATGAAAACAAGTTATCCATCTAACTGTAATCCAAATTTTTCATCCTTTCATACGTGATTAGAAACTGGTTTTTGTTTCCTGTTTAAGGTTAGCCTAGATGATGAAAATATTCTATTATGTTTTTCTCTAGAAAGTTTATTGTTCTGTCTGTCATATTTATATCTAAGTTCTACTTGGAATGGACTTTTGTGTAGGGTAGGAGGCAGGTAATCAAGATTCTATTCTGTTTCCAAATGGATGTTCAATTTGCCCAGAATCATTTATTCAAAATACTGAATTTTCCCCACTGTTGTTTAGTGGTTACTGTATTGTGTATCAAGTTTCTATACAAACAAGGGTCTTTTTCTTTTCTATTATATTCTGTTCATACAGTTGTCTACTTTTTTCTTATTTACTGTAGCTTTCAAATAAGCCTTGATATGCAGTATAGCAAGTCATCCTACCTTGTTTCTCTTCTTCAAGAGTATATTGATGGTTTTTGGTCCACTGCCATTTTCATTACAATTTTAGAATCAACTTGCCACGTTCCAAAAAAAGTCCTGTTATTTTGATTGGAGAAAATATATCTTTGCAATGTTGGAAGTTGCATTCATACACAATGTATCTCTCTCCCTTTTTGCCATTCTACATTTATCTCAATTAAGTTTTGTAGTTTTCTGCAAGGAAGTCTTGAACATCTTATTCCAAGGAAGTTGACTTTTTCATTTTTCTTAAAAAAAATTTTATTTTAAGTTTTTATAGGTTCATAGTAAGTGTATGTATTTAAGGGGCATATGAGATATTCTGATACAGGCATACAGTGTGTAATAATCGCACAATCAGGGTACATCAAGTATCCATCACCTTAAGCATTTATCTTTTCTTTGTGTTACAAAGAATCCAATTATACTCTTTTAGTTATTTAAAAATGTATAATTATTGTTGACTGTAGTCACCCTGTTGGACAATCAAATACTAGATCTTATTCATTCTCTCTAACTATACTTTCATACCCATTAGCTATCCCCACTTCCCCCTTCCTTCCCTCACTCTCCACAACAACTACCCTTCCCAGCCTCTGGTAGCTATAGTTCTACTTCCTATCTCTGTGAGTTCAATTGTTTTAATTGTGAGCTCCCACAGATAAGTGAGAACATGCAAAAGCTTGTCTTTCTGTGCCTGGCTTATTTCACCTAACATAATGAACTCCAGTTCCATCCATTTTGTTGCAAATGATAGGATTTCATTCTTTTTTTAATGTCTGTATAATAGTCCACCATATATGTATATCACATTTTTTTACCATGTATGTATATCACATTTTTTTTTAAATTATACTTTAAGTTCTAGGGTACATGTGCAGAATGTGCATGTTTGTAACATAGGTATTCACATGCCATGGTGGTTTGCTGCATCCATCATCTCGTCATCTATGTTAGGTATCACTTTTAATGCTATCCCTCCCCTAGTCCCCACTCCCTCTCAGGCCCCAGTGTGTGATATTCACCTCCCTGTATCCATGTGTTCTCATTGTTCAACTCCCACATATGAGTGAGAACATGCAGTGTTTGGTTTTCAGTTCTTGCATTAGTTTGCTGAGAATGATGGTTTCCAGCATCATCCAGGTCCCTGCAAAGGACATGAACTCATCCTTTTTTATGTCTGCATAGTATTACATGGTGTATATGTTCCACATTTTCTTTATCCAGTCTATCATTGATGGGCATTTGGGTTGGTTCCAAGTCTTTGCTATTGTGAACAGTGCCCCTATAAACATATGTGTGCATATGTCTTTTTTTTATTTTTATTTTATGCATGTGTCTTTATAGTAGAATGATTTATAATCTTTGGGTATGTACCCAGTAGTGGGATTGCTGGGTCAAATGGTATTTCTAGTTCTAGGTCCTTGAAGAATCACCACACTGTCTTCCGCAATGGTTGAACTAATTTACACTCCCACCAACAGTGTAAAAACGTTCCTATTTCTCTACATCTTCTCCAGCATCTGTGGTTTCCTGACTTTTTAATGATTGCCATTCTAACTGGCGTGAGATGGTGTCTCATTGTGGTTTTGATTTGCATTTCTGTAACAACCAGTGATGATGAGCATTTTTTCATATGTTTGTTGGCTGCATAAATGTCTTCTTTTGAGAAGTGTCTGTTCATATCCTTTGCCCACTTTTTGATGGGGTTGTTTGTTTCTTGTAAATTTGCTTAAGTTCCTTGTAGATTCTGGATATCAGCCCTTTGTCAGATGGATAGATTGCAAAAATTTTCTCCCATTCTGTAGGTTACCTGTTCACTCTGATGATAGTTTCTCTCGCTGTGCAGAAGCTCTTGAGTTTAATTATGTCCCATTTATCTAAATTGGCTTTTGTTGTCATTGCTTTTGGTGTTTTCATCATGAAGTCTTTGCCCATGCCAATGGCCTGAATGGTATTGCCTAGGTTTTTCTTCTAGGGTTTTTATGGTTTTAGTTTTTACGCTTAAGTCTTTAATCCATCTTGAGTTAATTTTTGTATAAGGCGTAAGTAAGGGATCCAGTTTCAAATTTCTGCATATGGCTAGTCAGTTTTCCCAACACCATTTATTAAATAGGGAATCCTTTCCCCATTGCTTATTTTTGTCAGGCTTTCCAAAGATCAGATGGTTGTAGATGTGTGGTGTTATTTCTGAGGCCTCTGTTCTGTTCCATTTGTCTATATATCTGTTTTGGTATCAGTACCATGATGTTTTTGTTACTGTAGCCTTGTAGTATAGTTTGAAGTCTGGTAGCGTGATGCCTCTAGCTTTGTTCTTTCTGCTTAGGATTGTCTTGGCTATGTGAGTTCTTTTTTTGTTCCATATGAAATTTAAAGTAGTTTTTTCCAATTCTGTGAAGAAAGTCAATGGTAGCTTGATCGGGATAGCATTAAATCTATAAATTGCTTTGGGCAGTATGGCCATTTTGACGATATTGATTCTTCCTATCCATGAGCATGGAATGTTTTTCCATTTGTTTGTGTTGTCTCTTATTTCCTTGAGCAATGGTTTGTAGTTCTCCTTGAAGAGGTCCTTCACATCCCTTGGAAGTTATATTCCTAGTTATTTTATTCTCTTTATAGCAATTGTAAATGGGAGTTCACTCATGATTTGGCTCTCTGTTTGTCTGGTTTTGGTGTATAGGAATGCTTGTGATTTTTGCATATTGATTTTGTATCCTGTGACTTTGCTGAAGTTCCTTATCAGCTTAAGAAGATTTTGGGCTGAGACGCTGGGGTTTTTTAAATATACAATCATGTCATCTGCCAACAGGGACAATTTGACTTCCTTTTTACCTAATTGAATACCCTTTATTTCTTTCTTCTGCCTGATTACCCTGACCAGAACTTCCAACGCTATGTTGAATAGGAGTGGTGAGAGAGGGCACCCTTGTCTGGTGTCAGTTTTCAAAGGGAATGCTTCTAGTTTTTGCCCATTCAGTATGATATTGGCAGTGGGTTTGTCATAAATAGCTCTTATTATTTTGAGATATGTCCCATCAATACCTAGTTTATTGAGAGGTTTTAACATGAAGGGCTGTTGAATTTTGTCAAAGGCCTTTTCTGCATCTATTGAGATAATTATGTGGTTTTTGTCATTGGTTCTGTTTATGTGATGGATTACATTTATTGATTTGCATATGTTGAACCAGCTTTGCATCCCAGGGATGAAGCCAATTTGATCAAAGCTGGATAAGCTTTTTGATGTGCTGCTGGATTCAGTTTGCCAGTATTTTATTGAGGATTTTCACATCGATGTTCATCAGGGATATTGGTCTGAAATTTTCTTTTTTTGTTGTGTCTCTGCCAGGTTTTGGTATCAGGATAATGCTGGCCTCATAAAATGAGTTATGGAGGATTCCTTCTTTTTCTGTTGTTTGGAATAGTTTCAGAAGGAATGGTACCAGTTCTTCTTTGTATCTCTGGTAGAATTCAGCTGTGAATCCGTCTGGTCCTGGACTTTTTTTGGTTGGTAGGCTTTTAATTACTGTTTCAATTTCAGAACTTGTTATTGGTGTATTCAGGGATTCGACTTCTTGTTTTAGTCTTGGGAGGGCGTATGTGTCCAGGAATTTATCCATTTCTTCTAGATTTCCTAGTTTATTTGCATAGAGGGGTTTATAGTATCCTCTGATGGTAGTTTGTATTTCTGTGGGATCAGTGGTGATATCCCCTGTATCGTTTTTTATTGCGTCTATTTGATTCTTCTCTCTTTTCTTCTTTATTTGTCTTGCTAGTGGTCCATCTATTTTGTTGATCTCTTTGAAAAACCAGGTCCTGGATTCGTTGATTTTTTAAAGGGTTTTTCATGTCTCTCTCTCCCTCGGTTCTGCTCTTATCTTAATTATTTCTTGTCTTCTGCTAGCTTTTGAATTTGTTTGCTCTTGCTTCATCCCATTTTCTTAAATTAACTTTTATTTTAGGTTTGGGAGTACACTTTTATTTTAGGGAGTAACTTTTATTTAGATTTGTGAAGGTTTTTTAATGCAGGTAAACCCACGTCACTGGGTTTTGTTATACGTATTATTACATTACCCAGCTATTATGCCCAGTACCCAATAGTTATCTTTTCAGGTCCTCTCCTTCCTCCAACTCAACCCCCTCAAGTAGACCCTAGTGTCTGTTATTTCCTTCTTTGAGTTCATAAGTTCTTATCATTTAGCGCCCACTTATAAGTGAGAATATGCAGTATTTAGTTTTCTGTTCCTGTGTTAATTTGCTAAGAAAAACAGTCTCCTGCTCTATCTATGATCCCGCAAAAGACATGATCTCATTCTTTTTTATGGCTGCATAGTATTCCATGCTGCATATGCACCGCATTTTCTTTATCCATCTATCACTGATGGGCATTTAGGTTGCTTCCATATCTTTGCTATTGTGCATAGTGTTGCAATGAACATTGGTGTGGCTATATCTTCATAGTAGAATTATTTAATATTTCAATGGGTTTCTGGGGAACAGGTGGTGTTTGATTACATGAGTAAGTTCTTTAGTGGTGATTTCTGAGATTTTGGTGCACCCATCACCCGGGCAGTGTACATTTTACCCAGTGTATAGTCTTTATCCTTCATACCCCTGCCACTATTTCCCCTGAGTCTCCAAAGTCCATTATATCATTCTTATGCCTTTTCATCCTCATAGCTTAGCTCCCACTTACGAGTGAGAGTATATAATGTTTGGTTTTCCATTCCTGAGTTGCTTCACTTAGAATAATGGTATCCAATTTCTTCCAGGTTGCTGTGAATGCCATTATTTTGTTCCTTTTTAACGTTGAGTAGTATTCCATGAGATATATATAGATATATATATACACACACACACACTCCATGATATATTCCATATTCCATTATATATTTTATATATATATATTTAACTGATATATATATCACAGTTTCGTTATATACTCATTGATTGATGGGCACTTGAGCAGGTTCCACATTTTTGCAATAGCAAATTGTGCTGCTATAAACATAGGTGTGCAGTGTCTTTTTTTTTGTAGAACGACTTATTTTCCTCTGGGTAGATACCCAGTGGTGGAATTGCTGGATCAGATGGTAATTCTACTTTTAGTTCTTTAATGAATCTCCACACTGTTTTCCATAGTGGTTTACTAGTTTATACTCTCACCAGCAGTGTAAAAGTGTTCCCTTTTCACCACATCCATGCCAACATCTATTATTTTTGATTTTTTGATTATGGCCATTCTTGCAGGAGTAAGGTGGTATCACATTGTGGTTTTGATTTGAATTTCCCTGATTATTAGTGACATTCAACATTTTTTAAATCTGTTTGTTGACCATTTGTATATCTTCTTTTGAGAATTGTCTGTTCATGTCCTTAGCCCACTTTTTGATTGGATTGTTTTTTTTTTTTCTAATTTGTTTGAGTTCCTTGTAGATTCTGAATATTAGTCCTTTGTTGGATATGTAGATTGCAAAGATTTTTCCACTCTGTGGGTTGTCTGTTTATTCTGCTGATTGTTTCTTTGGCCATGCAGGAGCTTTTTAGTTTAACCAAGTCCCAGCTATTTATCTTTGTTTTTGTCACATTTGCTTTTGGGTTCTTGGTCATAAAGTCTTTGCCTAAGCCAATGTCTAGAAGGATTTTTCCAATGCCATCTTCTAGAATTTTTATAGTTTTGAGTCTTAGATTTAAGTCTTTGATCCATCTTGGGTTGATTTTTGTATAAGGTGAGAGGTAAGGATTCAGTTTCATCCATCTACATGTGGCTTGCTAATTATCCCAGCACCATTTGTTGAATAGGATGTCCTTTCTCCACCTCATGTTTTGGTTTGCTTTGTTGAAGATCAGTTGACTGTAAATATTTGACTTTACTTCTGGGTTCTCTATTATGTTCTATTCGTCTCTATGCCTGTTTTTATACCACTACCATGTTGTTTTGGTGACTATGGCCTTATAGTAGAGTTTGAAGTTGAGTAGTGTGATGCCTCCAGATTTGTTCTTTTTGCTTAGTCTTTCTTTGACTATGTGGGCTTTTTTGATTCCGTATAAATTTTAGGATTGTTTTTTCTAGTTCTGTGAAGAATGACAATGGTATTTTGATGCGAATTTCATTAATTTGTAGATTGCTTTTGGCAGTATAGTCATTTTACAAAATCGACTCTGCCCGTCCATGAGCATGGAATGTGTTTCGATTTATTTCCACTTATGATTTATTTCTGCAGTGTTTCATAGTTTTCCTTGAAGAGGTCTTTCACCTCCTTGGTTAGGTATATTCCTAAGTATTTTATTTATTTTTGCAGCTATTGTAAAAGGGATTGAGTTCTTAATGTGATTCTCAGCTTGGTTGCTGTTGGCATATAGCAGACCTACTGATTTATGTACATTGATTTTGTATCCTGAAACTGCTGAATTCATTTACCAGTTCTAGGAGCTTTCTGAATGAGTCTTTAGGGTTTTCTATGTATACAATCATGTCATCAGCAAACAGTGACAGTTTGACTTCCTCTTTACTGATTTGGATGTCCTTTATTTCTTTCTCTTGTCTGATTGCTCTGGCTGGGACTTCTAGTACTATGTTGAATAGAAGTGGTGAAAATGGGCATCCTTGTTGTGTTCCAGTTATCAGGGAATGCTTTCAACTTTTCCCCATTTAGTATAATGTTGGCTGTGGATTTGTCACAGATGTCTTTTATTGCTTTTGGGTATGTTCCTTCTTTGCAAATTTTACTGAGGGTTTTAATCATAAAGTGATGTTGGATTTTGTCAAATGCTTTTTCTGTATCTATTGAGATGATCATGTGATTTTTGGTTTTAATTCTGTTTATGTGGTGTATCACATTTATTTACTTGCATATGTTAAACTATCCCTGCATCCCTGGTATGAAACCCACTTGATAATGGTGGATTATCTTTTTAATACGCTGTTGGATTTGGTCAGCAAGTGTTTTGTTGAGGATTTTGGCATCTATATTCATTGGTTTGTATTTTTCTTTTTTTGTTATGTCCTCACCTGGTTTTGGTATTAAAGTGATACTGGCTTCATAGAAAGATTTAGGGGGTATTCCCTCTTTCTCTGTCTTCTGGAATAGTGTCAATAGGATTGTACAAATTCTTCTTTGAATGTCTGATAGAATTCAGCTGTGAATCATCTGATCTTGGAATTTTTTTGTTGGTAACTTTTAAATTACCATTGCAATCTTCCTGCTTGTTATTAGTCTCTTCAGAGTTTCTATTTCTTCCTGGTTTAATCTAGGAGAGTTGTATATTTACAAGAATTTATCCACCTCCTGTAGGTTTTCTAGTTTATGTGTGTAAAGGTGTTCACAGTAGCCTTGAATGATCTCTTGCATTTTTGTGGTATCGGTTGTAGTAGCTCCCATTTTGTTTCTAATTGAGCTTATTTGGATCTTCTCTCTTCTTAGTCTCACTAATGGTCTATTAATTTTATTTATCATTTCAAAGAAGCAGCCTTTTGTTTCATTTATCTTTTCTATAGTTTTTTTTGTTTGTTTCAGTTTCATTTAGTTCTGCTCTGATCTTGGTTATTTCTTTTCTTCTGCTGAGTTTGGGTTTGGTTTTGGTTTTGGTTTGTCCTTGTTTCTCTACTTTTTTTAAGGTGTGATCTTAGATTGTCTATTTGTGTTCTTTCAGATTTTTTGGTGTAGGCACTTAATACTATGAACTTTCCTCTTAGCACCACTTTTGCTGTATCCCAGAGGCTTTGATAGGTTGTCTCACTATTACTATTCAGTTCAAAGAATATTTTAATTTCCATCTTGATTTCATTGTTGAACCAAAAATCATTTAGGAGCAAGTTATTCAATTTCCATGTATTTGCCTGGTTTTGATGGTTCTGTTTGGAGTTAATTTTCAATAATATTCCATGGTGGTCTGAGGGAGTACTTGCTGTAATTTTGATTTTCTTAAATTTGTTGAGACTTGTTTTGTGGCCTATCATATGGTCTATCTTGGAGAATGTTCCATGTACTGATTAATAGAATGTGTATTTTTGAGTTTTTGGGTAGAATTTTCTGTAAATATCTGTTAAGTCCATTTGTTATAGTTTAAGTTCATTGTTTCTTTGTTGACTTCCTGTCTTGATGACCTGTCTAGTGCTGTCAGTGGAGCATTAAAGTCCCCCACTATTATTATGTTGCTGTCTATCTCATCTCTTAGGTCTAGTAGTAATTGTTTTAGAAATTTGGGAGCTCCAGTGTTAGGGGCATATGTATTTAGGACTATGATATTTTCCTGTTGGACTAGTCCTTTTATCATTATATAATATCACTCTTTGTCTTTTTTAGCTGCTGTTGCTTTAAAGCCTGTTTTGTCTGATATAAAAATAGCTTTTCCTGCTCACTTTTGATGTCCATTTGCATGGAATACCTTTTTCCATCCATTTACCTTAAGTTTATGTGAGTCCTTATGTGTCAGGTGAATCTCTTGAAGACAGCAGATACTAGGTTGGTGAAATTTTAATCCATTCTGCCATTCTGTATTTTTTTAAGTGGAGCATTTAGGTTATTTACATTCAACATTAGTATTTAGATGTGAGGAACTATTCTATTCATCATGCTATTTGTTGCCTGAATAACTTGGTTTATTTTTTCCCCCTTGTGTTATTGTTTTATAGGTCCTGTGAGGTTTATGCTTTAAGGAGATTGTATTTTGGTGTATATTGAGGATTTGTTTCAAGATTTAGAGCTCCTTCTAGCAGTTCTTGTAGTGCTGGCTTGGTAGTGGCAAATTCTCTCAGCATGTGTTTGTCTGAAAAAGACTGTATCTTTTCTTCATTTATAAAGCTTACTTTCACTGGATACAAAATTTTTGGCTGATAATTGTTTTGTTTAAGGAGGCCACAGGTAGGACCTTAATCCCTTCTAGCTTGTAGGGTTTCTGTTGGGAAATCTGCTGTTAATCTGATAGGTTTTCCTTTATAGGTTACCTCATGCTTTGGCCTCATAGCTCTTAAGATTATTTTTTTCATCTTGACTTTAGATAACATGATGACTATGTGCCTGGGCAATGACTTTTTGCAATTAATTTCCCAGATGTTCTTTGAGCTTCTTGTATTTGGATGTCTAGATCTCTAGCAAGGCTGGGGAAGTTTTTCTTGATTATTCCAAATATGTTTTCCAAACATTTAGATTTCTCTTCTTCCTCAGGAACACCAGTTATTCTTAGATTTGGTTGTTTAATATAATCTCAAACTTCCTGGAAGCTTTACTTATTTTTTAAAATTCTTTTTGCTTTGTCTTTGTTAAGGATTAAGTTCATTCAAAAGCCTTGTCTTTGAGCTCTGAAGTTCTTTCTTCTACTTGTTCAATACTATTGCTGAGCCTTTCCAGTGCATTTTGCATTTCTCTAAGTGTGTCCTTCATTTCCAGAAGTTGAAATTTTTTAAAATTTAATGTTATCTATTTCACTGGAGATTTTTTCATTCATGTCCTATATCATGTTTTTGATTTCTTTGAGTTGGACTTTACCTTTCTCTGGTGCCTTCTTGAATAGCTTAGTAGTCAACCTTCTGAATTATTTTTCTGGCAATTCAGAGAGATTTCGTCTGGGGTTGGAACCATTGTTGGTGAGCTAGTGTGATCATTTGGGGATATTAAAGAAACTTGTTTTGTCATATTACCAGATTTGTTTATCTGGTTTCTTCTCATTTGAGTAGACTATGTCAGAGGGAAGATCTGGGACTCAAGGGCTACTATTCAAATTCTTTTGTCCCACAGAGTGCTCCCTTAATGTGATGCTCTCCACTTTCCCCTAGGGATGGGGTTTCTGAGACCCAAACTGCAGTGATTGTTATTTCTCTTCTGGATCTAGCCACCCAGCAGAGCTACCAGGCTCTGGGCTAATACTGGCTAAGTCTGCAAAAAGTCCTGTGGTATGATCTGTTTTTAGGTCTCTCAGCCATGGATACCAGCACCTGTTGTGGTGGAAGTAGCAGGGTTGTGAAGTGGACTCCTTGAGGGTCTTGGTTGTATTTTTGGTTTTGTACTGGTTTTATGTTGGTTAGCCTCCAGGCAGGAGGTGGAGCTTTTAAGAGCACATCAACTGCAGTTATATAGGGAGAATATAAGCTTGCCCTAGGGTGGAGTTTGGATAAGTATTCAGATTTCTCAGGCAGTAGGCAGGGTCATAAAGCTCCCAAGGGATTATGTCCTTTGCCTTTGGAGTTACTCAGCAGTCCTATGTAGCCTACAGTGGCCAGTGGCAATCCTCCTCCTTCAAAGGGTCTGTGGATTCTCTTGGCTTTCCTGGTATGTTCCTGCAGTAGTTCTTGAGGCAAAAGTTCATGATGTGGGTCTCTGTCATGATGCTACTCTTTCTGTCTTAGTGGGAGTTGCAAGTCAGTCCTCCCTCCTATCTGCCATTTTCCTTTTTCTTACATATTAGTTTTAGTAGTGCTTTTGTAGATTGCTTAGGATATTCTGCATAAACAGTCATCACCTACAGGTAGAAAAAGTTTTACATTTTTTCAAATCTGTATTTTTTTTTAATGTTTTTTTTTTTTTTTTTTTTTTTTGCCTTTTATTACATTGTTAAGGGCCTCCAAAAGACTTGTGAGTAAAAGAGATGAAAAGGGTCATTATTGGCTTATTTCCAATATTAGGGGGAATGTAATCAATATTTTTCATTAAGTACAATGCTACCCGTAAGATTTTATAGATATTCTTTAACAAATTGAAGTTTCCTTCCAAATATTTTTAGACCAGCCCAGAAGGACAATTTTTAAAATTATTATTCATTCTTTTATTAATTTTAGATGAAGGTCTTGGTATGTTGCCTAGGTTGAACTCAAACTCCTGGGCTTAAGCGATCCTCCCACCTCAGCCTCCAAGTAACTAGGACTACAGGTATGCATCACTGTGCCCAAGTTTCTTCTAGTTTTAGTCTGTTGAGAGTTTTGATGTGGATAAATGATGAGTTTTGTCAATATTTTTCTGCTTCTAATGAAAGAATCATATGGTTTTTATCATTTTTTGAAAACATGAAGAATTATATTGATTTTAGAATGTCATATAATCTTACATTTCTTGGATAAATCCTCCTTGTAATTGTTCTTTACATATATATTGATGTATTTGATTTGCTAATATTTTAGTTAAGGAAATTAAGGCTATCTTTATTACAGATATGATGCATAGGCTGGGTGCGGTGGCCCATGCCTGTAATCCCAGCACTTTGGGAGGCCAAGGCAGGCAGATCACCTGAGGTCAGGAGTTCAAGACCATCCTGGCCAACATGGAGAAACCCCGTCTGTACTAAAAATACAAAAATTAGCGGG